>NC_034606.1:58068794-58103431 GCF_900095145.1 Mus pahari
GCTTTTTCTAGACAGGGTTTCTCTGTGTAGCCCTGGCTGTCCTGGGACTCTGTAGACCAGGCTGACCTTGAACCCAGAAATCTGCCTGCCTCTGCCTCCCAAGTGCTGGGATTAAAGGCGTGAGCCACCACTGCCCAGCGGCATTATGAGTTTTATTGCAGCTTATAAGGTCTAGTGCTTTAATCGGAGACTGTAACTGTGTAACTGCAAGTGTTTCCATCCAGGCCCAAGTTCCGGAATAGTGACTCAGAGTCTTGTTATGAATAAATAACTAGGCCATAAGCTAGGTTTGTTCACCAACTAACTTGTAACTCGTCATAACTTGTTTATACTAGTCTATGTCTGTCATGTGCTTTGTCACCTCTCCCAAGCCCGACTGCCTCTGAGCTGGGGGTGTGGGATCTTCCCATGCTTGACTCTTTCCCATAGTTCCCCTCTCTCACTGCTGGAGATCCACTTCCTAGTCTACAGTTCCCTACAGGCCATAGGCTTTTTATTGATTGACATGTGGTGCTTCCACACAGTACACAAGATGACCCCCTGCAGGAGGCTTAAGCTATAGCAATAGGTGGCTAAGTATCAAGAGCTTGGGAAAGGGGTTTGTGATGAGTACAGTGACCCAGCTGTGTGGACAGATGGCCATGGCCTTTCCACACAGGTTTGGTTTCTCTGATAAAACACCATGGCCGAGGCAGTTTACACAAGGAAGGGTTTGTTTCAGCTTATAGTACCAGAAGTATCTAAGATCGATAGTGACAGAGAAGTTGGCAGGCATGGTGGCTGGAATAGCAAGCTGAGAGCTAAGTCTCTAATTGTAAGGACAGAGCAGAGAGAAGAAAATGGTCTCAAAATGTCAGTCTTTTAAACTCTCAACACTTACTCTAGCCTCTTCCAATAAGGTCACACCTTTTAAGCCTTCCCAAAGAGCACCACCAGCTGGAGGCTAAGCATTCAAATGGCTGCATTTAATGCCACACCTGATTTGACTATACCAGTGATTTCAGTTAATGACAAAGTCACAGGTGCCTCTTCCTGTTGTGTTGATTTCTGTTCAGGAAAAAGAAGTTTCTCCTTCAGCCTCTGGAGAGTTGAACAGTGCTTATAGTCATCTGCCTTGTGAAAGTAATTTTATATTCATGCCTGATTTTAATGGACACATTGAAATTTGCAGAAAAGTGTTTGGCAGAAGAAATTGCAAATGCAACTATTGTTTCCACCATTGGACTTAGTTAAAAACCTACCCTGTATATACAGTTCTAAGTGGCTGCAGAGCTGGCTGGAGGACTAACTTCAGGCAGCTCACAGCCACCTGGGTGTAACTCCAGCTCCAGGAGAGCCCATGGTCTCTGACCTCTGGCACCAGCACTCAAGTGAGGCACACACATACACATAGAAGTAAATAAAATTCTAAAACCCTTGCTTATGAAATGGAGGTCTTATAACATTAATTTAAAACCACATTGCATGTTTGTTTGTAAACAGCGTTGGTAAGAGTGTCAAGCTGTCGGCAGCCTGAATGTCTAACAGGAGAATGTGTGAACTGTTTATATAATGCACTAGTGGAGTAAGAGGCCTGCCTACTGCCAGACCCAGCAACTTGACTGAACTTGGCAAACAAATCACTGAAGGCCAGAAGCTGGGTTTAGTAGTTTGTCTCCAAGAGTTCTTTTACATAAACACTTCAATCAAGCCAAAGTAGCCAGGACAGTTGTTATTACAGGGAAGAAACACTGGGAGGGAACCCAAGGACGTTCAGTGACTTGATCTGGGTGATAACTCCTCCTTTGTCTGCCTGGGAAAGTTCATCCAGAAGTGCTTTTTTAACTTGTGCTCTGCTTTCTTGTCAGCCCCTGTCTTAGTTAAGGAGTCATTGCTGGGAAGAGGCACCATGACTGAGGCAACTCTTCTAAAAGGCAACCATTTAAATGGGGCTGGCTTACAGTTTCTACCTGGTCTATGCCTGTAATGCAAAGGTTTGCTTTTTATTGCTGTCCCACATTTTCTGTGTCCCTTTTATGTTTTAATGTCTTTTTCATCGTTCCTGCTTTTTTGATCTAGAGTTTATTTTATCTTCGAGACCTGATATTCTGTTCTGATGATTAAGATTGTAAGGCCCTTTGAGTTTTCTAGTTGATTTTTCTTTTTTCAATTCCGTCTTCATTTTAGCTTGAGTCCTTGTCAGTATTTTTATTTCTTTATTATTCCATTTTTCTGTCTTGGATTGTCTTGGCCATTTCTCTCAACCTTGTCTTGGGCAGCACTCAGGTATTTATTCTTCTTAAGCTCTTTCTCCTCCATCTCATTGAGCTGTCTGTGTCTTCTTGAAATTCTTTGAGTTCTTCCAGGTGGTTTATGAGACTGTTCTTTTAATTTCAGTGTACTGGGGACCATAGGTAAACCGTTCTACAGAACTGGTCAGTTCTGGAGGGAAGATGTTGTCTTGACCTTTCATATTGTTAGTATTCTCTGAGATCTGGGCATATAAGCTTTCTTTGTCTCCATATAGAGTTTTAGGTCTATTATTGAAGGAGCAGGGCTGTGGTCGCTTGGTTACAGTGTAGACTGGTGAGCAGAGGGGATTGGAGTGCTATATAGGATGTTTCCTTTTCCACCTACGAGGGTGGAGGTTGATAGGTCTGGGTGGGAAGGCTAGATGTGATGTGGAAGTGTGTCGTCGTTTGCCGGTCGGCTAGGAGGGGGATGCTGGCCTATGGATCTTTGCAGTGATGGCAGGGAAGGCTAGTCTACGATGGAGGACCTAGCTAAGTCTGGTAAATTACACAAGAAGTGTAGAAGAAGAGGTCAGGGTACTCCCCAGGCTGGATCCTAGAGGACATGGGACGTCTGGGAATGAGTGACATAGAGTAGGTGTCACAAAGGGTCCTATAGGAGAGTGCACATAGCATGCTTTAATTTCTTGACTGACAGAATTTTGGGGCCTTAATATCCTTTTGTGATTCTTGCCAGGAAAAAAAACTGTTTTGGCCAAATTCTATGATGACTTATATCTGGATGGTCGAGCCAACTTAGAATATTTTGATCTGTTGTCCGATGTCCCTCTGAATCACTGTGTTTTGTGTGTGTATACACTATAGCATATTTTATAATAAATATTATAAATTAAGGGATTAGAGGCATGACTAACCATGCTTTCCTTGTGTTTGGCTCTTTATAAAAAAAAAACAAACAAACAAGTATTTAAAAGTAGGCAAGATAACCACTCCCAAAGTATGTGTCAAGAAAGTAGCAATCGTCTGCTTTTGGTTAGTTGTATTTTACTCCTCTATTTATCTCCCTCTCCACGTTGTTCTCATTTTAAAGCTTTCATGTGTGTTAGTGTTTTGTCTGCATTTATGTTTGTGACCATGTGTGCATACATGGTGCTTAAGATCAGAAGAGGGTGTTGGAGCCCCTGGAACAAGAGTTACTTAGAGACTGTTGAGAACTACTGTGTGTAGATGCTAGGAACTGGACGCAGGCCCTTTAGAATAGCAGCCTGTGTTCTTGACCACTGACTCCCTTTTGGAGGGTATTTTGAAGTAAAGCAACTATTCATGTTTCAAATATAAATAAACATTTGTTGTGTCTCTAAAGGATAAAGATGTTTAAGGAAGGACCTTACATAATATTTTAACTTTAAACAAACCATTTTCTATAAGATGACATAGTGGCTCAGTGGGTAAAAGTACTTGCTACCAAACCTGACTACCTGGGACCCATCTCTAGGGACCACATGGTGGATTTGAAGAACTGACTTGAAAATTCTCCTCTGACCTCTACATACAAATTATGGCAAGCATGTGGACCTCTTCCACCATACATTAAAAATATTAAAAATAAAAACCATAATGTTTTTGTGCTGAAAAAAATTCACATATATTTAATGATCCATTAGGAAATTGGTGGGTTTTGTTTTATGGATTAATGTAGGGCCTTATGAATGCTAACCCCTGCTCTATGACTGTATGCCACCCTAATATCAAGAAATACTGTGAAATAAATTCCTAAGTGATTTTATTTGGATCCAGTTAATTATGAGATTTAATATTTGTGTGGAAAGTATAATACAGAATTGTGTATCAAATTATTCAACCATTTAGTTGATGCTTTTACTTTCTAAAATGAAAATATGTTTCATAGTAAAGTTTTAAAAATTGGAATATATGGAAAATGAAGATAATGGCTTATTTTTTAAATGTATTTATTTATTGTGTGCAGGCTAAGGCACCTGTAATTTTAGCTTTCAGGAGGCTAAGATAGGGCTTGTTGCTGTTCCAGGCCACTCTTGGCTATAGCACGAGACCCCCGCCTCAAAAACCAAGACTGTGGTGGAGGCCATCCTGGACTGCATAGTGAGAACATGTCTCAACAAAATAAAAATCTGTCTGTGGATGTTCCTTAGGAAGATTAGGCCAGATTGTGGCCCATTCTGTACATCTTACCCTAATAGTTCCATTTCATATTAGCTATTAACATAAGGCAGACTTTGTTTGCTGTCTGATCCCTCAAATCCCACAAAATCCCTCTCAGTGACTAAAACATTATCTTATTTTTTATGTGTCTGGGTATTTTGCATGCATGTAATAAGTTTGTGCAGCATATACATGCAGTGCTCAAGGGAGTCATGAGAGCTTCAGTCCCCCTGGAGCTAGAGTTCTCGACTGCTGTGAGCCACCACGTGCTGAAATCGACTGGACCCTGTGAAAGAACACTCCGTGCCTTTTACCACAGGGCTATCCCTGCAACTCCTAACAATACTAAATATTTCAAAGCATCTAGACTGTATAGCTTTAGAAACTAGTTCTAATTTTAGATCAAAAGACGCTAAAGACATCTCTCTCGAGCTTCTGGAAAAATAGCAGAACGCTTCCTTTTGCTCTTTCTAGCTGGGTATCCGCTCAACTCGGTGTGCAGGGTTATGGGCACAAGCCCTGTCTGTCTACTCTAAATAGAATAAGCAAACTGTCGTCATTGTCGTCATTGTCATTAGGAACAGCACTGCTGTAACCTGATGTGTGCAGTCATAGTTGTTAAAAGTGACTTGTTTTACTTACACTACATTATTTACATTTGGTTTAATTTTATGTGTACAAGTGTTTTGCTTGCATGTATATGCACTGTGTGAATATGGTACCCATCCATAGGGGCCAGGAGATGATGTCATATTCCCTGGGCTTGATTTTACAGACAGCTGTGAGCCACCGTCTGGGTACTGGGAACCACACCTAGATCCTCTGAGAAAACCGCAAGTGCTCCAGCCCCCCTTTCTTAGGATCGCCATCTTGTATTGTGTGTTATTATGCATGTTTGAATGTTTTTCATTGAGATGTTTTATTTCCATTAATCTATATGAAGATGTTGCTATTAACTATAGCCACATTTTTCATTGGTGCGTTTTTGTTGGTTTGCATTTACTCTGTTGAATTATGGTTAAGAACTCCTGTGCTTATAAGAAACGTTTCCAAAACCAAATAGAGAAATTAGTGATGTCTATATTTCTTTTTGTCTGTTTTAGGATGGCTACCATAGAGTAGTTAATGTTGTGCCAAAGAGACCACCTCTGCTAGACAAGAGACCGCCTCTGCTAGACAAGAGACCGCCTCTGCTAGCCAGACCCGATGAAGGAGGCTACAGTAGATATTACAGTCATGTTGATTGCCGAGTGTGTGACGAGGGCCGCAGTTTTTCTCATGATCGAAGAAGTGGCCCATCTCACAGAGGAGTATGTAAATTTTCCCCGTGTACTAATTGTTCTTTCTTTCAAGTTTAAAATCCATGTAACTAAAGTCCATGTGCAGGTCTCTGAAGTGGAGTCATGGTGCTTGTGTTCAGGTGAATGCAGAGCCTGATGCTCGTGTGCAGCCTCCCTCCCCCACCCCAACTCCCTTTTTGCACTAGGGTCTAGTGAGACCCTATATATTGCATATATACTGTAGAGGACCGGACTGCCTGGTGCTTGCTGTCCTCCTGTCTCAGCCTCCTGTGTGCTGGAGTGCTAGGTTTTCAGAGCTTGGCTACCCTTCCTGTTAGATGCTGTTGGCTGCCGGCTACAGCTCCAGAGGGGTACTAGTAGTCAAGGGTCTTGTGATGCTGGGTAGTGAAGAAGAATCCTAGATAGCGCTGAGTGACATTAACGCTTCCAATGTGATTGGCTTTGTGCGGTGCTGGGTAGCCAGGCTGTGGCCTCCCTTGCACTCTACTGAGCTTGCTGTCTACCTAGCCTATACTTCATTCACCTTTTAACCTTAAACTTGCAGGGATTTACAGACTAAAACCTGATAGTCAGTGATGAGCCAGTGTCAACACTTGTTACATTGTGTTTATAATTTCTGTATTCTAGCATGGAAGCCACTGTGGTGAGGTGGGCTTAAGCTGACGGTCTCACTTTTTGTTAAGGTCTGTTTGCTTTTAAGAGCTTTACTATTTGAGAATAGAGAGCAGTACAGCCAGGTTTCGGATAATAAACACTTAAAATGTTAGCTACTTAGATTTAATGTGTTCTTGATAATCTAGAAGGTATTTAAAGTTTTCATAATTTCTTTTATTGACAGGTTGGAGGCAATTATGTCCTAGCTTGCAAGCTACAATATTCTTCTACACTTTCATCTTTTTCTTTTTTTCCTTCTCTATGATATATGACATGGTAACCAGTAGTATGTTTAATCCCTGTATGTCTGACCTCAGTTGAAGAGGTGGAGGTAAGTGATTCCTGAGGTTAGTTTGTATGGACCTCCAGGTCTCATGGTTGTTCACGGTTGTGACTCTGACGGTTCTAAAGTGGAGATCGGCCTTGGTAGTGGTTTCTGGTAACTGCGGTGGAAGTTTGCTGTGCGACAGCGTCCTTCCTTACCATAGTGCCTGCCACTGTGCTTATTTATAGTTCCATGTTGTTCCTTTAGGGGAGGGAGGGTCTAGATGCTGGGAAGGAGGCATCTCTGTACTAGGGATACTGAGTGTTACTGTTGGACCCATCCTGCAGGTAGTCTCAGGGAGAAAGGATTTAAAGTTGCAGCACGAGCATCTCTTGCTGTTTCATGAGAACTCTTGTGTCCATTTGAGGAGTTTGGTTTTCTCTGGCAGTTGTCTGACATGAGCATGAGCGTTGTCTGAAAGCTGACAGTGAGGGTCCAGCAGCGGCACAGATGCTCCGTTCATCCTCCCAGGTTGTCTGCGCTGGCTCAGTTCAGTGGTGAGAGTTCTTGCTTTGCACATCAGGAAGCCTACGGTTCAATCTTCAATACCACAAAACAAAGCCATGTTAACACAAAATCTTGTTTGTTCTTAGACTTTAGGTAACTTTTTTTCTCTTCACATAGCCAACTGGTACACCTATGGTCCTTAGAACTTTTAGAACACTAATGTATACTTACTGATTCCAGTGTTTTATTATTATAGCTATGGAGTTTCTCATTTTCTCTTGATTATATTTAAAATTGAAAAAAAAATATGGACACATTTTATTTTCAAAAGTGTTGGGTTTGTAATGTTGACTGGGAAAATGAAAAATAATATTTTAGCAATATCAGTCTCTTACTTTAAAAATTTGCATGTTGTGTTATTTATTTTTTTATTTCTTTTAGTTTTCTTGAGACAATATCTCTATTGCCCTTGCTATCCTGGAACTTGCTATGTAGACCAGGCTGGCCTTGAACTCACAGAGATCTGCCTCTGCCTCTGGAGTGCTGAGATTAACAGCATGTGCCACCATGCCAAGCTTTTATTTTATCATATGCGTGATTTTCCTGCATGTGCATCTACATCGCGCCTATGTTCAGTTCCCATAGAGGTCAGAAGGTGGATCTCCTGGACCCGAGTTAACAGCTGGCTGTGTGCCACCTCTGGGTGCTGAGAATCAAACCTGGGCTGTCTGCAAGAGTAGCAAATCACTGAGCCACCTCTCCAGCTCCATATGGTTGGGTCTTTCCTTCTTAATATTTACTTACTTTTTTCATATGTATGTGTGCTTTATCTTCACATACACACATCAGATCCCATTACAGAGGGTTGTGAGCCACCGTGTGAAGCTGGGGACTTGAACTCTGGACCTCGGGAAGAACAGTCAGTATTCTTAACTGCTAAGCCATCTCTCTAGTCCCTGTAGTTGGTTTTTAATGTCTCTTTGTGCAGAAGTCTTTTTTTTTTTTTTTTTTTTTTAAGATATTTTTAATGTATGTGAGTATACTGTTGCTCTCTTCAGACACACCAGAAGAGATGGTTGTGAGCCACCATGTGGTTGCTGGGAATTGAACTTGGACCTCTGGAAGAGCAGTCAGTTCTCTTAACTGCTGAGCCATTTTTCCAGCCCCTCTGTGCAGGACTCTTAAAGGACAAAATGTGCTTCACTTGATTAATTGAAAATTTTTTGTCACATATAACATTGCTTATCAGGGATAATTCTTGCTAGATTGCTTCTAGTTATGCCTTTATTGAGTGGTAAATGAGAAGAAAATAAGTAAAGTGGAGAGAGCACTAAGCTCTTCCTTGAACTTGAACCTGAACATAGGTGAGAGTTCGGGAAGCAAAAAGCTGAGCAGGGTGCACTCAGGCATGAGCATCTGCTGTCCCGTCTGTGTGTCTGTCTGTGGCACTAAGTCTGAGAGTCTCCTGGGGGAGGAATGCAGTTTTTAAAGCACAGGTAAGTGGTGCCACAGGTTCGTGGTCATCTTTAGTAGATGAAATGGATGACTTGTATCTCTATTTCCTCTCTTTTGGAAGTTCAGGCATCCCGAGAGAAGTGATCTCTCTCTCACTGTGATTTGACCTCAGAGGCTATTCAAAAGAGGCTGACCGAAGCCCACATTATTATTTTTCAGGATGAATCTGGCTACAGATGGGTAAGAGATGACTATTCCACAAGCCGGCAGCCTGACTACAGGTAAGTAGATACAAATAAGTACTTAAATAAGTACTTTGATTCTTTTTTTTTTTTTTTGTATTTCGAGACAGGAGTACTTTGATTCTTGACTCTGTCATCTGTGCTGTGGAAATATAACATCAAATGCTCAGCTGAACTGCTTCATTAGGATTTGAATTTGAAAGCAGCAAGCATTATGTCCTTTTTGACTGTGATGTAGCTAATGACTGATGTTCCTCATTGGTTGACATTTTATAATTGATAATATATTTCAAAATAAGTTTGAATTACGAGGTGTAGTTTTGCTTAACTGGAAAGTAAATTTTTTATTTCTCCAGAAGTAGCCTTTGAAAGTACTCAGCCTGACAAAGTGTCTCCTATTACAAGCCATTTTCTCTGGCTGTCTATTTATTTATGTATTCTGTTTTCTTCTTCCTATGCAACTAGTGCCCAAGTAAGGTTGTTAATTCCACCGTTGAGTTTTCCTGTGCTCAACTGTTACAGCACTCAGGCTGCTGTAGGGCAAAAGTCCCAGTTGCTGGTTAAGCTGGTAGCTGACCTTGCTATATTCACATAACTGGTTTTTCAGACAGGTAAAGACTTTCAGGAAGTCTCTAGAGACTTCCACTGAGATTTCAGAAGACACCCTAGGAGGTTCGGCAGTGTGTGGATAGGTCGGAGTGCTGGTGCCTGCCTGCCCCCAGAGGGTAATGTTTGAAGCCATTGAGTGAAGCCCAAGCTGCTGCTGATACCTAAGGAATTTGGAGATGTTAGGAATGTGGAACATTTGTTCAAGAAAGCTGTAGGCAACCCACAAGATAGGGCTTGCATTGGTTTGGTTCTTTGCCATTCCGTTTCTTCCTTTTTGAATGGGTATTTTACTCTTTATACCATCGTATTGCTTAGCTATTTCCTCTGACTTAAAACTTCTTTCTCTGGGAGAAGGGAGTCTTATAAACATCAGAAAACTACTGATTCAAGAACAAAGAAACTCAGATGGAGGCAAGGTTCACAAAGCCACTCCCCTTAATATATATACAGTGAACAGTGGCTGGCCAAGGCCAAACTGTCCCAGCATAATCGATAGTGAGTCCTGCAGGGAACTCCAGTCCTCCCTGCTAAAGTGGCTTTGGGGTAACACAGCTGCCTTGTACAGAACCCAAGTTCTCAGGCCCTGATTTTGGTGTGTGTTGGTCATCAGTGTTTTCTTTGGGAAAAGGAAGGGGAAGTCACACAGCACATTGTATATTGGAAGTATGTGACTTGGTTTCAGAATTTTTCAGGGGCTTATGAGTTTGCTTTGGAACTCAGAAGAGATTTTGCTCTTAGACATTTACATAATGATAGAACTGTTCTAACTCTATGTAGTGGTAGATTCCTTTAATCCAGGAGGCAGAGGATGGCTAGTCTCTTAGTTTAAGGCCAGCCTTATCTACATACTGAGTTCTACACCAGCCAGGGCTAGATAGTGCAACCTAGTCTCCAAAACAAACAAAACATACACAAAAGACAAGACCACGGGGAAACTCTTAGAAATTAATTGAATACATTTCATATTCTGGGATGGATGTGAGCCTTTTGGGGGCTAGGATGCTATGGAGTGCCCCTCATAACTTAATATGTTAGATACATGGTTCCTAGTTGCTGGTGCTATTTAGGAAAATGCTAGAAACTATAAAATGGGGCTTCGCTGGATGACGTGAGTTACTAGATGTGTGTCCTCAACTTAATACTTGAAATTGTGAGCCGGAGTAGATGTTGCTTTCCTTAAGTTACTTTCTCTTATATATTTATCGCAGTAAGAGAAGCTGACTGACTATCTCTCATGAATTTTAAGGGGAAAGTACCCCAGTCTCCTAGAATATTGTTCTTAGGGGTGGGGGTCATAGGTGAGAGGGCCTGGTCACCCCATGGGATGGACAAGGGGTTGTAAGTCCTAGAAAGAAGACTGGAAGGCATCAGCAGACTGGAGGGAGACAGCAGACAAACAGCAGGGAAGTGGTGAGGGTGCAGAAGAGAAGAGGAGCCTGTACTGGAGAAGGAGCGGACAGGAGATACCACAAGGCAGCAGCCGCAGATGAGGGGTGCACAGACAACAGCGAGCATTTACACAGACAGCCCCCACTAGGGACCCTGGGACTAGAAATTATGGTGTTTGGGCTCCAAGTCAGATCTTTCATAGGCTCCAGGGTCCTCCTCTTTCCAGCCTCCCTCACCTTCATCCTCATTGGTCCCATTAGCCATAGCAACTTGTAATGGTTACAGAGTCCTAGTGGGGAGAGGTAGAGGAAGACAGTCGAAGTTTTCTTGACCTTCCTTTACTATGGCAAGGACTAAAACTCCCACAATTGTATAGATTCCAGAATTAGACACTAAAATCCATTTGCTCCAAAGAAGTCAGTTGCTATTCTCAGTCGACTGAGGGATCAGTGTGGGAGGGCCAGTTATCTGCTCCAAATCCCAGAGTGTGATATAATAGACAGAGATGACAGCTTGGCTGCACCTTGGCTAAGGAACCCATTATCAAGAGCCAGAACCTTGCCTAACAAGAGGAAACCAACAGGCTCTCTTCCTTTCTCTTGGATGAGTAGCTAATTCCGAGTAGTGCTGGGACCAGTGCGACCCAGATGATCATCTCGGGACAACCCGCTCTAAAGCTGCTCAGCAGCAGTGGGTGACTCCTGAATCTTACAGTTTGGCAAACACAGCTGCAAGCACATTCAGTAGATTCTGTCCCCAAAGAAGCAATAGAAATAATAGATACTGAGCAGTGGATGAGTTTGTAAACATTCAGCATTAGTGACTGTATACAATGCATAGCCAACTGCATATGCAGAAGGCCACTGACTTGAACTTGTTTGCTGTTCTGAGTGGTGGTCGTAGTCTACACTGGATTCCTGCTTGCCCTGCTTGTGTTAGCACTTACCTCCGCTCCTATAGCAAGAGTGATAAGGGGTAGGATTATGAAAAACAAAAGCAGCAGCAAACTATTTAAGATGCTATTGATAATTTTCGTCAAAAGTCTAGGAAAACCTACTCGCCATTGGAATTCTAGAAAAATAGCAAATAATGAATCAACTGTCAGGCCCATAAACAAGTAAACATTTAAAATACTCTAGCACAAGGAAGGTATTGCCCAATAAAGGAAATGTCCTGGCTGACAGTGGAGTGTCACATGGCATTCTTGGCTGAGGAGCACACCATGAAGATGTCAGTTCTGCCAACATCAGGTCGTCCACTTATTGTTTCTATTAAAAAAAAAAATCAGTTTTTTATTTATCTTAAATAATGGAAGTTGGTAAACTGGTTCTAAAGATAACATGAAAGAATAAAGAGTTAAGTGGGGGAAAATAGCCTTGAAAATGTGTGAATACTATAAAATATCATATGTGACAGAGTGGGGGACAGCAGAGCAGACAGCGATAGTGGAGTGGACGAGTGAAGCAGGCGAGGAGGAGGCCTAGTCAGGGGGAAGTTTGAGTTGTAGCAGTGGTGCGTTCTGTGCTTACAAGCGGAAAGAAGACACTTGAGTAAACAACGCTGGGACAAGTATTTAGAAGGAAGAATTACCGAGCTTAGTATGTCCCGGCAGTGTCTGATTAAGACCTAGAGTGTGAAGCCGATTATAAAATTTCCTTTTGTGTTAGATTGGCTCGTGATTTATTATAGGGATTTATAAACACTTCTTAGATTTTATTGTTTTCTTTTTCTTTTTTCTCTTCTTCTTTTTTCCAGACTGTCGGTGTAGTCCTAGCTGTCCTGGGATTCTGTGGACAGACCTTCCTCACTGCATACCTCTGCCTCTCTGCCTCTGCCTCTCTGCTTCTCTGCCTCTGCCTTCCACATGCTGGCACTAACACCCAGCTCTGTTCATTTTTATTAACAGTTCCTGTTTTATTTTTTACTGTCCTTTCTACCCTTGTGTGTGTACAGACTTTCACATAATGAAATAAAATCAGGTATGAGTTGAGTGTGAGCCTGTAATCCCAGAGCTTGGGAGGTACAATAAGGATGGAGAATTCAAGGCTGTCTTGACCTTAGACACTATCCTTTTCAAAAATGACTTTTAATTTTTAATTGTGTGTGTGTGTCTGTCTGTATGTATGTATGTATTTGTTCATGCCCGTGCACTGCTCATAGAGGCTAGAAGAGGATATCAGATCCTCCTGCAGTTTGAATCGCAGAAGGTTGTAAGCATGGGTGCTTAGAACTGAACTTGGGTTTTTATTCAGCATACAGTTAACCACTGAACCCTCTCTCCAGACAATGCCCTGTTTTGAGAGAAAAATAAGATGGATAAACTAATGGGGACTGCAGAAATGGCTTGGCAGTTCAGAGCACATGCTGCTTTTGCAGAAGCCAGGGTTTCGTCACTTACCACACCATGGCAACTGAGCTGTCTTTAATCACAGTCCCAGGAGCTTGCCTTGGGCTTGGCTTCGGGGGCTTCAGGCACCACACAGTGCACGTACAGGGTACAAACACTCATATAAAATTCAAGAGTATTTTTAAAGAGAAGCTAGTTTATAAGTCACATATGAATTTCTAATCCCTATAGCCATGTTAACATATTGATGTACATTCTGTATTTTTTTGTCCACATTCATACTTAGAATTTTAAATTTGTATTGTAGATTCATGTTATACACACACACACACACACACACACACACACAAACCATGCCCTACATTTTTGAAAAATAGTTGTTTGTGAAAGACCCTTCAAGATTTTTATGTTTGAGTTTGTTTGGTAACAACTTAGTCTTTCTTTAGGTCTCCTGTTTTTGGCAAGATGTATAGTGCACAGAAATTCTAAGAGTATTATTTACTGAGCCTAGGGCTTTAAATATGTCAAGCATACATACTACCACTGAGCTTTATCCTCAGCCTTAAATTATGTGGCATGTCCTTGATCTGGGTTGTACACTTTGCTGGGATAATCCCTAAAGTGATGTGTCCTTTGAATTGCATATTGGATGATTGATGATTGTATATGTTGATTGGTTCGCTGTTTTATTATATTGATTTTTGTCACTTGTTGAAGCTAAATTTGCAGACATTTGTAATGTGAGTTAATTTTCCCTTGGGAATCAGGAGTGGCCTTTGAGGCTATGCTTTGAGTCTGTGCAACTGCCAGTCTTTCTCAGGCTTTCCCAAACCTTCATGACATCAGTTTTTCTTGCCTGAAGGACTTGCTAAGTTGTTACAGACATGTTTTCCTTCCTTCAGATTCATGTTTTGTTAGCGCGTGTTACTTTAATTTCATTTGTTTGTTTGTATTGCTTTGTTTTTTAATTAGTCCATGTAGTTCAGGATGGTCTTCAGCTTACTCTATAATGGAGGTTGGCTTTTAATTTCTGATTTTTTTTTTTTTTTTTTTTATTTGCTGCCTGTATTTCTCTAATGCAGGGATCATAGGTATGTACAGCCATACACCTAATCCATGCTGTGCTTGGGATGGAACCCAGAATAGTGTGCTAGACAAGTGCCCTACCAGCTGAGGTACAGCCCAAGCCCCGCGGGTGAAACTGTAATCCCTAGCATGACGCTCTTAAGTCATGCTTTTGGGAGGTAGGTGCTTTTTAATGCATGGTGGTTGGGTTCTTGTAAATGGGATTGGGATCTTTATTAATAAGAATTAGTGGAACTTATTTCTCTCTTCATATGAAGATATAACAAGGAAACAGCTAACTATAAACCAAGGTGAAGGGCTTTGCTATACACAAGATCTGCTGGTTCCTTGATCTCAGACTTTGTAGTTTCCAGAGCTCTGAGGGCTAGACATATGCTAAGTATGCATATATACAAAGGTGTCCGCCCTTTTACAATTGCATTGGCTTTATATTATATTTACTTACATTGAGGACCTTAAATTTGTGGCACTACAATTTCTATCAGTGAGGGCCCTGGCTTTGAGTTGTCAGCAGAGACTATCCTTTTTGATCTTTTGTTTCTAAACATCTTACCAAGGTATTCAGGAGCCTGAGTACTGACTCATTATCGGGGTAGTTCTTAGGGTCGTGCTTGCAGTTACCAATCTTTCTCTTTGTTCATAGATTAGGCTTGTTTGCTACTTGATGTAAACTTGTTAGATTCTGCGTTTTCAGAGTCCCTCTGTGACTGATGTACATGTGACATACATTTAGAATGGACACCAGTGGGAACTGATGTTGCCATGCTAATACTCTTATTGATTGCTGCTGAAACCAAGTCCTTGAGTTTGATCCAGCAATCCTGTGTCTTCTACAAGTATCTGTGGAGTATTATATCATTTATGAGCTGCTTAGGGCACAACTCCATCTCAGACCTAGCATGAGTACCAGTATCTGCTTTATTGGTTCACATTCTTCATGCAGCTAATCTTGACCCTGCAAATCTTTCTTTCTAGAACCTTCTTTGTGTGGTTTGTCATTGCTGGCTTCCACGGGACCACCTCACTTCCTCCACGTTGCGCTCAGAAGCCTGTTAACTGCGTATGTTCTCCTCCCTCATTGTTCCCTTTATCCTTCCCTCTCTATTTCTGCTTTCCCACTCCCAGCCCTCTTTGTGTAGCCCAGGTTAGCATAGAATTCCACTTCCTTCTGTTCTAGAATGTTGGATTATGTTCTACTATGCCCAGCTTTTGGCATCAAGCACATAGCCTTCATCTGTGATCACCATGGATCCTTGCGCACCTTGGTGGGTCTTTAACCTTCTGGCACATTTGTCCTAAAGTCTTAAATATCTAAATAACCACTGTGTCATTTTCTGTTGCTTTCACTCACCTTTCTTAGATGAAGAGAAGACTCTGGTTAGTATTTGAGAAGTCACCTTACTGCCTTTTAGATATTGTTTTGGTATTTTAATTACGGTTGTTTAGGCATATCTTTATCTCTCATTCTCCCTCTTTCTCCCCCCCCCCCCCCCCCCCCATCCCCCCCCCCCACTCCCCCTATCCCTCCTCTGCTTCTAATACAGTTTCTCTGTGTAGCCCTGGCTGTCTTGGAACTAAACTTCATAGACCATCTTCCTTCAAACTCAGCAGAGAACTTTGTCCTCTTCCCCCAGAGTGCTGGGATTAAAAGTGTGTGCCACTACACTTCTTTTTTTTCTTTTCTTTTTTTTTTTTTTTTGGTTTTTCGAGACAGGGTTTCTCTGTGTAGCTAGCCTTGGCTGTCCTGGAACTCACTCTGTAGACCAGGCTGGCCTTGAACTCAGAAATTCAACTGCCCCTGCCTCCGGAGTGCTGGGATTAAAGGCGTGTGCTACCACGCCCGGCTTTTTTTGTTTTTTTTGTTTTTTTGTTTTTTGTTTTTTTTATTTATTTATTTATTTATTTATTTTGGTTTTGTGGAGTATTTTTTTATAGAATTCAATGAGAGGGAAAGGAGGTCCTGAAATAGGAAATAAGGTGTATTTGGTCTCTCCATTTCCTTCCCTGACAGCTCTTTCCCTACCTCATTGAAAATTCTCTCTAGCTAATAAACTTAAATGCCTGTAACAAAATGGGTCTCTGGCCAATGAAACAACCTAGTGAGTAAAAAAACGTCTGCCACCAAGTTTGATGACCTCCATGCAGTCCTTGAAATCCACACAGTCTGAGGAGAAGTGACTCCTGCAACCTGACCCCGACCTCTGTGCTTATGCTGTACTGTGCAACCTGACCCTGACCTCTGTGCTTACGCTGTACTGTGCAACCTGACCCTGACCTCTGTGCTTACGCTGTGCTGTGCATGCATGACTTTAACTGTCAGACTGGAAGGCCTTATCTGTCATGGCCTGTTTGGTTTGACTTATGGCATTAACAGCTACAGTTTGTCGTTCAGACGTTCAGGGAAGAGTCTGAGCTCTTGAGAGCTTGGGGATGTGCTCAGTGGCTGCGCCAGCTCTTGCCTAGCCTGTTCAAAGGCCTGGATTCAACACCCGGTGCTGTGAAAGGAGGAGCCTCCGAAGCAGCGTCAGGCTCACTGTGGGTGTCAATGGGTGTGCGGGAGACCGGACGTGGGATCCGGTCCAGGAGTTCTTGCTGGCTCTTCTTCCTTGCTTCGTCCTCCAGCCTGTGTTTCCTCTGTCTTCACTGCCTTGGGCCTTCAGTGTTTCCCATGCAGCTAGCTACTGTCCTCAATCCAGCAATGCACTTTGTCATAGCAAAAAACAACAATGCATTCAAATATGTGTAACCTGAGACTTCATTACAAACATGTTGGTTGTATTATATATTTTTCTGTGTATATATGCATGTATGTGTAGTGTGTGTGTGCACAAGTGCAATGCTTGATTGTTTTGAGACAGGATCTCACTATGTAGCCCTGGCTGCTCTCATGGACTATAGACTAGGCTGGCCTCAGGCTCACTGAGGGCTAGAATGGGATTATAGGCGTGAGCTAGCGTGTCCCCCTTACTTATATACTTTCAGAGCCCTTGAGCCCCTTGACTATACTGCTTGCTAGTCCCTCTGTAGACGACCTGAGTTCTCAGGAAGCTAGTGCAGAGGATTTTTGTGTCTAAGCCCTTTTCTTTCCTTTGCTGTGTATGGAAGACAGACTGCTGTGAATAGCTGATGCTGTATAGTTCTGTCTTATTGCTCCTCACCATGTTCTCCCATGAACATCTGATGTCCTCAGAGTAGTCAATCATGTTTGAAACTAAGATGGATCTTTCCATTGCCTTTCTTAAACTCTGTAGCAGTGAACTGCTAGGAGACCTAGGCCTTCCCTCACCAGGTTCATTCGTCTTAAAAACACAATACATAGTACCTTTTTATATTTAAATACCTTTATAAAACGATTTTTAAAAATATTTTTTCTTTTTTTTAAAGATTTATTTATTATATGTAAGTACACTGTAGTTATCTTCAGACACTCCAGAAGAGGGCGCCAGATCTCATTACAGATGGTTGTGAGCCACCATGTGGTTGCTGGGATTTGAACTCAGGACCTTTGGAAGAATAGTCGGGCGCTCTTACCTGCTGAGCCATCTCACCAGCCCTATAAAACAATTTTTTTTAAATTGACTTGTTCTTGTGTTGGGCAGGCATCTGCACATGAGTACCTGTGGGGACCAGAGGCTTTGGGTCTTCTTGGAGCTGGAGTAACAGGCAATGAGCTTCCTGATACGGAAGCTCACTCAGCCTGCTGGGTGACCCTGCCTGCCTTTGCTGTCCACAACCCAGAACAGAGTGGCTGCATTCTCTTTTTCACTTTCCACACCTGGTTCGTAACTGCGTGGAGGCCCTTTTTCTCAGCTCGTGCTTCCTAAATGATTTTTGAGATGCATTCTGGGAATAGTTCTTACTCTTCAGTGCCTACCCCAAGCCAACGCTGTCCTTGAACTCGCCCATGTAGACAACCCCCCTCCTGACTTCTAACATGTTTCTAGGACTTGACTCCTCTCCTTGATAATTAGAATATCTAGCTCACTCTTTCCCGCTCACCCAGCCTACCCATCCATCTCTGAACAGTTTTTTTTTGTGTGTGTTTCAGCTGTTGCTTCCAGCAGGGCATGGTTAGACCTGAGAATCTTTGGGAATTATTAGACCGCTCTCCTGAGCTTTGAGTTTCTGGCTTCTAGCTAGTAGACAATTGTGATGCATGTACACTCTTACGCATTAGTGAGGGCCTCTATTTCAGTCCTTCTCAAAGAAGATTTATAAGCAGAGGAGTCCTTGGGGAAGTTTTTTTGAAGTTCAGAATTTAGAATACAGAGTTAAAAGGCCTGGAGGTTCTGCTGTGGCTACGGAAGGAGTGTCCTTAGATTGGGATGTCTGTTGACACTCACAGGTGATGTGTAATTACAAGGGTCTCGGTCCAATTCCAGCAGGCTCTTCCTCAAGCCTCTTCTCCACGCTCTCTCTTGGCCCCCTCTGGAGTCACTCGGTGGGATGAGGCCTTCTGATGGGGTTCCCTACCACTTGGAAGTTCCAGAGTTTCCCTTTGCTCCGCCTTCCATCCCTCATGGTCTTTCTCTTCTGTTTATTTCCTCTCTGCTCCTGTTGGTCGGATTCCTGAGCCTTGGATTGTCAGTTCCCGATCTGCAGTAAGGGGGCTTCTTGTTTACCTTCCACAGCAAATAGCCGCCCATCAAAACAAGATCAGTTGCAGGTCCAGCACAAGTTTCTCTCTCAACCAAAGAAATCACTAGCCTGACAGGTTTGACTTCTAGTAATCTGTTTTTCCAACAGTAGTAGACTGACCCAGTACCATGACATCTAGACTGTAAGTGTAATGTATGTGTAGATGTCTTCCAGCATCTGCAGTGTTTCATAGGAACTTTTCCTAAGTCTCCTATGCTTTTTTATGTCTTTGCTTTTTCGTTTCTCTTCTGATAACTTTCCCACATAGTACTACCCTTTGACCTCATCTGTGTGGTGTAAAGCTCACATGGCTTCTTTGCACCCGAATCTTGGCTTCCAGGATGTGAATCTTGAGTGACGTTATTAAAACACTTGAAATTTGCCTTATTTAGATGTAAGTATTCCATAACCGAAAAACGTATAACCTTGAGTTTTTAAGATTTAAGATGAGAACACAGTATAAAATACTTCAGCAGATTTTCAAGTCCTGATTATGTGTTGATAAGACAGACATGGTGGGTTAAGAATTGAACTTACTCTGGAACTTACTCTGTAGACCAGGCTGACCTCGAACTCAGAAATCTGCCTGCCTCTCCCTCCCGAGTGCTGGGATCAAAGGCATGCGCCACCACGCCTGGCATTTGTTTTCGTTTTATTTTATCTTATTAATTTTTTAGATGCTTGCTTGTATTCTAATGAGGGGTGGATTTGGTGGGTGGGAAGGTGGTGAGGATCTGAGAGGAAGTGGGAGAGGGAAAACCATAACCACAATATACTGCATGAAAATAAATTTATTTTCAATATGAAAAGAAAAAACATCGGAGGCTCGAGAAGCCCCGAGGATGAAGGCAGTGACCAGCACGCCTTCACGGTCAGCTTCAGTCCTTCACAGTCAGCTTCAGTCCTTGCCTTGCTTTCTCTCAATGATGGATTATGATCATGACAGATATGCCCAATAGGTTCCCCTGGCCCTGCCTAAAAATCAGCCTTACTTATCATATAATCTAGTAACAATATTCAGTTATAGAACCAGCTCCCATGGACATTTACTGCTAATCCTCTGTCACAGATCCGTAGTACATGCTAAACTTCCCAGAGCTCCTGTGATACCCTCATGGCTGACAGAGTATAGACACTTTGCCTAAACAGGTACTTAGGGAGTTGTTGTAACAACTTTGCCCAAGATGGTAGGCAGCAGGGAGGCAGGTATGAAGTGGCTGAGCAGTGATCACCGCATTTTGAGCTGCACTTTGACTGCCCCCTGGTGTTGCGATTAGGAAACTAACTTAGTGGTTCATCTTTTCAAAGGAAGAGGTAGGTGATAATTTTAGCTCTGATTTTGATCCTGCTGCTTCTCTTTCCACTGAGCAATCAATAATGATCCTTTAATCTCATTAGACAGTCTTTGTTCTCCATGGAATAAGCTTTACTTTTCTGCCTGTTTTCATTCTTCAGCTGAAGCACGTCTTTCTGCGTGGTAGTTTCTGGCCCTGTCTGTTCAGCCTTCTGTCTCTTTTATCCTCCATTTTCATCCTTACATGCTTAAACCCTGTTCTTTTGTACCCAGTTGTAAACAGGGAGCTAGTAATCCCTTCTAAATTAAGATGACTGTCTTGCTTGTTTACCTAGATAGTGCATGCACATTTCACACGTAACATGCTCCTACATAGGTGTGGACCGTCCCCGTTTCTCAGATTAGCCAATCTCATTTCACTGACATTGTGCTGGAATTCTGAGAATCGGCATCCTGTGTCTTTTATTCTCAGGCAGAAAGTCATCATTCCATCTAAGCTACCACTGTTTCTTCCCTGGGATATGTAAATCCCTCTCTTTTCCCTACTGCACCCACATGTGTTGTGTGTATTGGGTTAGTGTCGGGTTTTCTTCCTGTCCTCAGAGTCCAGAGCTAGCCGAGACTTTGTATCGCCCACGGTGGCATCTTCTCCACTGAGTCTGTAATACAGTTCTTAAGACCTGCTGCGTATGTATCCAGCCACTGATGGATGGTTAGTGATGTTGGCTTGAACCCTACCTAATACCATGCTTTTGGAGATAGGTTCAGACTTTGCAGCTTTTGCAGGATGCCCATTACGTACCATATTTAGAAGAGAATAACCGGCTATGAGCTGTTTGTTTTCTTCACATTTTGGAATACAGTAGCCTTACACTAAGTTTAAATCTCCTGTCTTTACCCCAGGCTGAGACGAGCGGTACAGTCAAATAAGTTTAATTTCAGAATCCAGAGAGCAGTACGTTCTTAATCATAGTTTGTGAAAGTTTCACATTAACTAGGTAATCCGGTCTCTTGCCATTTGTGTACATTTCTGGATAGAGAATGCAATTAACTAAACTCTCTTTTTTCTTCAAAGGGACATGAGAGATGGCTTTAGAAGAAAGAGTTTCTACTCTTCCCATTACTCTAGAGATCGGTCTCCCCATAAAAGGGACGCTCCCTTCTTCAGAGAATCCCCTGTAAGCCGGAAGGACTCCCCACACAGCAGATCCGGCTCCAGTGTCAGCAGCAGAAGCTATTCTCCGGAACGAAGCAAGACACACTCCTTCCATCAGTCTCAGCATAGAAGTATGTCTGGTTTTCTTGTTTCCTCTCTGAAGTGCAGCTGCATGGAGGAGAGTGCTCTGACAAGGCATGCTTTTCTTCTGTAATTGCAAACACTCAGAAACTGGACAGAACAGGATAGTAAGTGATGCACATAGCATTCCTCAATTCTTTGTGTGAATAATAGAGTCTGCGTGACAATTCATGTTGAATTCTTCGGTGTTTAAAAGTTAGAGCCTTGCCAGGCATGGTGGCGCACGCCTTTAATCCCAGCACTCGGGAGGCAGAGGCAGGTGGATTTCTGAGTTTGAGGCCAGCCTGGACTACAGAGTGAGTTTCAGGTCAGCCAGGGCTATACAGAAACCCTGTCTGGAAAAAAAAAAAAAAACAGAAACAAAAACAAACAAAAAAGTTAGAGCCTTGTTATCAAGTCTAAGTCAATCTGCCTCCATCCTTTTTAGCAGTCCAAATAAGAACTTAAAGTGAACAGCCTGTGTGTCCTCCTTCTATTCAGGGTCTTCTTATAGCTTCTGATAGTTGTTGGATTCTTGTGTTCAGCGAATAAGTCTTCTGTCATTGGCAAAGCAGTAGAGCTTCACAGAGCACATCTGTTTGCATACAGATATGTGAATGGAGACTGAAGAATTAGCACTGAAGGGCTAACTAAGAGGAAGGCTCCGTGGATAAGAGCACTTTGTGCACTGTTTGATCCTTATTACCTATAGAAAAGGGAGACACAGGGGTTCTATTTCTCATACTTCTAGACAAATGGGAAGCTTGGCGATCATCTAGCCTACTGTATACAGTGGTGAGCATTGAGATACATCTCACACAAGGCAGAAAGTCAGGGCCAACACTAAAGGTTGTCCTCTGAATTCCGTGTGTGCCATGATACATCTTTGCCATGTGAATATGCACACACACGGTTGTTGTTTGTTTAATTTATTTAATGTGTATGGACATGTTGTCTGCTCCTCTGTCTGTGCACCAGATGTACTACTTGTATGTCTTTGACTGCCCGGTGCCCTAGAAGGCCAGAAGGGGGCACTGGATCCCTTAGAATTAGAGTTATAAATGCTGTGACCACAATGTGTTGGTGGGAATTGAACTGGAGTCCTAGAAGAGCAGCAAGTGCTCTTAACCACTGAGCCTTCTGTCTAGCCCCTGAAAAAAAGAATTTTTTAAAAAGTATTGTGGTGGTTTGAATATGCTTGGCTCAGGGAGTGGCACTATTAGGAGGTGTGGCCTTGTTGTTTTTTAGATGGTAATGAATGTAATAATATACCTTATTCACTGAGCTTCATAGTTAGAAACACAGCACCTTAGGGTTTGGGCTGCTGGTTGTCATGATCAGCGTGACTTACAGTTCCTATAGCATCTCCCAGAGTTTCATGTAAGCATGTGACACGACTTAGTTTCTCTTCTGTGATAAAATACCCTGATATCAAGCAGTTTAGGGGAAAGGGGCTATTTCAGCTCACAACTGGAGGTTTTTCTCCATCTCTCAGGGAAGTCAAGGTGCTGGGGCTGGAAGTGGCCAGTCAGGTTCTGTCCATATCAAGAGGTAGCCATCAGCTATGAACCTCGTGCACAGCTCTCTTCCTCCAGTGTTGCACAATACAGGGTCCTGCTTAGGAATTGTACAAACCTTAGTTACTGTGCTTTCCATATCAATAAACATATTTCATCAGGTATGGCTTCCCCCACAGACAAGACAAGACGCCCCTGGTCTAGAGGATCCTCATTGGGACTGTCTGTTATCAGGTGATTTGTCGGTTATGTAAAGTAGATGATTAAAATTCACCCTCAGCCCTAGAAAAGATCAAAAAGTGAAGAATAAGCTTCTTTTGAAGGTGTATGGCTAATCTACCATTATCACATTGGAATATGTAAGTTGAACAGTTATAAACCAGTGAATATTTGAAATTCATTTTTCTTCCTCATTTGTGCTTTTCATTGGTAATAATTTTTTAGTAGTTTTATTGACTACTGGGAAATTGTATGTATGTATACAGTGTTTTGATAATCCATACCAAACTCTTTATCCTCCATCCTCTATATCCTTCCCTTCCCTACTCCTTCTTCCTCCCAACTTCATGGTCCCTTTTTTCTTTTATTTTTTAACCTGAGTTCACAGATTGTGGCCAGTGTGTGTATGGGTGTATTGCGGAACCACTTCACTGTCAGCAACCTCTTGGTGGCTGCATGCATTTCTTTCCCAGTAGCCATCAACTATCAATAGGTCCTCTGTCAGGGTCAGGACTCTGTGAGACTGTCCCCATCCATCCATGCTGGGGTTTTGGCTGGCTTGTCTTGTGCAGGTCTTGTGATGCAGTCACAGTATTGTTGAGTTCTTGTGTATAAGGACCATGTGGTATCTGGAAAACTGCATTTCACAGCAATTTTCCAGAACCCCTGGCTCTCAACAGTCTTTCGGCTCTTCTTCCACAGGGGAGATCCTTGGGCTTGGGAGGAAGGGGTCTGATGCAGTTGTCAACACTCAACAGTCTTATTCTGTGCACTTTGACCAGCTGTTTGTGAGCTTCTGTATTGATAGCTAGTACAGATGGAAACTTCCTAAGAAGGCTGAGAGCTGCCTTAATCTGTAGGTATTGAAAGGGAAATTGTGAAACTTGACATGATTATGCTACCTAGATCTGGCTGAACTGTAGCCTAACCTGGCTTTAAACTTACAATCCTTATGCTTCAGTCTCTTGAGTGTTAGTGATTATAGGCATGTGTCACCATGCTGGGGTATATTACTTCTTAAATCATAAATATATAGATTTAACTTTCAATTCTTCCATTGCTTTCATAATTTCCCTTCTCTGATTTCTTTCCTGAATCCTAATATAAAGATCAGTTTGTTTATTTTTAAGCAAGTATCACTAAAAAGTAGGATTGTTTGGGGCTTGTTTGATTCTAAAGGAGAGGATGGTTGCTGCCTCTGTGATTTTGATGCCACGGCTGCGTAGCTGATACCAGTGAGTGTATGAGATGGATTGAAGGTGTTTGTGTTCTGCTTCAGTTGGTACCAAGGGAGAAAAGGAGAGCAAAAGGGATGAAATTAGAGAACGCATAGACTTGGTTAGCCAACAAAGAGGAGAGAAAGATGTGGCCAGGAAGAGAGAGACAAAGGCAGTAGGGCTCAGAATGTACCCAGAGTCCCACATGCGGAAGGAAGGCATAGTCCTCAGTCTAGATCTGGGAAGTGGTGGGGCCTGTTTGGAAAAAGTTAGGTCTTTGGCTGTGAGCCACAAAAGGTATTACTACTAGTACAGGGTCCTCTTCCTGACATCCCTTCTAAGACTAGGCCTCTCCTAGACTTATCACCTGTATCTACCATGATTGTCATAAGACCAGAGATTGCAGTAGCTAGGCCCAGTTATTGCAGAGTGAGAACTCATAAATTTTAAGACAAAATCAGCTTTGTTCCTTATTTTGTTTAATCTCTGGTATTTTTTCTCACAGTGGTGAAAGCTGAACTGCACAGACAAAAATATTAAGATTTTGTTTATGAGCCATTAAAATGTATTGATGGAGGATGAGTGAGCCCTTCGGCTTTTAAGAAACATAGTTTCTTATTTATGTGTATGGGTATTTTGCCTGCATATATGTACAGTCACTCTAGGCCTGTGGTGCTCTTGGGCCTGAAGACATCATTAGTAAAAAACAGAAAGTCTCAGAGACTAGACATTGGGAGAGCCCCAGTAATGGCAACAAACAAGTAAACAAACAAACAAGAAAGCCCAAGTGTGAACCTCTGTATTTAAAGAGTTATTGAGCCTGTTCATGTTAGCTATTTTGAGAGAAATAAAATAGTTATGAATTGTCCTGTTTCTCTGTACCAGAGAAGCGTTTCGAGTAAATATGTGACAGAGTAGACTCCAGTAGGGAAGGGGCTGTCTGGCCAGTGGAGAGGAAGGGAGGAGGAGGGACATGGTTGTGGAGTGGAGAGACCTGGGAGGGTGTGACCATCGCTGAGAGGTTAAGCAGGGGCTGCTGAGGCTTTTGTGAGGCACATGTGCCGTCCTTCTGCAAGGGAAGGGCCCTGGGACCGGCCATGAAAACTTAGATATAATGAATCTCGTTTCCTAAATTATGCATTATGCAAAATAGGTCTAATTACAGGCTGCACTTAGCTTAATGTGGTATTAGAAGGTGTGTTTTAGCCCACAGGCTTTTTGGACTCCCTGGAGGTTACCCCTAAGGCCATTTAAAAAAAAAAAAAAAAAGCCAAAGAAAGAAGCATTCTTCAATGTGAGAGACACTGTTTGCAAATACATCCCAGTAGAACACACTAGACCCTGTGAGGGATCTACAGAAGGTGGACCTTACTATGTGTCAGGGGTGACACCCAGTCTTACTGCAGCAACCCGAAGGTGTGCCCCCTTCTGGACATCCCCCAAAGAGTACATGGGCTCCCAGCCTGTGGAGGAGAAGCCATGTTGGTCAGGCCACCTTTTACAAGACAAGACATGATTGCCTTTAAGTTTCTTGGATTACAGAGTCTATCCTGGAGGAAAACGGCAGGCAGGAACCTGTCAATCATACATATTGTCTCCCCTACTCTGGACAGCTAGTGATCGGCTGGGAGAAAGAGTGAGTGGAGAAAGGGGGCGGGGCTCACCATTGTATGTGTGGGTTCAACCTGGACAGCTGTCCCTGGCCTCTGCCAAAGGGTGAAAGTGAGGAAAGTCCTAGAGCAGGAAAAACGTGGCTCCTCGTCCTTGGAGGCCTTAGCAAGCTGACCTGCTTTTTTGTTGTTGTTGCCTTCAAAGTATAGTCTTAAAAGAATTTGTTTGTTGCAAATGACAAGTAAGGCTTTCCATGGGGGACCGGAAGGACCTTGTTAGGGTACATCTTAATTAGTGAGAATTGTGGGTAGGTACAGTCCAGAAGTCTTGGGATCTTCTTACTGGAAAGATGCTTCAGCTAGAGTAGAGTTACTCAGTTGCTCAAGGGCCACTTCCTCCTGTCACTACAGACACCCAATCAAGAGACCTTACGAGAAGCACAGGATGTGTTCCTGGTAAGGCCACTTAAGGATTCTGCAGGGGTGCACAGTGCCCAAGCTAAAGGGCATTTTATCAGTCCAGAGCTGCTAGCCGCTAGAATCACAGTGGCTGTGCTAGAGGGAAAGTATGGAAGGACCATGCCTAGAAACAATAGTGTCTATGTAGCGGTCAGGAAAAGCTGCTTGGCCTGGCCTTCTGGGACAGCTCAGGTCTTCCATGAGTAGAGAAGTTGGCAAGTGCAAGGTCCTGTTGTTATGGAAGGGTCTCTAGCATACCTTTCCTTTTTGAGAAGGGCCATTTGGGATGAAGCTCAGGAGTTACTAGGAATCTCACAGCAGTTCACTGGGCCAGGCGTCAAGCAGCGAGAGTGTGATTGTTAGAGAGAGAGGGATTCTAGCTTTTATTTGGAGCCCTTTAGTTTTGGTCTTTTTGTTCCTACAAGAAGCTAACAAAATGTTTTGAAATTCTAAATACAGTGTAATAAAGGGTTCAGCCAGGATGGTACCCATAAATTTGTCTGAGGAAAATCCATGTATGGGAAACTTTGTACAGAAAAATCAGTAAAGTTTTAGATATCATACTATTAGAGTATTGGCAAGCATGTTATTAAAACAAGTCAGACAACTTTCCTGTTATTGTGTTATATTAACTTTTTTTTCTATATTTACATTTCAAATGTTTTCCCCTTTCCCGGTCTCCCCTTCTGAAACCCCCTATCCCATCTCCCCTCCTCCTGCCTCTATGAGGGTGCTCACAAACCCCACCCACTCCTGTCTTCCCCACCTGGCACTCTCCTACACTGGGGCATCATACACCCTCAGGCCCAAGGGCAGCTCTTCTCTCTGATGTCCACCAAGTCCATCCTCTGCCACATATGCGGCCAGGGCCCTGGGTCCCTCTGTGTGTACTCTTTGGTTGATAGTCCAGTCCCTGGGAGCTTGGGGGCCAGCAGGTCTGGCCAGTTGTCACTATTGCTCCCCCATGGGGCTGCAAACCTACTCAGCTCCTTCAGTTCCTTCTCCAACTCCTCCATCAGGGATCCCTCGCTCAGTCCAATGGTTGGCTGCAAGCATCTGCCTCTGTATTTGTCAGGCTCTTGCAAAGCCTCTCAGGAGACTGCCATGTCAGGCTTCTATCAGCAAGCACCTCCTGGCATCCACAATAGTGTCTGGGTTTGGTGACTGTATATGGGATGGATCCCCAGATGGGGCAGTCCCACTTTGTCTCCATATTTCCTCCTGTGTTTGTTTCCCCTTCCAAGAAGCACTAAAGCATCCACATTTTGGTTATCCTTCTTGGGCTTCATATGGTCTGTGAATTGAATCTAGGATATTCCAAACTTTTGAGCTAATATTCACTTATCAAGTGAGTGCATACCATAAGTGTTCTTTTGTGACCGAGTTACCTCACTCAGGATGATATTTTCAAGTTCTATCCATTTGTCTACAAGTTTCGTGAAGTCATTGTTTTTAATAGCTGAGTAATATTCTGTTATGTAAATGTACCACATTTTCTGTATCTAGTCTGTTGAGGGACATCTGGGTTGTTTCTAGCTTCTGGCTATTATAAATAAGACTGCTATGAACCTAGTGGAGCATGTGTCCTTATTACATGTTGGAGCATCTTCTGGGTATATGCCCAGGAGTAGTTGGGTCACTGTGTTATATTTCTAATAGTGACTTAGCTTCCAGTAGACTGACTGTCCCCCTCTCCACCTGATATGTGATCCTGTGTCACATCTTTAAATGTGAACCAACCTTATGGTTATTGTATGAACACATGTTGGTACTTATCCACTTAACGGTTTTATGTCCTCTATCCTTAGTTGGTTTCCTCCCCACACTTCTTCCACTTGGCTGAAAATCAAAGAATTAAACTTTTTCTTATATTCTCTGATTGCTTATAATTGAAAAACAAATCAACAGGAGACAAGTTAGCAGGGGAAAGACATCCAGTTATACTGTGTGTTCACATGGGAATATCCCATCAAAGGCCAGATAATTATTTCTTTTGAGAAAATCGTTACCAGACACTTTAAAGGCAGGTTAAGGGAGCTCATACAAAGTCTCTTTGATTCTGTTCTTTATTAATCTAGATAAGTATACATTTCTTTGTTAAAAAGATGGTCCCCAAAACCATTAGGTGTCTGTTGTTCTCTGAGGAGCCAGTGCAGTGTGTTCTTTCTGGTTCTGCCTTGGCTTTTCTTAGTTAGGGCTGCTCAGGCAGTTCAGCCTGAGGCAGGCTAGGAGGAGTTGAGTATCACCAGCAAGAGCTCAGAGGCCCTTTCTCCTTGCTCATTCTTCTGGGGTCTTCCCTTGCTCCCCTGGGCACAGAGCCGCTGGTGTTAACCCCTCCCTGCCACCTTTCCCTAGAGTCCTCGCGTGTCGGTGCTTCCTGCAAACGACAGAATGAAGCAATTCGAGGAAGAGGTGAGTTTGGGAGTAGGTTCTGATCTGGAATTTTGAAGGGTGGGAGGTTTGACTTGAGAAGTTATTGAAATGGGGGAAAGTATCTTTTGCTCTCAAGTCCACTGTCGGCCAGGGTGGATAGCAGTCCAGCTATCCAGGTAGTTGGTTGTCTAGGCCAGCCATTCCTGGTCAGGACTAGCTGCCGGGGTGCAGAGAACTGTAGAGTGAGGCCTTGGCAGTGGGAGCTAGAGATGTCTGCTCACTGCGGTTTTTTTTTTTTTTAAAGATTTATTTATTTATTATATGTAAGAACACCGTAGCTGTCTTCAGACACCCCAGATCTCATTACGGATGGCTGTGAGCCACCATGTGGTTGCTGGGATTTGAACTCACGACCTTCAGAAGAGCAGTCAGCGCTCTTAACTGCTGAGCCATCTCTCCAGCCCTCACTGCGATTTTTGCTGTCATCTATGTTATGTCTTTGTCTCCTGCTTTTTGCTTGTCCACTCATTTATGTAACCAGTATAAATGAGTGTGTGTGAGACTGCCCTGGGCAGTCCTTTGCTTCTGCATACCAAGATTGGTTGATGTCTGCTTCTGTTAGCCATTACGCATCTGAAATCAGGAACTGGTCTTGGGCTACACTTGATCATACTTGGCCTAGCTACAGTAGTAATGCCCTGTTTCTGGAAGGCAAAGTCTGAGATTGACAGTTGTTTGCCATCGTTTCTGTGTGTGTTGTTGCTGGGTTTTTGTTTGTTTGTTTGTTTTTCCTATGTTCTAGCTGATGCACGCTAAAATTGAATATGTAACTGGCACCAGGATTATGCTCTGGTATTTGCTGGGTTCCTTATCCTTGTGACCTTGAAAACAGATGAGCCCCGCAGAAGACAGTGTGTAGTATATTAGATGACAGTGGGGTTGATTACAAAGGCTTAGCAAACTGAAAGAGCACACTTGCAGGGTAAGAATGGCCGTGGCCAATGGGACCGTTGCCCGTTTCCCTGTAAATAGTCTCTCTAGTACTCCTGAGGTCTCTGAGACAGAGAGTTGGCTCAGAAAGGGTCTACCTGCACAGGTGATTGACAAGCCCGTTAGGATTGACTCTCAAGGACGTATGTAGCTCCACAGTGATTTTTCAGACCTTCTGTATAGTCAGAATGCCGATCTCCATTAGGGCCAGTTATGTAACTCATATACCAATCTTTGACCCATAATCAGAGTTTTCCAGTTTTAATTCTTGGTTTATAGTGTGCTGTATTTGGGGGAGAGGTCATTTCTCAATGACTTACCTTCAAGCCAGCCTACTCGTATACAACTAGCTACCTCACATGATATACCTCACATGATTATACCTTTGTAGCCTATTTTGTGCTGATTGGTTCAGCACATCATCTTCTTTCAAAGGACTGTTGCAGAATAGGGTAGAAGAAGACATTGTAACCTAAGTGTAGGAACTAAGCTAGTTCTCTACCTGACTTCCAGTGCAGACAGACTCAGTTCCTAACAGCTAAGTAGACCAAGGCTACTAAAATGATAATGGTATTTGGTCCTCTAGGACAGGGTTCTCAGCCTGAACCCTTTGTTGAACCTTTGATACATTTCCTCATGCCGTGATGATCCCAACCATGAAATTAGTTTGTTGCTACTTCATGACTCTAATTTGGCTATTGTTAGGAGTTGTAATGTAAATATCTAATCTGTGACCCCAAAGGGGTTGTGAGCTACAGGTTGCAAATTGTTGGTTGGAGGTGCTTTTTGACAGTAAGATAGACTTTACAATGTAGTATAGAATTTGCCACATGAGTTGGGAATGACTGGATTGTGCTCTTGACTGTTTGAAGATGTCATGGTTGTAGCAGTCCTTTTTTTTTTTTTTTTTTTTTTTGTACTTTATTTTTAGGTCTCACTATTCAGCCTTGGCTGTCCTGAAACCGATGGTACCAGGATTGTGGTACCACAAGAATCTAGATTCAAAAACCTGTTGAAACTTCAGAATTGGAATACTAGAGCAGGGGGCTCTCGCCCAGACTCAGCATTAGTAAAGTCGGATGATTTTCTGATGAGGATGATCTTGGGGCTGGCCCCACAGCACTCTGGTCACTTCGGCCTGCAGTTGTTTTAAATCAGCACTACTCTCCGACGGACACAATCAGACTGTCTTTACACACTGCCCAGGGCCAGGTGGGGAAGAACAGTGTCCTGTGGCTGAAAGCCACTGTGTGGAGTGAGTGGCTTTCTGTCTTCAGGACCTTGGGAAGAAGGTGTTGTTTTAAAACCACCCCAGGTCTCTAGAGCTTGCTTAGCCGTAGCCATTTGGAGCTGGCTTTGCTGGGCTCTGCAGGCGCTTGGCTGTCTGCTTCTGCTCCTGCCTGCTCTCCTGGCTCTCGTCCCCTTTCCAGGCTTTAGCAGCATTTGTGTGGCCACTTTCTAAAACAACTTTGTGTTAATAATATTTTAGGTTTTCTGAATTTAAGATTACAGGATTGAATGTAAGTTAAAAGTTAAATTAGCTTAATTAAATTAGCTAACTAAAAACTAAATTAAATAAGTTTTGGTTATTGAGCCTTCTAAAGTAATTTTGTTAATATATTTTCTGGCTTACGTTTCTATTAAAAATGGTTCCATGAAATGTCATGTGAGTATCTGAAATAACTAACAATAGTGACTTTATCTCATAAACAAAAACACTTGTTGACATCATTCATAGCAGGCTTTGGATCAGTGTTCTGAATTAATGGGTTTCTAAATTCTTTTAAATGGTGTAAATATTTTAGGAGTATCTATTAAATTTCCTGTTTATAGCTCCTTAACTGAATGCCCTGTGATAGCTGCATACTAACTGTAATAACATTCCATATGTTTATACAATGACATGTTAAAGATTATCAGTAACAGGGAACCTCATGATTTGCCCAAGGCTGAGGTGGTAAGAAGAGAATGGTCCCTGCTGAGAGCAGCTGGTGTAGAGGCTTCCTGTCTTCAGGACCTTGGGAAGAGGTGGTAATACTGCCCCCCAGGTTGTTAGAAGCCCAAGCATCTAGAGATTGCTTAGCTGTGACAAGGAAGTGTGAGGAGACACACTAATGGAAATGTCTTCTGCCTTTCTCAGCATTTCTGTGGTCATCAGCTGACATTGCTGTGGTCAATGGTGTTATTTCATTCTACATGACTTTAATGTTTTTTATGATGTTACTAAGAGAAGTAGATTTTGATGTTAACACAATGATGTGATAAGAAATTTCCATAATGAAGCACATATCTCGTTTTCCCTGTTAATTCAGCTACAGAATTAGGAACCCATGAAGTAGAAACCCCGCCTTACTTTGTTTCTTTGCCTGGCATTGTCCTTAGGTAAAGAGAGATCCACCCAGTCTGTGAAAACCTCGAGAGATACGTCCCCCTCAAGTTCCTCGGCAGTTTCCTCATCCAAGGTTTGTGACTTTTCAGACGTTAGCTAGAAGTAGCATGTGAAGATGAATCGCAAATGTTACTGTGGATACCTGCGGTGCTAAATGGACCCATTTGAAACCTCGAATTTTAAGTTATCACAACTAGAAAAATAAATGATTGTTTTTCTCATTGATCTTTGCCTGTAAGTTTTCTATGTAGCCTTTGCTCATCTCCAGTAACCAAGTGGGACTAGATATTTAGATGGACAGGATTTGCTTTGATTTGGCAGAAAGAAGTGTAACATGAATTTAAAATGGTTCAATTTTAATCTTCAGCATTTCTTCGCTTACTAACTCATAGAAAAGTTCTATAATTAGTTTAAATTTCAGTTCTATTGGAAAGTCAAGATTCATAAGCTGGATAACTTCCTCAGAGTGCCAGCTTCGTGTACCTCATGTGTTGGGAAGGCAGGGTGCATGTTCTTACCTCTGTCAGCCCCATACCCTTCTCTTGCCCAGAACTTGTTTAGATACTCTCTACTTTTTGGTTTTTCTTTTAATATTTTTGACTATGGTCTACAGGGGGCAGCAGTTTCTCACCCTAAGAGGAAAAAGTGACCTTTGGTGACAAATCTTCACCAGGGTCCTCAGAAATCTCAGGCTTCTAAGCCGGGCAGTGGTGGCGCACGCCTTTAATTGCAGCACTTGGGAGGGCAGAGGCAGGCGGGTTTCTGAGTTCGAGGCCAGCCTGGTAGAAGCCAGCCTGGTCTACAAAGTGAGTTCCAGGACAGCCAGGGCTACACAGAGAAACCCTGTTTTGAAAAGAGAAATCTCAGGCTTCTGAAATATCAGGTTGTTTTCTGTTTTGTTTTATGGCACTAGGAGGGTTGTAGATCCTTGCCCTGGCAAATATTTGACAGATGTTTTTACCACAGGACATCCCCAGGCTTACAAAGCCAGCTCTTTGAAAAATCTGTATTTATGTGTGTTTTTGAAATTGGAATTTACTAAGAAGTAACTCAGGCTGGTCTTGATAACATTCTGTCAGCCTCCTGAGCTCTTCGTTTACCTTCTCAGCCAATGGCTTTTTGTTGCAAACACACTATGGCTTTCAGAGTTTCTTTTCAGAGCGACAGCCTTTCAAGTGCATACACCCAGTGACCAAGGAGCAGATAGAAAAGTTACTGTGGTAGATTTTGCTCTGTAACTCTTGAAAACAGAAACCTCTCTTTAAAATTAATTGTACATTGTTTTCTTGAATATGCCTTTGTTTTCTTTTTAAAAAATTTAAAAATATTTTTTATTAATACATTTCCTTTGGATACTATTTTAACCCTCTGAGCTGGGAAGGTGCCTTATACATATATTCTGTGCCTATAGTCCCAGTACTTGAAGGCTGAGACAGGAGGACGAGCAGACAGTAGAGATCTGTGGAAGATAAATCTAACATTTGTATTCTGAGCATGGGTGCCGTAACACCAAGCACCACATACACAAGGCATCCGCCCCCAGCTGATGCTCTATCTTGCAGGACACAGGGGCTAGATGCTCAGGACTGGCTCTGGTTGGCTGTCTTGTTTTGTTTTTGCTTTTTAAAATTATGTATTTGTGTGCTAGTGCCAGATATCATCAGCGTCCAAGCCCCTGGAGCTGGAGTTAGAGATGAACCAACAACGTGGGTACTAGGAACCAAGTTATGTAGACTACACTGGCTTTCATGGCAAGGCTGGGGAGTCCGTGGCTAGCAGTCCTCGGCACAGGCTGAGGATGTGAGCTGCCCAGCCCACAACACTGAATCCCTCAGCCAAAGAAACCAGGCTCGGATATCTTGGGATATTCTTTTCTTTGGACCTTTTTGTGTCTGGCTGCCTGTTGGAAGGCCCCGTGAGCACAAGCCTTCCCCCACCCAGTCAGTCCTTCTGGAAGCTGCCTTACAGACCCACCAGAGGCATTATTTCTTAGGCATTATTCCTTCAAGCTGAAAAATCAAGATTAATCATCTGGAGGAGGAGGGGGGGGGTTGTAGTCAGGGACACAATCTAAGAGAAGAGACAGGATCAGGTTAGAGGTGAAGGCTTGTAGTTGGTAAATAGGTGTCTAGGAAATAGGATGAAGTCAGCAAGCAGGCCATAAGGAATGGTAGATAAGGAGCAGCTAGCACTTTGAGGAAATTATCCAGCTTGTGAACCTTGACTTTCCTAAGGAAAGGATTTCTAATCTGAGCTCTGCTGCTCCCCTTACTATCTACAGCGCAGGCCCTCACTGGCATTGAGTGGGCCAGAAAGGTGCTTTCTTTGTGTTTATATTTCCTCCATGAACTCACTCATCTTTTTTCTTCTTCTTTTTTTTTTTTTTTT
>NC_034606.1:58103591-58128591 GCF_900095145.1 Mus pahari
TCTGCCTCCCAAGTGCTGGGATTAAAGGCGTGCGCCACCACGCCCGGCTACTAAGGCGTCTTTAGTATAATAAATTTGTCAGTGAATATAGAAAGGAGAAAGAACCATACATTAAATTTTGGTTTAAGTCCTTTATTGTTATTCTCACAACTGCTTTGTAAAGGAAATAAGCCCGCTCTAACAAGGGACTGAGCAACACTGCATACTGTAATCTGCCAGTCCTTCCCAAGCCCACGCTCTTACTGTATTGCATTTGATACAGAAAGAGAGTAGTGTTACACAGAAACAATGAAATTCAAGTCTTTAACCTCTTGTGCAAGAAGTATGCTTTATATAACTTATTACAGATTATAAAGATAACATATTTAGGCCTTTCTTATGCATTAAATTTACCTTAGGGATAGAAAAATGCTCTTCCAGAGGCCCCGGGCGTGACTCCTTCCACTTACGTGGTGGTTCACAGTATCAGTGATTCTAATTTCAGGGGACCCAGTGCCCTGTTCCGGCCCGACTGTATGCAGGGGGGGGGTGCGGGGTGGGAGGCAACAAGATCACATGTGAAGCACAGATATACGTGCAGAGAAATAACACTGCTACATAATACAAAAAGATACAGATTTTAAAAAAGATTTGCCTTAGTAAATGTCAACCATTTCAACAAAATTAAAGATAAAAAGTTGTAATCAGTGTAATGTTTGCTGTATCCTGAATACAATTCTTATATATTTATCATGTTTTTTACACTGGCCCTTGATGGGTTCTTCAAGTTCTATGTAAATGGAAATGTTAGTGATGTGTGTGCCCTTCATGTGTCCTAAAGGAATTGCTGTTTACAGGAATTCTGGGTTGGGTCTTGTGTTTCTGTTGTTGTTGTTAATTTGAAACATTGTCTCCTTGTACAGCTCTGTTCCTCTGGCTTTTGCAGTTCTCCCTCCTCAGCCTTTCTTGTGCTAAGAATACAATTCCCTTAAAGAGCCTGGCACTTTGTCAGTTGTTTCTGCAGGAGTGAAAAGCGGGTATGCTTGCTCTCAGTGCACTGTGCTTCCTGCTGTTAGAGGCCTTTAAGAACCTAAGCTGTCTCTCCATTTCCCTTAGGTGTTAGACAAACCCAGCAGGCTAACCGAGAAGGAACTTGCTGAGGCTGAGAGCAAGTGGGCTAGCGAGACACTAGAGAAGTCAGAGGACAGTAACGGGGCTGAAATGCCTGAGTTCGAGGTATGCTTTAATTTCACCTGTTTCACACCTCAGTGTTCATTCTGTCTGGGTTTTAAACTGATGGAAGTCCTACGTGCTATCACACACCTGTAATCCCATTGTTTAGGAGGTGCAGGCAGAGGATTGGCAGGGTCATCATCAGAGCCTCTTGAGGACAGCCTGCTGTGCATGGGTTTCTATCTTTCTTCAAAATGAAAAAAAAAAAAAAAGGACAAAGGACCTCAGCATGTGCTTGGGAAAACTCTCTTTTTTTTGGTTATTGAATTTACCACACAAAGGAGGAGTGTGGGAAAAGTGTTTTAATGAATGGCTTTTTTTTTTTTCTTTTCTTGCCTAGTGGTGGTGGCACATACCTTTAATTCCTGCACTTGGGAACAAAGATAGATCTCTGCAGGTCTAGGTCTACATAGTGAATTCTAGGACGGAATATACAGAGAAACGCGTTTTAGGGAAGGGAAAACAAAACAAAAAGAGCAACTTGGCTCTGCCCCTCCCTCCTCTTTGGTGGCCCTGGGGTGAGCCTAGGGCCTGTCAGTTACATCTCAACCCTGCATAGAAGGCTTATGGCAGGCAAGATGATTCGTGTGTCAAAATACTGTCTTAACCATGTCTTCACGCACGTTAAAAGGGTCAGTCTCCAAATGCTTACTGTGTAATGTACATCAGTCAGTGGTAGCTATGGCATCCAGAAAGACTTGTTTGTGAATGTCTGAGCTGTCTCCCTTTTGTTTGTTTGTTTGTTATTTTGTTGTGTGCGAAGTGCTGGCTTGTTGTTTAGATAGTAATATTCTCTTAAATAGGTCAAAGTTTTCTTGTTATCTTAGGTGTGATTACAGGTATTTTTGAATATTCTTAAGTAAATATATAGAATATATCAAGTTGTCCTTAGCACTTAGTAATACTTGAAGCATAGATAAGGGAAATATTGGATTATTTACTTAATGTTGATTATTTTAATAATTTAGAATAATGAACTTGTGTCACCAGACTTGAGCTGCAAATACCTTTATACACTAGTCCATCCACCTTGTGTTTTTTTTTCTTTTTTAAAATTTAGTGTGTGTGTGAGACAAAGACAGAGGGGTGTGTGTGTTTGCACGCGCACGCGCGCGTGCCCATGCACATGCCGCTAAGTATATGTGGAGGTCAGAGTGTCGTTCTGGGGGTGCTTCTCTCCTACCATGGAGTTCCCGGATCTGACTCGAGCATCAGGCTTGTGGATGGAGCACCTTCACTTGCACCGTTTGCTGGCTCCATTCTTTTTCCTCACTGTCTTTGCTTTTACAGAGTCTCCTGTTGCCTGTGATGTGTTCATTATGTCCCCAAACTCCTGTCTTTGGAGTACAGGATGAGGAGCTGCTCACTTGTGCCCAGAGTACCTGAGACTGGGAAGTTTACACAGACCAGAATTCAGGGAAGGACAGCGTCATGGTGCTATTAGCTGTGGAATCTAAAATGGTCTTGAGTTCTAATGTGATCCTTGAATGCGTTGTGCTTTGAAGGGAGGATTTCTGTTCCTCACATGACAGAAGAGCAGAGAGCTCATCCCCAAGGTCTCCTTTGAGTGTAAATTAAATTTTATTTTAATTTATTGAAAATTCCATACATATGTACATATGTTGATCATGTGTGTGTTCAGTCTCTCCCTTCAATCCAGCTACAGCTGAGCTTCCCTAACGTATCTCCTCACTTTCCCTCCAGATTTATTTTCTCCCAGTGTTGTTTTTTGTGTTTTAAGCCCGTTGAGTCTAGTCAGTGCTGCCCCTGTGCCTGCCTGTGGGTCATCCACGGAGACATAACAGCCCACCTGAGATCTCAGGGAAAGAAATGTGACTTTTTTTTGTTTTTTGTTTTTTTTTTTTAGCAGCCATCAGCTGCCAATAGCAAGTGTGCCAGAGCAGGGACCTCTTGAGGTCTTCTTCTGTCCCTGATGTAATTGTGACTGTCTTTATCCTCTGTAGGCTTTGTTCAAGTAACAACGGCTGTGGGTTCACGTGTGTGACAGCCATGAGGTCATGTCCTGAGGACAACTGTCAGGCATTCCTTCCTGTCCTCGGGCTCTTAGGTTCTTCCTGCCCCTTCTTAGATGTTCCCTGGCCAGGGTGGGAGAATAGTGTTTTCAGTGTCTCTGTGGGCCTCCCTGACCAACAGCTTGTGGGGGTGATATTTGGTGACTGGTACTGAGATTTTCATGTAATAACCCTGTCTTCTGGAAGCAGCATTGTCTCTTCAAACTCCTTTAACTTTTGTTGTTGCTTTTAGTCAGCACACAAACTGGTGGGCCTTTTCATTCTTATTTTTGGTTAACCTAACTCACTATTCCATCCCCTGCCCTTTTCTAGTTTAACCCTTTAGCTGCCAGTACCCCCCATCCCTCACTTTTCATATCACATGTGTTCTGCTGTTCTGTCTTTTTTGTTTGTTTGTTTTTTTAAGATTTATTTATTAAATATGTAAGTAGCAGTCTTCAGACATTCCAGAAGAGGGTGTCAGATCTCATTATGAATGGTTGTGAGCCAGTATGTGGTTGTTGGGATTTGAGCTCAGGACCTTCGGAAGAGCAGTCAGTCCTCATAACCTCTGAGCCATCTCTCCAGCCCTGGCTGTTCTATCTTAAATGTTTTCTTCAGTTGGGCTGCTATATCATTGGACCTCATCTTGATCTATCCTTCATTTTGGTTAACCCTCCCATACCTCTCCCCTCTCCCCTCTCCCCTCTCCCCTCTCCCCTCTCTCACACTTCCACATTGCTGTTCATCACCAAGGAAGTCAGGACTGGAACTCAAGCAGGTCAGGGAGCAGGAGCTGATGCAGAGGCCATGGAGGGATGTTCTTTACTGGCTTGCTTCCCCTGACTTGCTCAGCCTGCTCTCTTATAGAACCCAAGACTACCAACCCAGGGATGGTTCCACCCACAAGGGGCCTTTCCCCCTTGATCACTAATTGAGAAAATACCTTACAGCTGGATCTCATATAAGGAATTTCCTCAACTAAAGCTCCTTTCTCTGTGATAACTCCAGCTGTGTCAAGTTGACACAAAACTTGCCAGTACACACACAAAACAAGATTTGAAGCTAGGATCCACATAAGAAAGGGAAGGTATGTAGTGTTTCTCTTTTGGTGCCTGGGTGACCTCAGTATAATTTTTTTCAAGTTCCATTAGCAGTTTATTTCATGATTTCACTTTCCTTTACAATTAGTGATGTTCAGTTGTGTCTGGGTAGCACATTTATATTATTTATTCATCAGCAGATGGGCACCATGGTTGATTCTATTTCTTAGCTGTTGTGAACAGAGTGACAGTGAACGTGAGTGCAACTCTCTTGTAACAAGATATGAAGTATGAAGTCCTTTCAGTTCATTCCCAGGAGAGGTGTAGCTTGGTCAACGGGGGTTCCAGTTGTCGTTGTAGATGTTTGTTTAAGCTACAGATCAGCATGTGAAGCCGCCAGTATACTCTCACCAGCAGTGTGGGGGGTTCCCATTTCTCCACACCTACACCATTTGTGGCCACTTGTATGTACCACAGTCTTGATGGTGATGGTCATTCTGACTGTCGTGAGGTCAAATCTTAGAGTAGATTTCATTTGTATGTCCATTATAGCTAAGAATACTGAAAAGGGCTGGTGAGATGGCTCAGTGGGTAAGAGCACCCGACTGCTCTTCCTAAGGTCTGGAGTTCAAATCCCAGCAACCACATGGTGGCTCGCAACCATCCTTAACAAGATCTGACGCCCTCTTCTGGAGTGTCTTAAGACAGCTACAGTGTACTTACATATAATAAATAAATAAATCTTTAAAAAAAAAAAAAAAAAAAAAGAATACTGAAAAGATTTTGTATCCACTAGCCATTTGGATTTCTTTTTTTTTTCCTGTTCAGTTCCTTAGCCTTTTTTAAAATTGAGTTTTCTTTATGTATAAGTTTTTGAGTTCTCTGTGTATTGTAGACACAAATCCTCTGAGATATATATATATGTAGTTGGCAAGGCTTTCTCCCCCTTTCTGACAACTTGCTCTTCACTCACTTGGCACTTTCCTTTGCTGCACAAGTGTTTTCATTGTTGGCCTCATCCTATGCACTGGTAGGTCCTGTTCCCAGTGTTTTTACCTGTGCCTAGCTGTTGCCAGGCATCCCCTACTTCAGCCTGTCAGTGGAGACCCCTGCGGGGATCAAACAACCCTTTCACAGACCACCCAAGACCAGTTATTTATGATTCATAAGAATATTAAAATTATAGTTATGTATTAGCAATGAAATAATTTTATGGTTGGCGGTCACTACAACATGAAGAACTGTATGAAAGGTCACAGAATTATAAACATTTAGAATCACTATTCTAGGTATTTTCAAAGAATCAGATACTTTTAAATCCTATTAATTTGCTGGAAGTATTTGTCCAAATAAGAATTTGGTAGTGTAGCTGGAAAGATAGCGTTGTCATAAAGAGGACTTACCCACGTTGGGTTCTCAGCCCCCACAAGGTCATTCACAACTACTTAACTTCAGTTGATGCCTTTTCCTGGCTTCCTTGGGTATTTCATGAACATAGTGCTCATATAGATAAGCAGGCACCCAGACATATATGACTTGTAGAACATTTTATTGATTCATTGATGTGGTAGGGCCCACCTTACTGGGTGGTAGTGTAACCCCAAAGCAGGTAGTCCTGGGGTGTGAGAAAGCATGCTGAGAACGCCGGTAAGCAGTGTCCTCCATGGCTCTGCTTTAGTTTCTGCCTTGGATTCCTTCAGTGCTGGACTGTGAGCAGGATGTTTAAGTTAAATACACCTATTTTGTTCTCCCACAAAGGTAAAGGTAATTTATCACAGCAATAGGATGCAACCTAGGGTTTCATGTACAGAAGTATATTGTGTACAAGTTTCCTTTGCTTGTATTACTGCTCTAGCTGAGATTTCAAGCTCTACATGAAATAGTAGTAGATTCACTGCACACCCTTGCCTTGTTACTGACCTTAACGGAATGTTTAGAGTTTCCTCATTTAACAACATGATGACTGACTAGGTTTGTTTACACAGACTGTTTCTGTTACGAGAGATGCTTCCTCTGTAAAGTTGCTGTGACTTTTATCAAGAAAGGATGCATTTAAGGAAATGGTCATATATATTCTCTGTTAAGTATATTTGCTTGATGGACAGTGTATTAATTTATATATGTGAACCATCCTCACATTTCTTGAATTAAGTCAGCTTAGTCATGATGAGTGATCTTGATATGATCTTAAGTTCAGTTGAGAATTTTGTATCTGTGCTCATCAGGGAGATCCTTCTGTAATTGTTCTTTTCATGTGTGTGTGTGTCTGCCTGTCTGTCTAGATTTAGTATCAGAATACTACCATACCGGCTTCATAAAAATAATTTGGAATACTTCTGTTTATCTCTTTCCAGTTATGGAATAATTTAAGTAGTATTGGCATGCTGATAGAATTTGGGAATGAGTACATCTGGTGTAGGCCTCTGTTAGTTCAGAAACTTGATTACTGTTCCAGTTTTATTGCTGGTAATGGATTGCTTTCAGTTGTTTATTTGTTTTATGTGTGAGTTTTTGTCTGAATGTATGTGCCTGGGCCCAGAGTTACAGACAATGGCTGCCATGTGAGTGGTTGGAACTAACCTTAACCCTGGGAGTACTTGGTGTTCCTAACTGCTGAGCCATTTCTCCAGCCACTAATGTAATGGGCTTTAAAGCCTGTATCTTTATGGTTTTCTGAATTTCACAGGTGTCTGTTATGCTTCCTTTTTATTTTTACCAATTTGGGGTTGCCTTCCTTTCTCTTGTTTAATCTGGCAAGGCATTTGTCACTTTTTAATTTTTTTCCATAGAATCAGCTCTTTATTCTTTGAGTTTGAGTCTCACACAAATTGAGAAAAGTAACAGCCGGGTCCCCTGACCTCCCTCATATACGCTCATTAAGTATCATGACAATATACATTTTCCTTGCAATATAACCTTCTCTCAGTGACCGTATACACCATCCCAAATGCTCCGTGTCCTTCAAGAAAATAACTGAGGACTTCCTGTGTTTTCAAGGCGGGATCCACAGCACCTTTATTTATTGACCAGACAGAAGAACCCGAGTCAAACACAACAGATGGGACAGAATTGTATGAAGATAGCCAGCTCAGCAGCCGCTCTAAAGCCATTGCCTCGAAAACCAAAGAGATTGAGCAGGTGAGAATGTCATCCTCCAACAGGCACAGCTGCTGCGCTCTGTGATGTGAGCGTTTGCACTGAATTAATAGAGTGGTTTGTCTTTTCCACTTGAAACTCCAGAAGTCCACTGAATATGTGTAGAGGCCAGAGGACAGCCTCAGGTGTCCCATGTGTCACATCTTTTCTGAGACAGGGTTCTGTTCAGTTCAGAACCAGTGAAGTGGCTAGCCAGGAAGACCCAGCATTCACTGGTCTCAGTCTCTGGGTCATGCGGTTCCTTTGTGTTTCCTGATGGGGTCTCATATTGTAGCCTTGGCTAATATGGAACTAAAGCCACCTTCAGACTCACTGCAGTCTTGCTGCCTCAGTTTCCCAATGCTGGGTTGATCATTTGAGCCACCATGTCAGTATTTTTTTTTTCCTCTTTAAATTCACTTGATGTGTTTGACTCCTGTGTCTCTTTACTGTAACAGAGACTTCACAAGGGCAGGACTTTATGCTGCCTAGTGGTATATCTCTGCCACCTACAACAGTGATTCAGCATAGCAGACTCATGAGAGGATTTGCTCGGTGGATGATGGGGAAGTCCTAACCCTAACCATGACCTTTGGGTGGTTCCTGGGTCACTTACCCTCTGAAGCTGTCGTGTGTTACTGCCTGCCCTGCTTCCGTGGCACCCTTACCAGTGCCAGTTCAAGATGCTGTTGGTGCATGAATGAGTTCATGGTCTTCCCTTTGCTGCCTGTGCTCGATTCTCTTCTTCAGATTTATTAGTTTCTATGTTATGTGCTTTTGTGTATGAGTGTCTGGGCCTTCAGAGGGTGGAAGAGGGTGTTGATCCCCTGGAACTGGAGTTGCAGACAGTTACAAGCTGCTATGTGGGTACTGGGAATTGAAATCAGGTTCTCTGGAAGAGCAGCCAGTACTCTTAACATGTGTCTAGCCTCCTGAGTTGTACATTTTTGAAAACAAGTTCTCTTGAGAATATAACTAGAAGAAAAACTCAGTTGAAATAGTGGGGAGTATTTTGTGTTGTCTTTTATGAATATCTTCACTGTTTCTTTGTACTCTTATTTATAATTGGTTACTTCGATTGTGACAAATGTATCATTCCTTTATTTAGCATGAGGTCAATTTTTATAGATCTCTGGAAAACTACCCATGTTGGAGTGGAAGGACTGTTTATATATAGCTGCCATTCAAATGCATGAAATAGCTGCTGGTAACGCATGCTGAGACTGCTGGATGGCTAGTGACCCAAAGAAATAAAGAGAGTCAGCTCTCTATTATGGGGATGGCGGCACACACTTAATTCCGATGCTGGGGCAGAGGTAGGAGGACCTCTGAGTTCCAGGCCACCCAGAAACTTGTCAGAGAAGGGGTGAAGGGCCAGCAAGGGGTGGGGGAAAGAGAGAAAATGGAATTACTACATTTTGGTATTACTAAAGAATTAAAATGGTTACTAAATTATAAAACAGTTGAGCAAGGTGACAGGTGCCTGTTTATGAGAAACAGAGGCAAGAAAACATTTATTTGTTACGTATGAGGCCCTACCTTGAAAAAGAGATGATCTCCGGGCGTTCTTCTGTTACAGACTTTGACTTTCACACATGAGAGGAAGTAAGGCTAGAATTCCCCTTCCCCCCAAATTCAGGAAGCTAGCACATGATAATAAATGTATGGTTAGAAATTTTTCTTTTTTTCTTTTTTTTTTTTTTTTAAGATTTATTTCTTTATTATATGTAAGTACACTGTAGCTGTCTTTAGACACTCCAGAAGAGGGAGTCAGATCTTGTTACGGATGGTTGTGAGTCACTATGTGGTTGTTGGGATTTGAACTCCGGACCTTTCTGAATTAAGAGGCAGTCTCTACCTGCTCTGCATGAGATCAAGGCACATTTTTCTAAGAGTATGTAATACCTTCTTCCCTGTCTTTTTCAGGCCATTCCCGTTAAGTTGTACTTTAGAGTGTGAACCCTAAGGCTTTTTTAATCAGGAGACATTATTTATTAAAGACATGCTCCCTGAACTGTGTAGATTATCAGATGGCAGTTTCCCAACACCAAGTAAAATACACAAAAAGGCATTAAATCATCACTATAAGGCTTGGTTTAAACAAAGTTCTATGATCAATGGTTAAACATGGATACTGAACATAGGTGATATACAAAGATAGTAAACAAAAAACCTATATAAGCCCTTAAATCAATATTTAACATGACTAAAAAAAGAACCACATGGGGGCTCCTTAGCTCCTGGGATTTGGGTTTTCTATAACTATAATGTCATGCTGGTATCGCAGCATCCGATCTGCTAAGATTCTGGCACATGAATAGATTTGAAGACACCAGTCAGCATTAGCACATTTTCCATCCTCTGCAGCGAGAATCTTGTGTTAAGTAACTCAATCACAGCCCAAGCATTTCTTCCCGTCTGTGGCCTGAGAATGCTAGTGTTCAGTGCTATGACTTTGGAGGCTTTTTAGGACTCTCCACATCTTTGAGCCTCGGTCCCATTCTGCCCAGGGCCTTGGTTGCTTTTCCGTGGTGCAGCCTATTGGAGTTTCCTCATGGCCTACTGCACAGTGACCAAACCAGTGGCTAGCCAGGCCTGTCGTGAAAAGGCTATCTGAGGGCCACACAGGTTGCTCTATGGAGTCCCATTATTGTCTTAATTCCGTGTGTAAGTTTCTCTCAAATTATTTGGCCTTCTATTGTTTCACTGTGTGTCAATTTTATATTTTTGAATGTGATTTCCAAGAGCTGGTTGGCTCACTTGAAGCCATGTTAATTTCGTTAAAACATATTCAATCTATAAGCTTTTGAAATTGAATGTAGAAATAATGCATAGAAATGTCAGTCACTTGAGTGTGTTCCACTTGCAATCATCTGTGTTTTGAATGGGAAAATGTAAGAAATGAGAACTGGTCTCCTAACTAGCCACTGCAGTTTAACCCTGTAGCACTGACATTAGTCATTCAACTCAGAGCTCCTGCAGAGCACTCCTGCTTCACTCAGCATGCCTGTTCTCAACTGAATCATATTCTGAAGGTGGAAAAATACTGAATCTGGGCACTTAGCTGCGTGGAGGACATACTGGGCTGCTGCCCTTTGGAAACAAATTCGTGCTCGAGACTACCTCCACTGACAGAGATGCTTGCTCTTTGAAGATGGCTCAAGGCGGGGTCACCAGACTGGCACACAGTGAGCTGCTCTGGGAGAGCCCACCTGCACTTAGCAAGAAAGGAAGCATTTGGAGTGAGCTCTTTTAGGGATTGACTTTAATGCTGTAGCTGCCACACACCTAGAATTATGCACTATAAAGCACCAAGGATCGGTCTGTTTGTGAGTTAGTGAGTTTAATTAGGGTTACTTACATGAACATGGATTGGGTGTTATTTGTAAGAGTGCAGGTAATTCAGTCAACAATGACTGCCTCAGTCACAAAAGGAAATGCCGCTCCCTCCTGCAGTAGCAACCACTGTGAGTAAAGCCTTGTGGGGAGTGGGACCTTGTCCGCTCCCCACTTCAGGGTGCAGTATTGAGGGGCCCAATTTTGTTCAGGTGATCACACTTGCTAAGAGTTAGAGTGCACAGGCCATCTCTGCAAGCCTATAAAATATCTCATAACACTCTGCCCCATTCTCTCTTCCTTAATGTCCTTAAACCTAGGAGTTGGTGATAGAGATGTCGTATTTAGAGCCAAGCATGTAACATCTGTAACATCACTTACTTTAGACACTTAGACCATGTTTTAGCCTCTACAGTCACAACTAACTGGAGAAAGAAGCTTCTGTGACCAAAGTGGGCAGCAGCTCTAGTCTGTGACCAGAAGCAGTTGTTCAGATGGCAAGTAACAAGCATGCCGTGTGCAAGGAAGCAAAATATGGTGGCACCTTCCCTACCATGGGCTTTTGATCATTTGTACAGTCGCAGATATTCCCTCCTGTGGATCAGGGCTCAGATCCAACCAGAAAAGGCTGCTGCTCCCCCCCCCCCCCCCCCCGGTTACCTCAGTTGGCAATGCTGCCTCCTGGTTCTGCTCTCTGCTCAAGCAGCCTACAGAGCACCAGTAGGGAAGAGCTGAGTGGGTGAAAGACTGCCCGAGGTCATCAGAGTGCCTGGTAAGTAGATCCCCATTCATAGATCCTGAATGTGCTGAAACATAGCCACCTCATGAGGAAGGCCAAAGAAGAACTCCAGAACATGAATTTGTACAGAATGCTTAATTTCTTGCTTGTACTAATCATTTGTGAATCTTTGAAGTTAGGAAATATAATTAATTATATCAAAATCAACATAATTGTAGGAATGTGGCTGAAAATAATCTTTGTTGTTGTTGCTGCTGCTGTTGTTGTTGCTGTTGTTGCTGCTGCTGTTGTTGCTGTTGCTGCTGCTGCTGTTGCTGCTGCTGTTGTTGCTGTTGCTGCTGCTGCTGTTGTTGCTGTTGTTGTTGCTGTTGTTGCTGCTGCTGTTGTTGTTGTTGATGCTGCTGTTGTTGCTGTCTTGCAGAAGCTAACCTAGATTCCTTGTTTTAAGCAATGGCTTGGCTGACAGGCATGTCCTCTGCCTAAAGGACACTTCTGTCACGGTGTTCCTAAAGTCTACAGGGTTAGTCCTTTTGTTTGTTTTATAATAGGAAAAGAAGGTACTCTGAGTTCATTCCCACACCTCCGTCTCTGTCACAGTACATCCTAAAATACTGCTGCTTAATGAAACTTTATTTGCTCACTGAAAAAAAAAATTTTTTTTGATAATTCCTAGTTGAATATGGTGAGGGTGGGAACATTTTTTGGTTAGGTGGGGGTTTTTTGGTTTTTGTCTGTTTGTTTGGTTTGGTAGGTTTTTGTTTGTTTGTTTGTTTGTTTGTTTTAGTTTCTCTGTGTAGCCCTGATATTGTCTTAGAACTTACTCTGTAGATTAGACTGCCTTCAAAGGACTGAGACATCTGCCTGCCCCTGACTCCTGACTTCTGGGATGCCAGTATTAAAGGAATATACCACCACCACCACCACCACCACCACCACCACCACCACCACCACCCCCATCTTCAGGGTAGCAATGTCTTTTAAGGGAAATGTTCTTGAACATAAAAAGTAGAGTGAACCTCCTAGCAATTGGTGATGGGGATTCTGGCTTTCTTTAAATGTGGAGAAGACTCAACTGATATATACCTACTGCACAGGTACACATGCACATGTACAAGTATACACACTAGGTTTGCTCTTATTGAGGGCAGGCATGTCAGTCATAGCCCTGGTACGTGTTGTATCACAATAAGGCACTGCTATCCGGCCGCTCCACCTAAGAAGCATCAAGTCAGTTTAGAAGTCATTTTGCTCTCTGCCTAGTCATGGGCTGGTAGTCAATATTATTCTGCTCCAGTCATAGGTGTCAATTTTTAGGTTCCTTTAAATTTCACGTTTTAATTATTTTTGTAACTTTTTAAAAATAGCTTGTCTGCAAAGGTTAGATTATATAATCTTTGACTTTTAATATTTAAATCTTATTTTATGTTCTAAACTCAATATTCTTTTCATTTACGAGCCTGGTGTGTTTTATTGTTTTCCTGGGGATTGAATCCAGGCCTTCCCAGTGCTGAGCAAGTGTGCTGCTGTTTAGCTGTGTGTCCAACCTTTTGCACTCTTTCTTCCATGTTATTTTAGATTTAATAATAGAATTTTATGTACTTTGAGTTTTTACCACCTTCTTAGTTGCCACTGGGTATGTGTGGTGAGTTGTTAGTGCTTGCCCAGCTTGAGTGGTGCCTGCATCTGTAGTGGGAGAGCAGTTATCTGTGGCACAGCTCTCTCCTTACAGGGCCTGCTCACAGCTTCTGTCAGCAACCTGGTCCCAGCCCTCTCAGCTCCTGCTCCTCCTCCTCCTCTCAAGACGTCCATAAATGAAGATTAGGTGACGAACAGCCATCCTGGAATTGTTAATGAGAGTGTGGACACAGAGAAGATTCCGCTTTCAATTTGTGATAGGGTAAAATAAAATTGTTTTCAAATAGAGGAAGCTCTATCTATTGTCATATGTGAAGCATTTAGCCCGCCTCACGTAATAGAAACATTCTTTGTTTTTCCTTGTTATCAGACAAGCTACAAACGTTCTTAAAAGTACAGCTCTTACTGGGTATTATCTTGTCTAGACATCAAGTCTACCCAATTGTATGTCACAATCCATTACCAGCCACTTCTTCAGACTTTGCATATATAGATTTAGTAAAACACAACTTACAAGATTTGCCTCTCAAACAAATTGTATTTCTACAGTAATTAAAAATCACTTAGTTTGCCAAACTTTAAAGTTTTTGAAATGTATGGTTTACTAGTTAAATGTTACTTGTGGTATGACTACAGGAACTTTCTGGTGTTAGGGTAACATTTTCATTTTGAGGTAAGTAGGTGGGGCTGGGGATATGACCACATTGGTAGTTATCCAGCATGCATGACCAATGGGTTTGATTTCCCCAGCAGATCAGAAACGTGGTGTGGTGCAGCATACTGGCAGTCCAGCACTCAGGAGACAGGCAGGAAGGAGGCTGCGGAGTGCAATTCCATCCTTGACTGTGTAGCAAGGCTGAAGGGAAGGAGCTAACTTAGTAGCAGAAAGTTTATCACTTTGGAAGTATCAAAATTAAGGCTCCACTTTTTTTTTTTTAATTAGTCATTTTAGACCCTAATAAGCTGAATGATGTTTTGGTAAAAATATTTTATAAGAACCATTCTGTAAAAAAGTACCATTCTGTACAAAGCCGAGGAGTCCATGCTAGACCTTTTCCTTGGGCATACTGCCCCCAGGGGATGCAGACAGAGCTGTTAGGCAAATGTTCAGGTAAGGCAAGATCAAGTGCAGGCCACTCCGCCACTGTTCAGTCTTTGTGACAGACTTTCTCTGGTAGTAAATTACTGTCCCTGCTACTCAATCCTGTTTACTTTAAGCTCAGTAGTTTTATTTGTCGCTACAGAAAGCATTAAGGACGTTTGTAAAGCACAGTGTAGTTGAAACTGCTTTCAGTTGGTGCTTTACGGGCACATTTGTTAAATGTAATTAAGTACTGGTTTTGTAGCAAGATTGAAAACCCATCTGAAAACCATCCCTGTATCGGAAATCCCGGCTACTTTTGCCAAGGTTAAGTAGTACTTGAGCGAGTTTCTTTGCAGCTCTGAGGTAGTGCTTACTTTTGGATCCTTCTTGAGCATTTTATAGTTCTCCTTTGCCGGGGCTTAGACTCGGGGCTTCTTATGTCCTCTGCTCCCTCTCTTTGCTGTGTAACCCATATGTAGGGTAGAATTAACATGAGGTAGTCCTAACCTTCTACCATTCCTGGCTTGCTCTTTTATTTCTTACTTATTTTCTCTCCTTCCTTCCCCTCCTCTCAGTCACATTTTCTCAAGATGCAAACAAACATTTACTATGAAATGCCTCTCTTATTCTGGGTACCTCTGACCTCCTGAGCACTGGGGTTAAAGGTATGTACCAGCATGCCCATCGGGGAGGGCATTTTATAACTTACTAGCTTTAATGTAACTAGCAGGCATAACTTATCTTAAATATAGCTGATTTTTCAAAAGATCCATATCTAGACACATTATAGGAAACTATGTATAAAAAGAAAATGCATTTTGAAATAAAAGAACCTTCTTATTCCTTCCTGTTGTCAAGATGGGTTAGATCACATGATTTCTTATATTAATCTCCCACCTTGTGTTTCTACAGTATGTTTCCACCATATCATAAGTTCATGACAGCACAGGAGATGTTTAAGTCACCTTCAAAAGAACCTCCGTCAAGATCCCCTGGCCTGAGTTAACTAGCAGAACCACACTGCTCAGAGCGGGGTCCTGCAGTACTCTTTCAGTGCTGTTATCTAAAGCACAGGTACTTGCCTCAGGAGAGTTTCTTTCTACCTAGTCGGGAGGCAGCACTCTGGTGGGTACTTACTGCGTCTGTATAACTGGCAGATAGTCACTATCTGCACAAATCATAAAGCTCAATCAGTAAACATCTTTACTCTGAGTAAAAAATTTAAAACCAAGCACTCTGTAACAAACAAGATTCCCTTTGGGCCAGGTCAGTTTCAATGAAGTCAATTGATTTACTGTTTATTTACTGCTTTTTGGTCTTGCATTAGCCTGCAATCATTAAAAAAAAAAATGGTGGTATAGAAAACATTTTTTTAAACCAGCCACCTTTATGTAAGAGTAAAGCCTCGTGTTTGGGCTTGCCTGTGTTTAAGAAGCATTTTATAATTTATACTGAGTACAACATCTGAGATCCTGGGGCTTTAGTTCAGCTGCCGTTCTGTTCACTCTCAGTTTAGAAAGTTCCCCGAGGGCTCGGGATTTGGCATTTTTGGTTTATATTTATAAATTCGAGTTTACATAGATTTCCAGGGGAAATGACATCTCTCTACTAGAATATCTCAGAACCCAAGAAGGCTCTGTACAGCTCCATTTCTGGCAGTGAGGGACCAGCAAAATGGAAGGGTTCTGTTTCATCTCTGACTTATTCAAATTAGTATAGATCTCACAGTTGATGACGATTAGATGGGAAAATAAAGAGTGAGAAGCAGGATTAGTGTAAGTATATTTACTGAAAGTTGTAGAAAATAATCAGTACATCTCCCACCGTGGTTATATGAGCATACGTGGGTTGGAGGTTGGTTTGAGAACGATTGTGTGATGGGTAGAATAGCTTATGGATGGATTTTAAGCACAGGCACATTGTGATCCATTGGTATTAGACAGATTAGTTTAGCTTCGGAGATAATGTTTGCCTCCTTTTTCCATAGAGAGCCTGGATTACACTGGGGTGGTGTCGGGGAGAGTGGAGCTGTTTTTGTTGTAAGGGTAGGAGGGAAACTGAAGATAAACAGAGTAATTACTAAAGTAAGAGGAGCTAACTTTGAAAATTCGAGCAGCCCCTTCCTGAGTAGAACAGAGTGGGCTTTTTTTTCGGGGGGTGGGGGGGGGAACGAAGATAAGTTGGAAAGAAGCAATTGTACTAAGAGCATAGGGAAACACGAGAGGAAAGGGGAGTCCTTTCGACTGCTGACGTTCCCGCACTGGGTGTGGAAAGGGCTTAGAATGCTCAGTGTGTTATGTGCTGATAGAGAAGTTCACCAGAGAGTAGGGAGTTCACAGTGGATTGAATAAGTGCAGTTTTGGACTTCTTCCAACGATTCCTAGCATCCTGATGGGTGAGTAAGGATACACAGGCTAAGCCAAGCTGCTTCATTAACCAAGCTGTAAACCTTGCTGGTTGACCAAGGGAAAATATTCTGCATGGTACCAAGTAACCAAAGATGCTCACTAACTTAGCAAAGGTAATGGTTTCATTAAAAAAGCGCCGGAACTCCTTTAATTCTACGATCAGGTTCACGAGCTACTAGATGTTGCACAGTTTAGAATTTAAGAAGGAAGCAAGTGATAAAACTAAAGGTGTGCCTGTAACTCAGCCTCAGACACAGATCATAGTGTATTCAGAGGATGATGGAAAGAAAGTATCTGTGTAGCCCTGGCTGCCCTTGAACTCACTCTGTAGACCAGGCTGGCTCGAACACAGAAATCCTCCTGCCTCTGCCTCGCAAGTGCTAGGATTAAAGGTGTGCGCCACCACTGCCTGGCGAAAGTATCACTTTCATATTTAATGTTTTCAGCAAGAAGTGGCCATGACAGTTCATAATTTAATTTTCACACAAAGGAAAGTGCTCCGAAATATTTGGGGCTTAGTTTTACTATCTGGTCATGTGGAGTGTTGGCGGAGGGTGTGCTGGTCTGTGCCATGTAGGCTGGAACCATAGTAGTTTCTTTGAATCCTCACAGAGTAGAATTGCCCGAACCAAACACTTTCTTCCAGTCCTCACTTCTGTCTCTCCCTCTGTGCCTTGATTTTGGGGCGGTGGCTGGCTTATCAAGTAAAGGTGCTTTACCTGACTACTGAGTTTGAGTCCACAGAACCCCCATGAAGATGGAAATAAGAGTTCTTGGGCTGTCTCTCTTGATGTGATTTCTTATGTCTGGGTGTTCTTGCAGCTCCCCTTACTTACTTTCTTTTTTTTCTTTTTTTTTTTTTTAAAGATTTATTTATTTATTTATTTATTATATGTAAGTACACTGTAGCTGTCTTCAGACACACCAGAAGAGGGCATCAGATCTTGTTACAGATGGTTGTGAGCCACCTGTGGTTGCTGGGATTTGAACTCCGGACCTCCAGAAGAGCAGTCGGGTGCTCTTACCCACTGAGCCATCTCGCCAGCCCTCCCCTTACTTTCATAAGTTGAGGATGGCACTGTCTCTACTTTTAGGAATGAATTGTCAGTGCCTTGTGCCATTACAGATAGGTGGTGGTGTGCAGAGTGAGTCTTCAGCCTCAAACTAGTCCTTCCGGGCAAAGCGTGAGGAAAACTGCTGTGGGAAGAGAGCGGAATACAACCGTGGGCAATACAGCATAATTTATGCCAGGGAAAAGCTGATATTTCATGGTATTCTAGTCCCTTGGGAAAGTCCAAGGAGCCAAGGCACTGTAGTAGTCCTTACAGTAAGAATTAGGGGAGGGGCCCCCAGCACCCAAGCCTAGAGTCTGTGGCCATAGACTTCATCATAGATCTGTTGTATTTCAGTTACAGTTTACTAAAACTCAGTGCTGTGAGGCACCTCTTAGAAAGAGTAGCCATGTCTATGGAAGTTTTAAAAGTGAGGCTTTTTTTCCTTTAGTTTTGAAGATGAACTATTTAAGTTACATTTTTATTGTTAGTATAGATAAACAAGTACTCGTAGACCTTCCTTCTTTTCTGTTTTGGTTTGGTTTGGTTTGGTTTTGGTTTTTTGTTTGTTTGTTCGGTTTTTGGGTTTTTTTTTTTTTTTTTTTTTGAGACAGGGTTTCTCTGTGTAGCCCTGGCTGTCCTGGAACTCAATCTGTAGACCAGGCTGGCCTTGAATTCAGAAATCCACCTGCCTCTGCCTCCCAAGTGCTGGGATCAAAGGTGTGCGCCACCACCGCCCGACTATTTATCATTTGAAGGCCAGCTGTATAACCTGTTCCCATTTGGCCTGTTGACAGTGTGCTGTACATGTGAGTAGGATGGCTGGTACTGTTTAGAACAGAAACTTGGTACATTATCATCAACTTGATGTATGCAGTTGTTACCGTGGCCTGCTTTGTCTCTGAAGCTGAAATGGCCGTTGTTTAGGGAGAGCACACCACTGAACAACGAGGGACCACGGCTTAGCTGTTTGGCATAAAAGCTGCTGAACTCACTGGAGATGACTCAGTATTTGAGAGAGAATTCCAGAGCCTTTCTGTCATAGCTGCACAGTGGAGACAAAAGCAGAAACTAGAAACATCTCTCCTTACCTATTACTTTATCTTGGTAACATGTAATCCTTTTCACATGGTACCACCCTGAGTGCTACTATTTCTACACTTGGTTTGGCTTTTTTGGGTTTTTACAAAAGCTATATTATCCCTATTTAATCTTGTTTTCTTAGAACATTTCTCACTGTATCCATTGTTGGTGGTGAGAACTCCAAGTGCACAGTATTGGATTGCTTAGGCCCTGTCCATCTATAGCCGCAGACGCAGAGCCAGAGTCATTAAGGTTGCATAGCAGAAACTGGCTTCACCACTGCGGTTGGTACCTCGGAACACATGTAAATATTCCTTTTTAAAATAATAGTCTAATTTACCAGTTAATTTACAGATGATTGGTGTTTACTCAAGAGGTGAATCCTGACTATAAATAATAATTTCTGGGCTTTAAGTATCACAGCATATATACACTAAACCCCCGATTGGTGGAGTCACATTATTTTAACGTTGATGTTTTAGTGTCATGTGATCCTGGAAATGTGTTTGGAGATGAGAGTGGCTTAATGCCTTTTTCCAGGATGTGTTTGTATGAAACCCTCTCCTCTGTCCTATCTGCACGAGCGCATGGCAATGCAATGAGAGGAAACAACCGGCTGCAGTTCTTTTGGCTCACTCGACGAGGCGGGAGATCTTTGACCCTTAGTTTATTTGAACCAATCGAATATTTGGTGACAGTTATCCAAACAAAAGGTTTTATTTCTGATTTTCCCTGTTTTTCTTACTCCAAATTTACTTATTATTTTAGTCCTGGTGATTTTGCTAAACAAAAAAAGCAATTTTGTGCACCAGAAACTCAACTTTGAAAAATATCCATTTAATACAATGTACTATGGAGTGAAAATACATGTGGCAAAGATGATTAGCCCTGTAGACTTCCTGTAGAATTTTATTTTAGCTGTAGTATTGTCATCTGCCCTCAATTTGTTACACCCAGAAATATTGAATGATATTCAGCAATTCTTATTTACACGAAAATAGGCATATAACTAATGCATGAGTTTTCTTTCCCTAAGCTCTACCTGGATCCTTGACTATAGGGATTGTATGACTGCATAGACTTTTGGGCCAGTGAGATAGGTCAGCAGCTTCAACAGCATTGAGCTGCCCCAGCCTCATAGCCAGAGTCAACTCCCAGACCAAGTAAAGAGCCTCACACAGTGTTGCACGCCTGTAATCCCATCGCTCGCCCAGTGACGTGGAGAATGGAAGTGGGAGAATTTGCTCATCACAGCTGTTGATCACCAGGCTCAACCAGAGCACTGTGTATGCTAGTCAGATAGTCTATCTACTGAGCTGTATCCCGGCCCGGGAAGTTATTTTGTTGTTCTTTTACTTTGTTTGGGTTTTTACTGTAAACTTTGCCTTTCCTGTGTGTTTCAAATCCATTTTGAGTCCAGTCTGTCAGTAGTGCGATGCCCAGACTTAAGACCCTAAGAGGCAGTAGTCTTTAGATATACTGCGCTGTCGCAGTGGGTCAGTGCTTTTGCTTTAACCCTGCTTGCTACCAACAAGATCCCTGCCCTTCCTGCCTCCCACCTGCATATATGTTATTACATCTCTAGATTACTTGAAATCCAGAGTTCAATGTAGAATACTGTTTAAGGAGTAATAAAGAAGTGTGCACATGGGGCACGTAGCTATGGATGTATAGACCCCGCTGGGATATTCCCCCTAGTAAAAAGAAGTGTGCACATGAGTTGATAGCTATAGATGTATAGACCCTGATGAGACATTGCCTCAAGTCCTTCAGTAGTTCATCCTAGTTTTCATGTGTGCCTTAATGCGTTGCATATCACAGCTTCAACAGCATTAAGCTGCCCAAATGAGTATATATGCCAGTGTGTAGGGTTAAATATTTGTGACTGTGTTCTATGTATAAAATATGAAAACATCACAGATAAACCTCACTTTGGAATTATTTAGTTTTTTTGTTGTTGTTGTTTATACTGTGGTGCTGGACATGGACATCAGGGCAGTTGCACGTGCTAGACCACCAGCAGTTATACTGCTATATACAGCCTTTAGAACTTGTGTGTGTGTATAGCATGCATGCACACACATATAGGCTATATATGAGAATTTGTGATTATAATAATTTTATACACATAATGAATGTTAGTTGAGACATATACATTCTTAGCAATCTCTAGATTTCTTTTTAGGAGCTTGCTTGTTAAAAGCAGTGGGGTTGCAGCTTTAAGGCAGAAATGCTAAAATACATCTTTTTCTATTAACAACAATACTAGGATCATCATAGGCTATAAAGTTTTCATGCATTTTGCATCTGTGTACACACACATTAGGTGTTTAAACTGGTCTGCATCTTAACCGGTGCTGTCAATTTTTGCCATTAACATGTTAGATATTTGGAATGTGTATGCCCCAGTTGGAGTTTCTTTATTAACATATGTTTTTATAATTCCTTTTTTATTTATTAATTAACCTCACTTTGTAGAGCAGTTTGGCCTCGAGCTCAGATCATCTGTGTCTGCCTCCTGAGTGCTAAGTGTGTCACCATGCCCGGCTCATTTTCATGTTTTGAACTGAAGTTTGCAGCAGACTTCCCAGGCACTGATTATATTTTATAGCGCTCCTTTAAAAGTGGTAAGCGTTTTTATTCCCACCACCCATCTTCTCTACTCGGCTTCGCTCTTTCCTCCTCTAGAATTCTGCAGGACTGAGGTTCTTGACACACATGCCGGTTAATGTACCGGGCACTAGAATTTGAAACAATGTGACAAATGTTGGCTTTAATGTTATTTCATTAATACCAGTATAAGTGTACAGCTGTAGATGGCCTCTGTATGATACTGAGCAGCATGATTTTATAACTGCTCTCACCCCCAACATTCTCATGTTTTGCCATTTATTTCCTGACTTCAATCACTATGCTTTGATTGTTTATTTAGTTTTTGGAGGGATTTGATTAACAGTCTTGGTGTATAAACTCTAACATTTGTGCTGTTAGTTTTTTCTTGCTATTACTTTTCTTATTATGTCTTCTGTGACTAATAATTGATGTTGGCCCTTATGTTACCTGTTCTTCTAAAGCTTTTGCTGTTCATTCGTTGACTTTTGTTTTACAGGAATGGAAAAGGAATGATTTTCTTCATTGTTGCTAATGAGTATGGTGTCCATGCCTCTTTCCCTCTCCTTACCCCAGGTCCAGGCTCACCCCCAGCTTCTGACTGACGTACTCAGTACTGACTTTATCCCTGAAATGACTAAGCATGGAAAATCCTGTACCCAGCACTCTTCACATTGTGTGTTGTTTCTGAAGCAGGGTCTCACTATGGAATCGGAGCTCTCTAACTTGCCTAGGAGAGAATTTCCTCAGTTGGTTATTGAGGTGAAAGGCTCACCCCAATGCTAGAGCGAATAAAGGAAAAATGAGCCGAGCAGTAACTAACATTCCTCCCCCTGCTTCCTGAGAACCCAGTGTGGCCAGTAGCCTCAAACCCAGAACAGAAGTGTGCTTTCTCCTGTCACTGTTTCTGATACAGAATAAGCTAAGCACTCTTCTATGGGTCTTTCTCTTGTGAATGCTCTGTATTGTCTCACTTAATCCTTGAATTGGTGATTGGACACAGATACTGAAAACTATACACAGAAATTAAGAAAAAAATTAATTTATACTGATTCTTGTAATTAATATATCTAATCTTTAAATAGTTTTTTATTTGCAGAAACTTTTGGGAACAACCTTTGTCCTTGGAGTTGCTCCTCTCCTAAGTATTTGGCATTGATGTGGCTGGCAAAACAGTGTTGATTGCACTGTTAACTGAGTTCCAGAGTCTGCATCTCAGAGCTGTTAGACTCAAATAGGAGATGTTGAGAGTTAGGGAGGACTTCTGCCTGTTTTCTTGGCAGTTTCTCTTGGAGATTCTCTTCTATTCCCCTCAAGTGGAACATCTGGGTGTACTATCTGCTCTGTGAGTGAGAGTTGTGAGGTGGGTATAGGCTTGTTCAGATAGTAACTGTGTCTTTTTTAAGAGTTCTAGCAAATTATGTCTTTCAGGGAAATGGCCCATTTCATCTAAGTAAAAAGAGAGTTTATAATATCCCTTTATTTGCTAGTGAATATCCTTGAAGTCAAGTCATTTCTGTCTTCCCTCCTTTTCAAAAGTAGTTAGTTTGATTATAGAGTTAGCAGTTTTGCTTTCTTTTCAAAGAACCAGGGTTTTGGGTATGTAGGTTCCTTGTTAGAGTGCCTGCCTAGGATGCCTGGGTTCCGTGCTCAGCACGACACAAACAGGGCATGGTGGTCAGTACAGGTAATTATATGCCTGAGCACTCCAGGGCTGGAGGCAGCAGCAGCAGCAGCAGCAGCAGCATTTCAAGGTCAGTCTCTACTGCATAGTGGCTCAGAGAGTAGCCTGTGCTAAAATGAAACCCTGTCTCAATATTAGAGAAGCCTAAACCGTTTGGTTACACACTGATTCTCCTCCTTATTTATTTTATGTGTGTACATGAATGTGGAAGCCAGAGCTCGGGGCTGGGTGTCTTCCTCAGTCACTCTCCATTTCATAAACAAATAAATAATTTGTATTATTTGTAATGTGTGTGGGGGGATATGTGCGTGTGTGAGTACAGAGACCAGAAAGCACAGAAAGTGCAGAAAGCGCAGTGCCAGCTGTTGTGAGCTGTCTAGCCTGGATGAAACCTGGGTGTGAACTCAGTAAGAGTAGGGAGCACTCCTAATCACTGAGCCATCGCTTAAGTGTTTGAGTGAGGGTTAGGCTTATCTGCCAGCCTCAGAGATCCTCACTGCTGGGGAGCGCACTGAGCTATTTGGAGTCGAATTCAATCCCTCATGCTTACATAGCAAGACCTTACTTTCTGAGCCATCTCCCCTACCCCTTATTTTCTGTTGTTTTTTTTTTTTTTTTTTTTAAGATTTATTTATTATTATATGTAAGTACACTGTAGCTGTCTTCAGACACTCCAGAAAAGGGCATCAGACCTCGTTACTGATGGTTGTGAGCCACCATATGGTTGCTGGGATTTGAACTCATGACCTTCGGAAGAACAGTCAGTTCTCTTACCCGCTGAGCCATCTCTCTAGCCCTTATTTCCTGTTTTTAAGTTTTTTGTTTTTTTTTTTTTCTGTAACATTTTCTTTTCCATCTAGTTATTTGAATTTTATCTTTTTTTTCTTGTGTCATAAACTACTAATTTTGTGTCTTCTAATAATACTCAGTTGTTTCATTTTTCTATAAATATATTTTTTGTCACCCATTGCAAATTTTGATATTTTATTTGTATTTAATTCATAATGTTTTAGAATTTCCCTTGAGACTTCTTTGGCCTGTGTATTATTTGTATCTATACTAGGCTAGAGGTAATTAGAGTGTTTATCTAACACAGGTGAGACCTGGGTTCAATCCTTAGATTTATAAGAAAGCAAAGAGACAAAAAAATGTAATCTTTGACAGATTGTTGGTACCTCCTAAGGGTATGAATCATTTCCACTTACCTCTGTCATGAGGATAGGACCCTCCTGAACCAGGACATGGAGCATTTGAAGCAAATGTGTTTGGTTAAAGGAAATCCCATGAGTTGATGAGGAAGCAACAGCAGAGGAAAGAGTCTTGTTGTACAGTGAAGGAGCACTGAAGGCAGTGCACTGAAGGCAGTGCACTGAAGGCAGTGTACAGCAGAAAGGACCACCCCACCCCACCCCATGCAATGCATGTGCTAATTGAAACTTATCTTGCCTTACCTTTGTGCTTTTCCTGCCCTAGGAACACAGAATAAAAGTTTTTTAGAAGAGTTTCATATTCCAACAGACTACTTTGTTTGTTCAGTTACTTGCTACACTGCTGTCAATTTGCATGCTTGGCAAGAGCTCCACCAGCTCAGCTGCCTGTCCAGCCCCAGCAAGCCGTTTTAAATAGAGCAAGTTTGCTGTTGAGTTTGCTTTGCCAAGGTATCTTTTATATTCAACTGAAAATCTTTATATATGATCTGAATTAGTAACTAAAATTTTATCTAGTTTATTTTAATATACTCTTTTACTCAGTGTAAAATTTGGTTAACACTGGCCTCGATAATAAAGGGCTCTGAGACTATGGTGGGGAGGTTTTCATTCTGCGGGACAGAGCTAGCTGTAGGTGTGAACTCCACCCGGACACTGACCTGCTTCCTATTTTGATTAGGTCCAAACACAACAAAAACAGCAATCGAGTCTTCCTGTGTGGCCTGTAGCTATCAGATCTGCAGGTTATTGATGCATTTC
>NC_034606.1:58131501-58162042 GCF_900095145.1 Mus pahari
GCCATCTCACCAGCCCCCCCTTTTTCAGAGACAGTGTTTTACTATTGTAATTCTGGCTGAGATAGAATTTGCTATGTAGACCAAACTGGCCTTCAACTCAGAGATCCTTCTGCCTCTACTGGGATTAAATGTGTGTCTAGCATGCCTGACAAGGCCTTTCTTCTCTTAACAATGAGTGAGGATTTGTTTGCCCTTCTTTGTCCTTCTTTTCTTAACCCAAGTGTAAAGCCCCGTGTGGAGTCTGTCTTCCTTCAGAAGCCCACCCTGCTGCTTTTCTCTGTGATCTGTGGGTGTGTCTGTCTGCTTATTCAATTGTGAGCTGATATCCAGGGCAGGTTCCCTCTGTGGCTGTGCTGATATTGGGAGGTTCAGCCACATTACTCTTAACTCCCCTGCGGATCTCAGCAGCCAAGTTCTACTGGCTCAGCCAGCCATGTGCTTAATTCACTCATCTAATCAAAATGTTTTTTGCCATCCTAGGTTTACCGACAAGATTGTGAGACTTTCGGGATGGTGGTGAAAATGCTGATTGAAAAAGATCCCTCATTAGAAAAATCTATCCAGTTTGCACTGAGGCAGAACTTACACGAAATAGGTGAGCGCTGTGTGGAAGAACTCAAGCATTTCATTACTGAGTATGATAATTCTACTCAAGATTTTGGAGACCCTTTTTAGGTCAAAAACTTTTTTAGATTTCTTTTCTCCTTGGATTGTGTAAATCCTTGCTATTTTGTGATGAAGAGAAATACTTTATGATAGCTGAGCACATTTCTAGTATTAAATAAACATCTACAATAGCTTTTAAAGTATCTTAACTAGACTGTTTCCCCTGTGTGTAGCATATTCTACTCTATCTTCATACATTTCCTCCCTCCAAAAATAATGTTCAGTTATTTTAATGTTCAGAAAAAAGGCAGTTTTGGAGAGCCACTCTCTGTATTTAACTCATGTTCCATAGTCTTCCATGATGTTCTAGGATCATCTTGCATACCGTGTAAAGGTTGTCTTTTTCTGTTTTGTTTTGGTTTTTTGTTTTGTTTTGGTTTTGAGACAGGGTTTCTCTGTGTAGCTCTGGCTGTCCTGGAACTCACTCTGTAGACCAGGCTTGCCTCGAACTCAGAAATCTTTCTGCCTCTGCCTCCCAAGTGCTGGGATTAAAGGCATGCGCCACCACTGCTGTATTCAGATGTTGAATTCTTTTCCAGCTGAATACTCTTTGGACTTTGGTATTGTTATTTTAATTGCTAAGCACCTTCCTTGTAGTTTGTAAACATTCCTCTCCATCACCTTCTGATTAGTTTAGCAAACACTGATGGCTAATAGGTCAGGTGAGGAAAGGCAGGACATCAAGGCAGAGATAGGAACTATGGGAAGGATTTGTGCAGAGAATTTGCCACTCAGACAAAAGGAAGTCTAACTTTCAGGGACTGAAAGAGAGATAAGGGGCCATGTGACAAACATGGACCAAAAAAATGGGTTAATTAAGTTATAGGAGCTAGTTGGGAACAAGTCTAAGCAATAAGGCCTCGGCATTCATAAATAATAAAAAATCTCTGTGTTGTTGCTGGGAGTCGGGTGTCGAAACAGCCTAACAGTAGTGATCATTTGGTCTCAGGAGTTTAATTTGTAGTTAAGATCATTCCAGATTGCATACAATAGTGGCACCATTAACATTCTGAATTGGTGATGTCAAAATATGCCGTCTTAATGAGTTTGCTTTGCTATCATTCAATATTTGCTTTGAGAATAATTCTTACTCAATATAGAAAAAAAACGCACTTGAAAATCTGTAAGGATCTGTTAGAACAAAACCTCCCTCCCAAGTCAGTAAACTTGGTTTGTCTCTTCTGTGAAGTGCTCTTCAGGCTCCTAGCTGCTCTCTAGACTAGATTAGGAACTAACAGGAGAGGTGAACTGAGATGCAAGATGAATATTGAGATGTCTCAGAAACCCAGCTCATGGGTATAGTGAAACAATTAGAGTATACAGAGCACTTAAGTTTTGTTTTAGGCCCACGTTGTATCCAAAAAGGGAGCTGATAAGATACTCATGCTTGGGATAAAGTTAGAGATCGCTCTGTCCATCTCTGGGATCTCAGTTCTGTAGGCTCAGAGGGTCTCACTGCTCACAGCACCCTCAGAAAACACAGGCCAGCACAGCCGCCAGCGCCTTGTGAGTGACCCGTGAGCCAGTGAAGAGACAGTTAGGATCTTTTGCTCACTTCCTGGTCCCTGGTTCATTGAGGCACCTTAAAAAATCACTGCCCAATCAAATTATCTACCTTTTATTTTATTTTAAGGTCAGGGTCTTACACTATAGTTCTAGCTAGCCTGAATATCACTGTGTAGACCAGGCTAGCCTTAAACTCACAGACATCTCCCCACCCTTACCTCTTGCATGCTGGCTGGCGTTAAGCCCACGTGGCACCATGCTCAGGATCCCTTTTGTTTGTTTGTTTTCACTTCCATTCTCTTCTGTCCTTTTTACTTTTTTGATTTGAGACAGGGTTTTACTGTGTGTCCTAGGCTGGCTTCAAACTTTCCTGCACTCGCCTTTAGCTTTTGGGATTCCCGCCTCAGCTTTCCTGAGCCCCAATGCTTACCATGAACAGTCTGTGGCCTCTGTGATCCTGTCTGCAGAGATACCCCTAAATCACATACAGATTATATTTAAAGTAGAAATAGCAGAATGATTAATTTTAATGAGCCCTACAATCGATGTGTGAAGATTTGTATTATGCCATTTTGAAAATGTAAAACTAATTGAGGGCATGTTTTTGTGTTTTGTTTTGTTTTGTTTTCTTAAATTCCCCAAGTGAGAACACTTGAAAATTTCAGCATTGTGTCTTTCCGTCCCTTTTATGCATACACCCCCCTTCCGTACATGTGGTGCTCAACACCGGTCACTTCAGTAAGACCACAAGCCATTTTCCTTTTTCTCTTCCACTGATTCTCAGCTCTTTAAATCAGGTTGTTAACAAACATGCATATAAAATTTGAGAAGCTACCAAGGCAAAAAAAAAAAAAAAAAAAAAAAAAGTTCACTTGGTAGAAACATGCATTTAAAAAGAGAATCTTACTGATAAATTGTTTAAATGAAGGTCCAGCCTGTAATTCTCTTACCTCCATTCGCACTCTGCCGTGGAAGCTGTGTCCAGCTCACCAGGCTCCACAGTGTTAAATGTTTCGTTTCTCTTTGTTTTTTTTTTTTTAAATGCATTTTGACATCTAAAATACATGTGTACTAGAGTATATGTTTTATAAAATGTTTTTTGATTTTACAGAGATGTGTTTGTAAATTATCCATTGTTTTTCAATATGATTCATGTGATAAGTTCTCATTGTCTCACCATAAGGCCTTGATGATCAATATGGGGGAAGCAGATACTGTAAAATGCAAAATAAAGCATCCAATACTGAGGAATGAACTCGTCTCCTCTCGTTTTTCCTGGTTCCCATGACTGAAGTGTAAGCATTTTCATCTATGCCTGCACAATGACTCCACCAGTCAGTTCACCTCTCGACAGCCAGGTAGAAGTCGGAAGACTGAGGCACTGTTAACTTGGATGATTTCTGGACTTTTGATGTTACAGAAGCCAGTCCTCATAGTGCCTGGCACAGTACCACTAAGTAATTACAGAACTGAACTACAAGACTGAACGTCTTCTTCCCCAGCTGCCACTCCTGCAGAGCAGTAACCTGTCTGGTTCACAGCTTGGCATGCTGTAGGTATTGGTGATTGTCAGCCTAAAGCTGACTTCATCTTTCAGTGAAACTTGACCGCTGGGTCTTGGAGAAAGAGGATTTATTCAGACTGAGAGGTATGAGGAGCTCAGAAGGAAAGGTTGGTATGTGCCTGTGTAACCAAAGTCAGTTTTCACTGCTGTGATAGGATTTCTTTTTTTAATCTTGATTTTAGGCATGTGGGCCCTCTGCTACTGGGCTCCACTGTTTCTGGATCTGTAGGAAAGCATGCCTTCATGGTGGGGAACTTGTAGCAGAGCAGAGTTGCTCCATACATAGCATAGAGGCCAGAGGGAGGGGAAGGGGTGAGTGGCGAGAGGGAGAGGGAGGAAAAAAATTCACCTCTTCCTTCTCCTGAGCCTCTGGATACCACACCCAGGGAGTGTCTTCCCCTTTGATGTCACCTTTTGAGAAAGAGCTTCACAGACATCCAGCAGTGTGCCTTTCTAATAGTCTTCTGGGTGCTTCTCAGTCCAGTAAAGTTGATGGTGATAATCATGATGTTATGTGCAATGGAAAGCGTGAAGGAAACGACTGGACGGCTCAAGCTGAAGACCCAGAATTCGGAGCTCTGCCTGTGTGTACACACAGGGAAGGGACAGAAGGGGACAGTCTCTCAGTGATGGGGAGACCTTGAAACCCAAACCTCTGAATAAAGTGCTTGATGTCCCCCAACCAAGAACAGAAAAGGTCTTTCAAGAAAACCTACCCTTGCCCCTTTTCCCACTCTGCTTGTCTAAAATTGGGAATACATTATCTGCAGAGATTGCTTGTCATCTCAGAGGTGTCTGTGCAGCAGACCTTCATGTGAACTAGCTTGCATTAATTATACAGAGTAAGGTTCCTTATGTTTTTCCTGTGTACATAGGTTAATCTTATACATCTCCCATTACTCCCCGTGGTCCTATTTCTCCTGACCTTTTTTTTTTTTTTTTAAGATTTATATATTTATTTTATGTATATGAGTACACTGTAGCTGTATAGGTGGTAAGCCTTCACGTGGTTGTTGGAAATTGAATTTAGGACCTCTATTTGCTCCAGTTGGCCCTGCTTGCTCAGGTCCACCCTGCTCTCTTGGTCCCTGCTTCCTCCGGCCCAAAGATTGATTTATTATTATAAGTACACTGTAGCTGTCCTCAGACACAGCAGAAGAGGGTGTCAGATCTCATTACGGATGGTTGTGAGTACCATGTGGTTGCTGGGATTTGAACTCAGGACCTTTGGAAGAGCTGTCAGTGCTCTTACCCACTGAGCCATTTCCCCAGCCCCTCCTGATCCTCTTGTCAAGTTGTCTCTTTCCGGTGGTGGTGGTGGTGGTGGTGGTGGTGGTCGTCGTCATCGTCATCATCGTCATGGTCCTCCTCCTCCTCCAGATCTGTGCTATTTTTTCTTTGGTGAAGTTATTCTCACTATTTTCCACTTTTCAGCGTTTAGGATGGCTTTCATTTAGTTTTACCCTGCAGTGTCGTCTTTGTTGAATTGCTCCTGGAGCTATACCCATCCCCTGCTATGTTGAGTTGCCATTTTTTCCTGAGCCAAGCACTGTGCATGTTAATATACTTAGTTTTCTTCTTAATCTCTCTTCTGTTACAGGAGTCTGTCCCAACTACAGACTATTCTTCTAAATGTGTGTGTGTGTGTGTGTGTGTGTGTGTGTTGAGGGTGGAGGGATATGTACATGTGTTAGCTCACAGAGTCCCAAAAGTGTGTTATTCCCCCCCACCCCCACCCCCACCCCGAGCTAGTAGCATGTATTTCCTCCTCTTGCCCATTGCAGGGCTTGGGATCTAAACTCTAGCCCTCTGAGGACCATTGAGTACTCTTACAGGGTTTCTCTGTAGCCCTGGCTATCCTAGAACTCACTCTGTAGACCAGGCTGGCCCCAAACTCAGAGATCCTCCTGCCTCTGCCTCCCAATTGCTGGGATTAAAGGCGGGCGGCATCACTGCCTGGCTTGCCTTGAGTACTCTTAACCACTGAACCATCTCTCTAGCCCTCCAACTACAGACACTGCAGTTGAAGAGTTAAATACATCTTCTGCCTTCTACGGGAAAAGGTAGGTTAGAGGTTAAGCGTGCTGCATCAAGCTTGTTGCTTGCGACTGCATTTGAAATTACAGGAATAATGTTACTGCCAAAGTTCATTGATTTCCTATAGCTGTCAACAACTTCCTAGCCTCAAGCCTTTTACAGATGGCAAACCTCACACTGAGAGCCAGACACCCCTGAGGAAGAACTCTGCTGCCATACTTTGCCAGAATTGATACAGAAGTCAGTTTCTCTCTAGGGTTCGCTGTAACACCTCCAAGGTAGCTCTGACAGTTCTTTGGCTACTCCTTTGGGGGAATTCCTGGTGGGTGGCAGTCTGTGGCATAGGCAGCCATTCATCTCGTCGTCCTCAGAGCTGGGGCTGGTGAGAGCACAGGCTACATTCTGCTTGCCAGACCGAGGTCGGACTACAGATCATGCATGGTTTTCGTGCCAGTTCTGCCAGCTCTCGAGAGTGCTGTCTTATTCAGTAAGCAACGAAGAACAGCTCCGGGGGGTAGGTGTGAAACAAGTTATACCAGCATATGCTCTCCAGCTTTCCCAGGCTGAGTGGGTACTAAGTAACCCTGATTCTACTTGCCCCACACTCGTGATTAAATGTATGAACTAAGTTCTTTGCTGTGGAATCTCAGAGGAAGTGCTGTTCTGGAGGGGGGTAGGGACGGGGATGGGGGTCTCTGCCCGTTTATCCATTCTCCAGCAGGGTGCAGCCTTCCTGTTTCTCCCAAGTCACTGATAGAAGGAACTTTGGTCCCTTTATTGTGCTGCTGTTAGGCGAGGTTAGGGTACATGTCGTTAAGCAAGTTTCCGTGTGGCAACTTGATATGGAAGCTTTTTATTGCATTCAAGTACTTAACTTTGTCAACCAGCATCCAAAGCTTAGCTTCACTAAAGATGGCCTGAGCAGATCACACCTGTCCTACACTGCCAGGGTCCTCACTGACCTTGGGTTAAGGAGAAGGACCTGGAGGTATAAAAAGGCTTACACCAGTGCTCTGAGATTATCTGTGAACATCCAGCTGCATGTGACAGTGACAGACTTGGCAGCCTAGTATGCAGTATGTCCCAACAGATCCAGCATGTTATCTTCTGAGCTGCCCTACACAAGATGGTGGTTGTAATTGCTACAATTGTCTAAGGCTTTTAATTAGGGGGGAAAAAGACCTTTCCACTACTTTTTTTTTAAGATTTATTTATTTATTATATGTAAATACACTGTAGCTGTCTTCAGACACTCCAGAAGAGGGTGTCAGATCTCATTATGGATGGTTGTGAGCCACCGTGTGGTTGCTGGGAATTGAACACAAAACCTTCAGTAGAGCAGTCAGTGCTCTTAACCACTGAGCCATCTCTCCAGCCCCTTTCTACTACTTTTGTAGAATACAATATATTGAACATAGCTTCAAATGTATTCAGGTTTATTACGTTCAAGGTTTATTAAACTCCAAGGAGCAGCTATCCTCTACTTCAGAATGTGATCAAGGATCAACTATCACGTGGTTTCTCTCCACGTGCAACTGCTCACAGGTAATCCTTTGCAGATGAACTTGCTTGTTCCCCACAGTGCTGAGGGTGAAACCCAGGTCCGGGGAAGGATTTATTCTCTGTTTTTGCTGTCAATGAGAAGAGAAGTCACAACTCTCCCAAAGTCGCTGCAGCTAGCACCTGTCAGGGCCAGGGCTTTAACCAGATCGATCGTTCCGGTCTGTGATCAGAATCATTAGATGAAGTAGAAAAAGTTGGTTGTCATTCACAACTGGTTCAAATCCTGCTGCCTGTGCACACGAGCTCTTTGTTATACATGTTGCTAATAAGTGTAATAGATTATATATACACATACATACAATTAATAACATTGTAAGGCCATTTGAAAATCTTATTTTGGTGTGGTGACTTTCTCTGTCTCTCTCCCTTTCTGTACTTGTTTCATGTTTATTCATGTGACTTTTGGAGCTACTTCAGAAAAGACCACTGGTCTTTTCAGGCAGATCTGTTGGTAATTGAAAAATCTGCAGGGCAAAGCAGAATGCTCAATGGGGGACTCCTCCCCAGAATGCTGAACGTGCTGGGAAGCCTTTGAGGAGGTCTGGTATCTTACAGCAAAAGTGTTGACGGCGATGTGATGCAGCTCTCCCAGCCCAGATCTCCGGATTCGTGGAGTCCGACATGCTATGCCTCACTTTGTGAGATTGATAGCTTGTTCCGAGTGTCCAGTTTTCTGGCAATCACTTCATTCCGTTGGGTAGGACTGCTGGGCTGTCTAGCAATAAGGAAACTTAACTGTATTCATTTTGGTAAAAGATGTCATGTATATTGTCAGAGGTTAAATAATTCCAGAAAGTAGGTTGGCTATTATGTAGAACACCACCACCTTGATAGACTACATAATGCAGCATAAGAGAAGTCTCTTACCAGCAATCAATAAATGGCTCATAAACTGAAAAGCTTTTGTGCAGCAAAGGACACTATCATTCAGGCAAAGTGTCAGGCTTCAGGATGGGAAATTTTTTTTTTACCAGTTATATCTCTGATACTGGGCTAACATCTCCAATATACAAAGAACTCAAAAACAAAACAAAACAAAAAACTGGACATCAAGAAAGCAAATAATTCGATTTAAAAATGAAGCACCAATCCAAACAGAGAGTTCTCAAAAGATGAACCACCAATGGCTGACAAACCCTTCAAAAAAAGTTCCACATCCTTAGTTGTCAGGAAGTTGAAATCATGACAACTCTGAGACTTCAGCTCACACCAGTCAGATGGACAAGATACATAAATGACAGTGTATGTTGGCGAGGACATGGGGAAAGGAGAGCGTCCATCATTGCTAGGGGGAGTGCAGACTTACGAAAATCACTGTAATGGTTCCTCAGGAGGTTGGGAAACGGTGTACCTCAGAATACAGCTGTACCGCTCTTGGGCATATACCCAAGGAATGCTTCATCCTCCCACAGAGCCCCACAGCTGGACAATGCACAGAGAACGAAGGATTTTAGAGCGGAGAGTCTTAATGGGATAGGATACCTAGTCCCTTAGGGCTCAGAGAGCTCTGTGGAAAAGGAGACAGACTGTAAAAGCCAGTGGAGAAGGATGGTGCCAGAGACATGGTGCCTTGCAAACACAGCAAGACTGATGAACATATGAACTCTGATTGACAGCATGCACAGGGGTCTGCACAAGTTCAATTCAAATGGGGTCCCAGCACTCAGGGCTAGGATGCACATAAGCCCCCATCCCTCTCCAAGAAGCTATCTCCAATTGACATCCACTTGCAGAGGGAAAATTTAGTTTCTCCTGTGTGTCTTCTATATATATATATATATATAAAGAGTTTTGTGCTTTTATGGGTTTTGGTTTTGTCTGTCTATATGTATATTTTTCTGTACTTTTTATTCTGATATGAAGACCCCCGATAACTTTCCTTTTTTGTCCATCTGCAAATGTTTGTATGAACAGTACTAGTGTTGGGCCTTCCTTAGACAGTTCTAACTTGATTAAGGCTCTTAAGGACTGGAGATGGCAATTGGATCTACTAGCAGGGACAGCAGGTGACATCCTCTTACTTCTGCTATTTCTTTCACTGCAGAATTAGACCATGGACTGGGGACAGCAGATACATGTACAGTTCTTGTCCGTGAGCACTCCAGGGGCCGCAGTGAAGACCATATCATCCTGAGGACCTGTCTGTCCACTGTAGGGTCAGAGGCATGAATCTCCTGAGAGATAGTTATCTAGAATCAGACTTTGGAATCCAGTGACTGGGCTGCATCCCCGATGCTCTTTCTAACTGGGTCTACTGAGGCGTTTTCTGTAAGTTTGGTGCTTTTTGTATAGGACTGCTACAACTGCCTTCCTTTCTCCTCCTGAGACTTCTCTGTGCTGAGTAGATTTAAAAGCCCAGAGTTACATTAGCATTGTCCATTGACAAGGAAACAGAAGTATTTACTGAAAGTTTTGGCACTCTATAGAATCCCATACGGAAACAAAGTGCATGATTGCTGCTAGATCACTAGCAACATAATCGTTTGAGACTGCACTTGCAGAACGCACCGGGTGCCCCCGTCAGCTGACACAAGCCGTTTGGCCTGAGAGAGTCTGTTGGGTGCATGGCAGCGCAACAGTCATCTCTGTAAGAACGCCACTGCATGTAGGAGCTCACATTCTTCAACACCAAGAACGCTGCCCACGTGCATTCTCCTTGCATGAACCCTGACAGTCTCCTGGAGGAAAACTGGTGGCATGCATCAGTTGCCAATATGTAACTTTTTCCCCAGTAATTTGCTGCTCAGTGTATAGGCACACGTGTCAGTGTGGTATGTGTATGGGGAATTTCAAGTATATCACCAAAGGCCTTTCTGAATAATGAAGTACCCCCAAACAGAACAGTTATTGAGCAATGAAGTGAAACGAATAATTATAGTCATGGGGTAGAGCTCACCACCTGTTACTGACTTCAGGACCTTGTACACTGAGCTCCACCCCCATCCTCAAGAATGAAGGGGGCAATGCTACTGGATAAACACTGTTTACTTATGGAAATGAGGGCTGGGAGGACGCTTCAGTGTTTGATTCTGTCAGCAGGATTAATCCTGCCGTGTGTACTCTTCATTTTTATAGTGACCTGTTCTTGAAGTGGACAGGACCCTAGAAATGCCAGTGCTCTGCAGAGCAGAAGTCCCTCTTCCCACTGAAGCCTTTCTGGCCTTGCCCTCTCGAGGGATGGATGCTGGGGGGTGCCTGTCCACAGGTTCACCTGCCAGATTCATGCCTGGCCCTTTGAAGGTTAGACGGCTTTCCTTTGCCTTTGGGAAGTAGAGTTTTCCTGTAAGTCTGGGGTTCAACAGAGACCTTTTAAAGACTGAAGACATAACCATGCCTGAGCACCAGGACAGAGTGGAAGAGTCAGACTCGGAAAGGTGGTTTGCCATTTAGTAAGCCTTTATTAAACACCTCCCTGAAAGGCCCAGGGTGACACCAGGACCTTTAGTTAGGACCTAGGTGTAAATGCAAGGACAGCACAGACCAAACTACCTGCTCGTTAGTTCAAATCCAGCACGACTCTCCGCTGAACCCAGAGCCCCATGAACTTGGGAGTATTCTGGCCCATTCTTCCTGAAGAATCTTAAAAGAAAATTGCAACTGGAAACCCAGTTTTCAAAATTGCTTTTAAAGGCTAACAGCAAGTTGGAAGGAAAGGGGCAGAAGAAATAACCTCTCTCTGTACATAGCAAGCCTACACAGAAAGCTCATTGCCTGGACCTTCTCCCTGCGTGGACTCCCCGCTGCCTGGGGAGGGACGCCCAGATAACTTCTCCTTGGTTTCACCATATACTCCAGAGGTATGTGTGGGGTTTGGGTTTTTTTGTTTGTTTGTTTTTGTTTTTTTGTTTTTTTTNTTTTTTTTTTTTACATTTATACAGTTTACAAAGCTTGACCCATAAATAACACTTGTGAGATTAACAGGGCCTAGTACCAAGTATGTACACAGCCCCACCATGCATACAGAACCTCTTTTAATATTGAAGAAGAGGGAAAAAAAAAAAAAAAACCAACTTTCCATCACTAAGCAATATAAATTGACTGTCTAAACTTAGAAGCCCTGACTAAAAATACAAGCAGTCACCTCATCCATAGATGCTGTTTCCGAGTTCCTAACAAGTCTAGCACAGCAGTGTAACAAACATCTTGCAATTCAGGGATATAAAAATATCAGCTTTAAAATCTCAACTGTACAGTATATACATTAATATTTGCACCGTTAAATTAGGAATACACTTAGGTCTATGAAATACTACATATAAATAGCAAGTCCTTTCAACCTGTGGCTGGGAGTGACACAATATGTTTACCTGGCTAATGGGGGCTGGAGGAGAACAAGTTCGCCTTACACGATGGAACACACAGTGTTAGCTAGGTCATCATGGCAACACGCATGCCTCACAAGACACCAGTCAGGACCTGAGCCAACCCAACTGTGTTGATGACAAGCACTATTGCTTACAAAGGTGGCTATCCATCCTCTAAACGCACTCTGTCCGATCACCTGCCGGCAGTTTCTGGAGTGTTCTCTTGTGGACTAGACACCAAAGCGGCTGTTATTTACTTGCTACAGGCACAAGACTCTGTTAATATGGCACCGAGACTGGAGAAGCCACCTCTTTCATGTGTTAACCTGACTGTAAACACAGTGGGGCCAAAGAAAGCACTTGACACTATTTTAGCAACTCTCCTAGGATGAATACAAGGTCAAAGTCCAGGCTAAGTGACTAAGTTTTAAACAAAGACTCTCTGTGTCTACTTGGTTAAGAAATGATACAGTTTTTGCCTTTGTGTCCCTTTTTCTTCTTGGATTTAGTTGTCCTCTGATTAAACTGTGGGGTGGGCAGTGCGGAAGCCGGACTAGAAAGGTCATCCGTATAGTAGGTGAATCTCTGTGGCCGAGGCTGAGGGATCGGCTGTCCAAGGAAATACCCTTCTTCTTCCGAGTCAGAGGAGGACGTGGAGGACGAACACCAGGAGTCGTCGTCCTCGCCGTAGAGCCCCAGAAACCGGTTCATTCCTGGGTTCTGCAGGGCGTAATCAGACGTGGCATGGGCATACTGGCCATAGAGGTTGGCGTTCTGCATGTATGCCTGGAGCTCCCGGGCGCCTTTATTCTGTATGAATTTCTCATAGTTATCAGGGGTGTACAGCCGAAGTCTGTCCTTGGCCGAGTACTTCCTTTCTGTGACCAGGTTCAGGGCGTTGTCGGACCGCGACTTTCTGCTTCTCCGGTGGCGATGGTGGTGAGGCCTGGCTCCCCTCTCTTCAAAGTGATACACCCGTCTCCTAGTCCGTTCGCTCATGGGAGGCTGCCGGATTTCGATGTCGTAGCTTCCATTGTCAATGACATCGTCTGAAAACTTGACCTGCTGTGGCCGGGACTGAGATTTGGATCTCCTGAGCACCGGCAGGTGCGCTGGCTTTTCCTCGGGTATAATTTTCTCTGGGCACAGCTCTGAATTCAGACTTTTTAAGGACTCTGCACTCCTGTGCAGCATGGAAGAATTCAGAGTTCCCATGTTGCTCATTTTCTCACAATCTTCCGCCTCTATCTCCTCAAAGTTTTGGAGAGAGTATAATGACGGTCTTGGCTTGCTTTCTCCATCCACTGATGCCCCTGCAACAGAACCCAAAACACAATGTGATTCTCACCTGTCCTAACATGGTTGGAGTTGTTAAATGTGATCCAGAGAGCATTTCAAGGAAAAGTTCCTATTTAATCGTCTGATTAAAGCACACCAGAGGAAGGCACTGTGTATTGTTTACCAATTGAGAAGCAGAACCCTTGTTAACACTACTAGGAAACCAACAGATTGTTCTAGCATAAGATGTGAGTGGCAGAAATGAGCACCTATTCACAACAGAAGCTGTCCGTCCATTTGTTAACAGAATTCCTTCAGTGTGGGTGGTCTTCATCTTAGACTGCGCTATGGAGTCACACGGGAACACAGCTGTACATATCTGCCCGGATGCTGTCTGGGGCTGCTCCCCCCAGTGGCAGAACTGAGTAGCTTGAACAGAAACTCTATGGCCTGACCAGAAATGTGCTACGAAGCCCTTGAGAGCAGAAGGCTTGCCAGCCCCAGGGCCTGCATCATGTTCTCAACTATTCTACTTACAGATTGCTCTTCTTTCTAAACCGAAGTCGAGAACCTCAGTTACTCAGATATCTATGAACCAGGACAGAGGGAGACTGAGAAGCCTGTGACTCCCTGCTTTTTAAGATAACTTGTTTCTCAGCACTGGGGGTTAAATGAAAGTCCTTGTACACGCAGAGTGCCTGCTGTACCTCTGAGCTTCACTTCCAGCCCTGCCTTTCACACTTCCACCCAATTGTATGGGCCTGGCAGACAGTGTTATCCACCGTGCTTCCTATAGACTCCCCTTTACAGTACGACTCATGCCTAACAGGCCAGGAGCTAAGATGGAGCAGTGTCTCTTCCTTCACGAACCACTCCGGCAGCAGACAGCACATGGCCCTTTCCTGGCTGTATTATAGCAATCTAGCATGCTGGTGCTACTATCTCTGTCTGTCTGTCTGTCTGTCTGTCTGGAAATTCACTCTGTAGACTGCTGGACTTGAACTTGCAGAGATCCGCCTGCCTCTGCCTCCCCAAGTGCTGGAATTAAAGGCGTGTACCACCACTGCCTGGGTTAAAGTACAAATTATAAGGTGGGGAGCAATTCAGAAATTTTTGAGTTGGAAATCTTATACTCAGGCTGCTTTTAGTATCTTAAAATGCATTTGGTATATAACCTAAATACAGAATATCTAACCAAGAACCCAGACACAGACTTCCCTTATCCAAATCGGTTTTCATGCCATGTTCAGAATGTTATACACATAGGTCCTCAACTACAAGACATGTCTGTGTTACTATCTCGTGGCATGCAAATGAAACACCTTCATTAGTCCAGAGTCTTACCTAATACGCCTGCTACTGGCACTCAGTCGTAACTAGTGTATCAACCTTTTAGTGCCTGCTTTTTCAAACCCCCCACAGCCCGTGGATGATGTACCTGTGATGTTGGACAACGCCAAAGAATCCATAGAATCCCGGACACTCTGTTCTGGTTTCAAGTCAGACAGACACTCCAGGGAGTCTTCATACCACTGGCTTTGGTCATGATTATACCCTGCAGCACCGTGGTCCAGGTCCAGCTCTTGCAGCCTGCGGCTGCTGGCGGGACCTGGATGGCTGCCGTAGGCAGAGTCACCCAGCCCGTCTTGGGACTGGGCCCAGTACATATCAGACTGATACTTCTTACTCGCCAGGCTCTGGTGATTCGGCTTTACCGAGTCGGGCTTATTCGTAACCACGTTGTCGGGTATCCAGTGCTCACTGGCTCTCGGATCCACCTCGCTGCTCTGCTGCTGGAAGAGGTTTTTATCGCCGAACTTGAGGAGGAGCTGCGTCATATAGTCTTCATGCTCAGCCCATTCTTCGGGGTCTTCGGAGGCTTCCTGGTCTACCCTGGCTTTCCAGAATTCCTCATTAGTGAAACCTGCTCCCTGCCTGGAGAGACTCACGTCATCCAGCTTCCGGGAAAGCGTGTCGTCAGCGTTGCCGGAGAGACCCGGGAACTTGTAGTTCAGGGCGGGAGACAAGAGAAGAGACTGTCGGCACTGGTCTGCCGAGCGGCTGCTTCTGCCCATCCTTACGCTCCTACGAGAGTCTCTCGATCGGGCCGACTGGAAGGCGGAGTCCGAGGAGTCCGAGGCGTGGATGTCCTCTCCGAGGCTGCAGGTCTTGGAGCAGTAAATCTGACCTTGTTTCGGGAGGAAGGGGCATCCCAGCAAAGAGGCCTTACACTGCGCACAGGAAAAGCAGGCCTCTGTGGCATGCCAGTGTTGCCCATCGTAGGTCATCTGTGCATGGTCCACACCTGGTTTTTAAAGGACAGGAAAGCAGTTAGGGGCTGTGCAAAGGTGTGGGTTGTAGGTGACGGAAATATTTTAAGGCAAGGTCTCGGCTGTGTGGTCCCAGCCAGCCACGAACCCAGGTTGGGTCTGAGTGCTGGTGCTGCAGATGTGCCACACATCTGGCTCTGTCCTGCCTTGGTCAGTATGGGTAACATATGCTCAGTTAACCTTTATTTTACAGACAATGTGTTTTTCAATGTATCTATTCAAAAAAATTATTTCTAATCCCCAATTTGGTAGCCATAGCAGTCAGCGATGCAGAGCGATGAAGATTTAAATCGACCAGTACGTCCCCCGAGGTAGCCTTTGGTTTTACCACGCGTACGGTAATCAGGTATACTGTACTTGATGTGACTTTTGTATTTCTGTGCCCTTTTTGTCCATACTTTAGCTATTGATGAAGCACTGTCACACATCCACACACATGTATCTACACACGTGCAGATACAAGCATTATATAAGTTCTAACCATGAGCCACCTGCTGTTGGCTAAGAGCTCAGCACTGACTTGCCACCAGTAATATTTTCAATGAAATGTTAATAGACTGATTTAAAAAACTGGTGTGACCAAGGGCCTTTTTAATATGTGCAACGCCCTGGATTTCATCCCTACCACCACCACCACCACCACCACCACCACCACCACCACCACCACCACCCACACACACACACACACAAAAGACACTCCCCAGAGGCTCATGGGAACTTCAACTGTGAACTTCCCCAGAATCATAGCTCGCTTGGCATTCCCCAATTCTGTGATTGCTGCTCTGATAATCAGAATCCAGTATTCGTCTGACAGTAGCTGACGGGCCATCCGTGTATTCCGATACGCGGAAGTTATACCTTAATTTTCACAAGTGTTAACGAAGCAAGGGTGTGTGGGTAAACGCAGATGTGTGACAATGGGGCAGACGGTGTGGGTGAGTGGGCACGACACTCACCAATATGCTCCCCACAGGTTTCGCAGTACTCAGCGTAGAGAGACTCGAAGCAGCCACAGCAGAAGGGGCGGCCATCCTTCATGATATATCTCTGCCCTCCCAGGACTGTTTCACATTCCAAGCAACAGAAATGCTTCATGTGCCAGTGGCGACCCTCGGCTTCTGTGCACTCGTCAGCAAAAATGATCTTTGAAAAGGAACACAGGGGCACAGGACAGAGGATCAGCATGGGCCATGGTGACAAAGCTCCACCCTGCACAGCTGGCACTGGCACTGGCTCTGAGCACAAAGGCCCCACCACTCTGTGGTGACATTCTTGTCGGAGGTGGCCTTTGTGGTGGCTGTAATCCTTTAAGTCATTCAGGAAAGTAAGAAGTGAGGAGAGTTTGTGTGTGTGTGTGTGCGTGTGTGTGTGTGTGTGTGTGTGTGTGTGTGTGTGTGTTGCTATAAAATGGCTGTGTCCTGGTAGTAGAACAAGACATGTACCACATCTCTGCCCGGCTACATGGCACTGGCCTCTTCGGGTACATGCTGAGCAAGTGTGGCTGGCAGGATGAGACCCCAAGAGTGAGGAGAGAAGATGGAGGAAATGGTACGTGGGGTGGAGTGAGACGTGATGGAGCAGGAGAGCGCTACATTGACAGGGCACCCAGACATGGACCCAGACCCAGCACATGCCCCCAGGATAGACTTGGGCAGTGGTGTGTAGAATGTGAGAGGCTGGTGTGAACGCCTGCACAGCAGCAGCGTCAACAGAAGGAAGGAGGGTCTGAGTAAGGGTAGTCCAGCCCCAAGCTGTGCGAGTGAGTCCGCTTGTTTGCATTCAAAGCCTTCAGTTGCAAGCTTTTACAGGGAAAGGGAAAAAGAGTGAAGGATAGCCTCACATTGACAGGGGCCTTTGATTTGGAAGGTTAGCTTGTTCTAGAATGTTCTACAACTGCTCTCATTTTCTATCCTTATCAGATTGAGAACTTCTAAAGAGCAATACTTTTCTACCTGTTTGGCTTGTGCCATCTGAAGAGCATATTGCTTCATTTGTTTTTTTTTTTTTTTTTTTCAAGATAGGTCTTTGCTATATATATAGCCCTGGCAGTCCTGGAGCTCGCTTTGCAGACCAAGCTGGCCTGGAATTCTGAGACCCACCTGCCCCTGCCTCTGCCTCTGCCTCTACCTCCTCCTGAGTGCTGGAATTCAAGGTGTGCACCACCACCATGTGGTGAGCATATATATGTAGCTTTGTAATCATAAATGGTCTGACCCACTGACTTAGTTATATTGTGTGTTACTCTTAGTGTTCATCAAATGTGTGAGAAAGAAACAGTCACTTCTGCTACGAAATGTGTGTGTCTGTCTATTACAGATAGCTACAGATCGGTACTGGCTTCATTCAATGTTTTCATTTCACTGACATAAATTTGTCTACAAGAATATAAATTGACAGTGTTGAAAGGTAAACTAAATAAATGTTTGCTTAGACACGACAGAACGTTTCTTCGTGGAGGTGGAATTCATTTGTCACACTTTTGTTTCTGGGGACGCTTTTGGCAGCGGCATCTGGCAGAGCGCACGCTAGCAGTCAAGTAACTTTTGGTCTCTGCAGTGTTTTAACTGAAGTAAAGGTCTGTGGGCTGAGCACAGAGCTATGGTGGAGCTGTGATTGTGTGAGCCACTGAGCAGGAAATGCTTCGTCTGTCACCACGGGTCCACCTGTACACTAAGGACTTGCAATGTGTTAGACTGCACTGGAGAAATATATGCATGGGTTTATATGCTTTCTGTCTCAGGCTGAAGAAGACCAAGAAGATACAGTGAGGAGCCCTGGACTGCATCTTGGGATACTAGAAGACCTGGGAAGTTAAAGCAGGAGGATTAGAGGGTCAAGGTCATTCCCTACATGAGTCTCAAGCCAACCTGGGCTATAGGTTCCCACTTCTTTTAAGGCTCATATATTCTTAACTTCTAAATTTAATTTTAAGTATGACTTCATCTTTAACCCTTTAAATATGGTGTCATATTCCCTCTGAGCACTATGATTAAAATAAACTCACTGATGCCTCCAACCACGGAAAAGGAAATCTAAATAGAGCCTATTGGTACAAGCCCTGCTCTTACACAAATGGCGGTTCTTGCTCTTTCTACCCACCCTGTGAGGGTTTGTATATGTTAGGCCCAGGGAGCAGTGCTATTAGGAGGTGTGGCGCTGTTGGAGTAGGTGTGTCACTGTGGGTGTGGGTGTTAGGACCCTCATCCTAGCTGCCTGGGAGCCAGTATTCTGCTAGCAGCCTTCAGATAAAGCTGTAGAATTCTGAGCTCCTCCTGCACCATGCCTGCCTGGATGCCGCCATGGTCCCACCTTGCTGATAATGGACTGAACCTCTGAACCTGTAAGCCGGCCCCAATGAAATGTTGTCCTTATAAGAGTTGCCTTGGTCATGGTATCTGTTCACAGCAGTAAAATCCTAACTAAGACATACCCCAGGGTGATGGAAGATGCCAGCACCAGGAGCTGGAAGAATGGTGTTTAGGGGCTCTCTATAGTATCTTGTCAACTTTTCTATAACTTAAAGTTACTTTAAAATAAGAAGCTTGGTAGACATCATGGTATCTATCTATTTTTCCAACTCTGGGAAGGTAGAGGCAGGAGGGTAAGGAAGTCTATTGTTCATTTCAGCTACATAGTAAACCGAGACCTGCTTATTAGCTTCATGGGACCATTTCAAAAATACCCAAAACTTTATAAGTAATAAGAATGTAAGAGGAAGAAATGCCTTTTATACAGTCATCCATCTTCTGCTATGCCCTCTACTGACCCAGTCTGTCTGTCCATATCTTATGCAACATGTCTACTGTCTGTCCATATATTATGCAACATGTCTACTACATTTGAGTTCTTTCCTTCCTGTGTTTGAGGAAACAAAAGATCATATTCTGCATATTCTTGGGCAGCGTCTTTTCCCTGCATTTCAGAGACAGTAGCATCACGGGCAAGCAAAAGTACCCACTGCTACATAGAATTCCAGTGAGAACGGGCAGCTTTATCTTAAAAATACCCATACAGAACAAAAGCGGGAGAGCCATGTATTTTGCTTAGTTGGGAGCAGTGGAATATTGGCCATTGGCTTATTTTTCCATCATTAAGGGATGAACATTTTTTTTACCTCATCACAGGCTGAGCACCGAGGTTTGAGCAGTTCAGCGTGGTGCCTGCCACAGTGGATTTTTCCATCCTGATAGAAATAGATGAGGTCGACCAGTAGTTCATTACACGTGAAGCAGACAAAGCAGGACGGGTGCCAGCATACTCCAGGACCCGCACGGGACGCGAACACTGCCACCTCCCCTCCATTCATCTGCAGCCCACACTGAAAACAAAGTCGAAGTTAAAAACGGTCCTTCACCTAAATTACCGGGTCTTCAGCTTTTCCCACTTGAAAATAAACTACGGGTTTGTTAGGGCAGCTTTAATTTCTGTCTACTCCTCCTGGTGATTAAATGGCTATCCCACCTTCGATACACCTTCTGTAGTCACTCTTCCCAGCTCTGCCTAGTGCGTCTGAGGCGATCCCTATTCATAGAGGCTTTCCTGTGGGGTGTGCTTCCTACTGAGAACCATTAGTAGGTCAAAATGTCTTCATTATATCGATATGTTTTAATTACAGGGTTTCCCCCCCTGCACGACCCAGTTTCATTCAAAGAAACCGACTCCTGTGGTCGCAGAGCGTGAGTAAGAAGCTAGGGTGCGCATTCACGCCAGCCATCACCTACCCTCTGGGTCCCCCTCCACCGCTCCCACCGACCCTCTGCTCCATCTAGAAAGGGCCTACCTGCTCACACACGGCGTGCATCACTGCTCTGGACAAGAGTTTAATGGTTCCTCTCCCAAGAGCTTCTTTCTTCCTCTGAGCACTGAACACCTGCAACTCCTTTTTCTCCTCTTCGCTTAAAGACTGGCAGTACCGCACCTTCACGGGAGAGAGAACAGAAGTGCGTCATGGAGGGCCGTCCTTACAACCCTTCCTCCCCAGAGTTTCCAGAAGTCAAACAGGTGACCCAGCTGCCCTGCCTCTAACCCTCGGTTGGCATGGCTGGGTGGGGCGACACACGGGCTTTCTATCCCAGGTACCCATGACCTAGAGACCAGTAGATCTTTAGGAGTTCGAAGTCAGCCTGGGCTACAGATCCAGATCTAGACCCTGTAGAATGGACCTCTTTAGAAGAGAGGCATGCTATCTGACAGAACAAGCTTGGCTTATTCTAAATGTGAACTGATTGCAGGAAAGATCCCACCTTCTTCGGAAGGCTGAAACTGGCTGCTCTCGCTCCACATTCTGCTGGCACTCAGGTCAATCCTGAAATACCCTGAGGTGCCCACCCTGCACGTGGAAGGAACCGTTCCTGGTAATTGGTGGGTGGCTGAGAACACTACCAGAAACAACCTGTCTGGGGCTTCCTGCTATGGTGTTCTTCTCTAGAAAGAAAGAAAGGGAGGGAGGGAGGGGAGGGAGAGAGGGAGGGAGGGAGGGAAGCTGTATTTTTAGGGTGCATTTTAAGAGAAGCCTAGCCAGTGACGAGCTGGGACAGAAGGACCCCTTGATGCTTACTGTTTATTTTCTTTTTACTAATTAGCTTTCCTCCTGTTACTATACCTCGTTATCGTGTGGAGGCAACTGGTACAGAAGCTGTTTAATCCGGTGTTTCTCCCCAGGGCTGTTAACATAAGGAACCTTTTCCTCTGGCAAGCATGCAAAATAGAGCTGGATCTGTGGAGGCAGAAGCAGGGCGTGGTGACATCAGTACATAGGAGGAAGGGCTGAGCCGCCTGCCTGCCTTTACCCTTCCCTCCTTTACAGGGCTTGGCCTCCTGCAGCTAATGAGGGGACCAGCTGAGCCAACTCAGCGGCGGTGCAAACCTGCATCTGGTAGCATCCACTAGCATCCAGCTGCTAAATTGCTCCTCAGGAATGCAATTTGTAGTGACAATTAAGGGCGCCATAAATTATGTGCTATCAAATGTGCACATTTATGGTGACTCTTCTTCCCCAGTCTTGCAAAGGTCAGCTGAGGGATCAAGGGAGAGTGCTGGGTGACTTCTGTAAGTGACCACACAGGCTGTCAGCCTCTACACAAACAGACTCAGTTTTCTCTCTCCAGGCTCAGCCTGGCAGGCTGTCACGGGTGGTGGCTGCAGTAGCTAGCTTCACTTTCCCCAAGGAAGCAGGAGAAGGGAGATGCTGAGCTAATCTGATTGTTGTCTTTTAGGAGCATCCTAAAAGATGAGCACAGGATCCTGCATTGCTGAGATGGAACCAAAGGCATTCAAGTAAAATAAAAAATAAAAAGATTAGGGACCTGGGACTTGTCTGCTAGCAGTAGGTCTCTACAAACACATGCCATCCAAAGACATGAGGGATCCTCTCTACAAAACAATTTGTCAAAACTCCACTTCCCTAACTGCTACACCAGCATAATTTTCCTTCCTGTATTGTTCTAGAAGCTTTTCTCTTACCTTATGGGTACTAGCATCAGATCCCATTACAGATGGCTGTGAGCCACCATGTGGTTGCTGGGAACTGAACCCAGGACCTCTGGAAGAGCAGTCAGTGCTCTTAAGCCCTGAGCCATCTCTCCTCTCCAGGCCAAAATTCCCTATCTCAAAAGGGGTTCCCTTCCACCGCCCGGGAACAGTAATTCATAATCAGGCATGGAACTGGTGGCATCTTCAATTCTGAAAGATACCTTTGCCTGTAAAGGATCTACCAACGGTTTTTAATAACCTTTGCCTGTAAAGGATCTACCAACGGTTTTTAATAACCTCATCGTAAGGATATTGGGAAATAAAAATAGGCACGCAGATCGTTCCCATCTTTAAAACAGAGAAACAAAGGAAGTGCCACAGTGATGTCTCTCTAATCCCCACCGTGGCTATCAAAGGCCCTGTTTATCAGCTATGCTGCATTCCTCTTCCATAGAGGGGCACTGTGGAGAACTGGCCTGGAGGTGGGCCTTTTACTTCCTTTTGTCCTTACTGAAGCTCTGAGACATGTAATAGTGGCACACGCCTTTAATTTCAGCACTTGGGAAGCATAGGAAGGCAGATCTCAGTTCTGTGAGTTGGAGGCAAGCCAGGACTACACAATGAGACCCCATTTCAAAAGACAAACACCCCTCTCCCCCACCCCACCTACCATTTAAAAAAACCTCCAAATGAGGTTTCTCTTTCCTAAAAAGTGACTTGGGAAAGTCCTATCGGGACTGCCTATGGTGCCCTGCCTTATCATTAATCACTATGGCAGAAGGAGGGCATTACTGAAACCAAACCAGACCTTAGACAGCAAAGCCAGCCAGGGAGAAGAGAGGTTCCACACTTCCCTGGAAAGCAAATCCAAGGAGACAGCTTTACTTCCTACCTACCTGCTCCGGCCTGAGGCCCGGTGGGACCCAGGCGTACTCTTCCAGCGCACAGCCGGAATCATCGTCTGACGTAGAACTTCTCTGGCACCCGAAGACCAATTTGCTCATTTTGGGTTCCATCTCCAAAGGCATAATAATGAAGTTTTAAAAAGCTGGCTTCTCAGTCACAGGACATCCAAAAGATGGCTGCTGTGGGTGACACAGAAGATGCGGTGTTAAAAAGCAATGCTGGGGCTGGTGAGATGGCTCAGCGGGTAAAAAGCAATGCTGGGGCTGGTGAGATGGCTCAGCGGGTAAGAGCACCCGACTGCTCTTCCAAAGGTGCAGAGTTCAAGTCCCAGTAACCACATGNTGGCTCACAACCATCCTTAACAAGATCTGATTCCCTCTTCTGGAGTGTCTGAAGACAGCTACAGTGTACTTATATATAATAAATAAATAAATCTTTAAGAAAAGAAAAAAAAAAGCAATGCTGATCGACCAAGAGCTTCTAGCTTATAATAGGGTTTACACGCTGGTGGGCTCAGAGACAGTGAACAGACGCCTGGGTTTGCTGACTTCAAGCCCCGGTGCCACTCAGGCAATTAGGAAGTGACCCCCTTAACCAGCTCAGTACCAAAGAAAACAGGTCACCAGGCTAGTGCTCTCTGCTGCCTTTAGAAGATGCTTCTCGCTCGGGTAAGGAGCTGGCTCTGCTTGAGTGAGATTCTGCGAGGTGTAAGAGTTTAAACAGAAGTGGGGAACTGGGCTCTCCACCTCTCTCCGAAAGCTCAGCCTCCCAGATTTCCTAAGCTAAGTTTTCCAATGGGGGCAGTAGAGATGGCCAGAGAGTGTTATCCCTGAAGCAAACCGCACAGTTTATACTTCTAATCCCTGACATCAAACTTTTACACCCAGACTCCAAAGGACAAGCAGTCAGCGAATCCCCTCGGCCAACAGTGAAGGACTACAGTGAAGGACTACAGGATACGGTGCCGGGTCACGCATGGGTCCAGCTTGGTGACTTGATGGTGTAATCTCATTATCAACCAACATCTAGGAAGGCTTATTGAGTGTGAAATGGAACCAGCCCCACTATTGGTCAAAGTGAGGTGTTAAATCTCTGAATAAGGAAGCTGCCTCAGAAAAGGGGCACTGAAGGTGTCAAGGAGTGGTCCTGAGGCTGAGATGCCGGCTTTGTTAGCGCTGTGTGTTATCCCTTTGTCTTATAGTTCTTAAACATCACCCCTCACACATGAGGCACTAAGAAGAAAAACAAGAACCTTCACGATTCCAGTTTTCTTTAAACGTTTTGATCCTGACATATTTTGATATAAAGAAGGCTGTGTGTTGGGGGGCCAGAGAGATGACTCAGTGGTTAAGAGCTCTGGCTGCTCTTCTAGAAGACTTGGGTTCAATTCTCAGCACCCAAATGGCAGCCCACAATTCGCTAGAGTTCCAATTCTAGAGATCTGGCACCTTCAAACATACATGCAGGCAAAACACCAATGCACATAAAATAAAAATAAAAATTTTTAGAGATTATGATTAGTCCAATCCAGTCACTTTTTCAGAGAGGGTTTAAGGATGGCAAATGCCTCTTGTACAAGAGTTAAAGCCTCTGACTTTGAATCCTAACCAATCCCAGACCGAGGTAAAATGATGTTTCAGCAATTCTCTCAGTGCAACATTAGATACTTAGCGTTGGTGGGGTCGGGGGAGTCACTTGCTAAAATACACCGCTAGCAAAATATCCGAGGACTTCTTAAACTTCGAACTTCAGAACAGCTCACAAAGGGGCAGGGTTAAAAGAGCACCCGCCTCCTGGCTGCAGTCCCTCCTGCGGGAGAAATGGTGACTCAGCAAGATACCGCCCCAGCCAGTAAACGGGGCTTTCATGCACCCGGACAGAGGGGCAGGCAGCCTCATTTCCGGCTCCACGGTGGCGGGGTTCTCACCTCTGACCCAGCCGTGGCACACAGGTGCAGACAATTCACATCTTAGCGGAAGACTAGAAACAGAGGTGCAGTCCTCCACCCCCTCAATAAAAGGGGACGTGTTAATGGAAGTCAGAAAACAGCTTGCTTCTTTCCCTTTTGCCCTGTAAGATCCGCCCCTATGTGTCAAAGAAGACTAGAGATTAAGACTTTAATTAGTAACTCATGGGCTCTCACCAGGAGAACTGGTACTTTCGATGCAATTTAACCTGCTGCCAAACCTGGCTGGGGGGTGAGGTAAGAGGAAAACAACAGAATATAAATATTAAAAAAAGAGAGAGCCTAAAAATTAAATGTCACTCTAATTTCAAAACCAGAAAAATCAAGCAAAAGTTCTGCAAATGATGACAGACCATGTTTTCTCCCCCCTAAACCAAGGATCTGAATCCCTTTTTACAGCAGTACTCTCGGAGAATGTGGGATAAGTCCCTATTCTGATGGGGTGAACCATGGGACACATCACTAGGATGCAGTGGCCGAATTTTAAACTACAAACTCTCATAGGTTTTAGTCCAGCCTTTCAACAAACTACGCTGGGGACTTCTTTTTTGATAACATAAAGGGTACCACAATTGTAGGAAAGCAGAGGTTCACTTTCATCCCAATGTTAGCTTCCAGTTTTACCGGGTGGTGTGGCCACTACCTGCTACCATTAGCATTTAAATATTTAAATGTAGTATGAAGCCTTAGGGCCAGTTGTCCAGAGGCAAGGAGTTAAGGAGCCTTAGAACCAGAGTCATCAGAGGGAGAAGCAAGCTGGAGAGGTTGGCAGAGTCGGTGTACTTCTTCAGGGATTATCGTGGGAGCGATCCACGCAGCCTCTAAGCCACGGAAGTGTTAACACTTCCACGCCCCTCCTTTGTCTTTTCTCACCCCTCTCTTTCTTGAAACCTCCCTAGCTCCTTTCACCATTTTACTCACTTAAAAAGAACCGCACACACCAGCCTGCAGCTGTATGGCTTCTCCATCATTGGATACTAGTCAGGAGAGCGTCCGACCCAAGACGCTTTCTTCTGTCTTCCTTGGGAACCAGGCAGAGATGCATGGTGTACAGACATACATACATGCAGGCAAAACACCCAGTCATAAAAACTTAAAAACCAAAAATTAAGGAGGCAAGTGACAATCCATCAGGAGCCCCGATGTCAAGTAAAAGTAGCCAATGTAAGAGGAATGGTTACAAATTCTATTGTGTATTTCTCTTGTTTTTTTTTTTTTTTTCCTGGCAGCCTGTGTGTAATTCACTGAGCCTGTGGCTGGTGACTTGTTTTCATTTTGAGCACAGTGAAAAGTGCCCACACTTCAGAATTCCAGAAACAGCAAATAGAATCCAGCTGGGTGACCTAGAAACCCACTGTTCACCTGGAACAAGGGGAGACTGGGGTTTTCCCAGTGTAGGAGCTGTAGTCCAGAGTCCAGTCTTTAGACCTCTGATGTGCTAGTTCAAGTTTCCTGAGGGTGCTTTTCTCCCGGTTGTCATGGTCTTTGTTTCCTTTCTGTTGTTTTCAGAACAGGGTCTTGCTATGTAGCTGCAGCTGTCCGGGAACTCGCCCTGTAGACCAGACGTCTTGGCTTCGGCTCAAAATCACAGAGATCCACCTGCCTCTGCATCCTGAGGGCTGGGATCAGAGAGACCTGTGCCACCATCCCTGGCTGGGTGTGGTCATATTTTAAATCCCACTATGGTTGTCCGTTAGTAAGTAGCCTTATCCATGACCAATTACTTTGAAATCTGTAAAATCTGTCGCTTTCAGTATTTTGTAAACCAGGCAAAGCCTGAAAGTACAAACTGGGGGCTGGAGAGATGGCTCAGCTGGTAAGAGAACTGACTGCTCTTCCAGAGGTTCTGAGTTCAAATCTCAGCAACCACATGGTGGCCCATAACCATCTGTAATGGGATCTGATGCTCGCTTCTGGTGTGTCTGAAGACAGCTACAGTGTATTCACATATATAAAACAAATTTTTTTTTTTTTAAAGAATGTACAAACTGTGTTACAGGGAGGACCTGTGTGTTACAGGGAGGACCCGTGAGTTACAGGAAGGATCTGTGTCCCTCTATCAGCACAGGAGTCACTGAAGGCATTCAGGTCTTGAAGGTGTCAGTCAACCCAGATGGCAGCTTGACTCTAAGTTTGGTCACTGGCCATCACTTTCCTTTCTATTCTACCTGGGACAATTAAGGGGGCAGTGTTCTGACCGGCCTTTAGACGTACAACTCAGTCTTTGCCTTGTTTCTCTAGAGCAGTGGTTCTCAGCCTTCCTCGTGCTGTGACCCTTTAGTACAGTTCCTCATACCTGGGTGACCTCCAACCATGAGATTATTTTGATACTTCAGAGCTGTGACTTTACTACAGTTATGAACTGTAACATAAACATCTGATATGCAAAACGTTTGACATGAGACCCCTGTGGGTTTGTCACCACAGGTTGAGGACCGCTGCTCTAAAGTGTTTTCCTTCTTTCTTTTTTTTTTAAAAAAATTTTTTTTAAAGATTTATTTATTTTATGTATGTGAGTACACTGTAGCTGAACAGATGGTTGTGAGCCTTCATATGGTTCTTGGGAATTGAATTTTTAGGACCTCTGCTTGCTATGGTCAACTCAACTCGTTCTGGTCAGCCCGATCGCTCAGTCCCTGCTTGCTCTGACCCAAAGATTTATTTATTATTATATATAAGTATACTGTGACACACCACAAGAAGGTGTCAGATCTCATTATGTGTGGTTGCTGGGATTTGAACTCAGGACCTTTGGAAGAGCAGCCAGTGCTCTTATCCACTGAGCCATCTCATCAGCCCTAAAAAAATTTTTTAATGCATTTTTTTTATTTTATTTATATGATGAATACACCGTAGCTGTCTTCAGACACACCAGAAGAGGGCATCAGATCCCATTACAGATGGTTGTGAGTCACCATGTGGTTGCTGGGAGTTGAATTCAGGACCTCTGGAAGAGAGCAGTCAGTCTTTTAACCGCTGAGTCATCTCTCTAGCCCATCTAGGGCGTTTTTCTAAGTCAGCACCATCAAATAAAGTTCCAGAAGCAGCGGCGCAGTGAATGGTATTCCTAGAAAACACATTCTCCCAAAGAATAGCACCTGATCAGACGGCCATGAACTGTACCCGCCAGGCCAGAGGCTTTACCCTTGACACCATGGGCAGTAGGGAATGAGAAAAGATGCCACAGGGTGTTCCTGGCCATCGAAGAAGAGTGGCCATCAAAGAAGAGTGGTATTGAAAATTGTGACCAGGAAAAAACAAACAAACAAACAAACAAACAAACAACAAACGAGAGAAAGGCTGGGAGGCGCATCTAGTTCCCAAGGAAACCGGCACCGGAAAGGAAAACAATCTGCTATGGGAAGTACCAGGAAGGGGGAAACGAATCCTATCAGTTTGAGATTGTATAGTTGGGGGGGGGGGGGACTGGAGGCAGTCCGGAGCCTCAGAAGGTTATAACTGTGTCAGCTGTGCAGTGGTTTCTAGCAGTCATCACTTTCTTGGACCGACTCACCAAATCACATCAAATTATGCAGTGTAACAAATGATGCAGATATAAAAACAACTGTCAGAGGACTGGAGATGTGACTCAGCAGTTAAAGAGTATGGGCTACTTCTCCCAAGGACCCAGGTTCAATTCCTGGCACCCCATGTGGCAGGTCACACCTGTCTATAACTCCAGTTCCAGGGGATCCATGGCACCAGACATGCCCGTGATGCACATATATGTGCACGCAGGCCGAGTCCCCATACACATAAATCAATCAAACATCTGTCAATGTTTTCATGACTATGAAGTCTAAGATCCTATCACTGATTGTCAAGACTTCCCAATAAATGTCCATGCTGGCTGCTGTGTGAAGATTGCCGGGATAATGTAGAATCCTTATGAAACCCTTTAATTAACCTGAACAGATACTGATCTGTGAAATTACTGAGCTACAATTCCTTAGGTTTCTGTCCCCTGCTGCTAAGTGCCGCCCTTTGAGCTACAGACTTGAACAGCTTCTTTGTTACTCTACTTGTTAACAAGACCCTGACGCACTGAGGATGTCACCCCGCGTTCCTTAGTCGTTTAGCTAAACATACAGGTCAAATAAGTGTAACCAAGGGCAAAGGTGGTAGCATGGAAGCCTGCATACTTCTGTTCTCAAAACACAAATTAGAAAGCTTTACGGATATACACATTTCCTTGCTTATGCCCTTAGTTTAAAATGAACCCAGAGTGAGCAAAAGTCGGAGTCCGAGATTTGAATTTCCCAGTAAGCCTTGCACAATGATTAACGTTTTCAAACACATGCAAAGAACAGTCCAGACAGACCTGTTGCCTCCAGAGACAAAAGGCACTGCTATCATAACCTAAGTCAGCTCTGTTTGTGGTGGAAGACCAAGATTAACAAACTTATCGGAAGGTTGCTAATGCAACTAACTTCCCTTTTTAAAGTACTTCACGCGAGCAATCGGTGGTATTTGGACATTTGCCACTGGGTATTTTCCAGGTAAACCTCCACCCCATTTTCCCAGCTGTTATGTGCCACCAGTTGCCAAAATACTATGCAGTTTTTCCAAGAGAGAATGTGGAACTCTTCGACAGCATTCTAACTTCACTCAAGTACATTCCGGGACAGACCGCTTAACAAAAGGAGGAAATTCCATGACAAGGCATGGTACTATGCCAGAGAGACACTTCTGGAGAGATCTAAGCTTGCATACTGTGGCTTGTGACAAATCACGCGAAGCCGTGTCTACCAACACCATCATTTTCCACAGTGGGAGACACGTTTTCTCAAAACTGTGTTCCCATCAATCTCTTTCTGATTTTTTTTTTTTTAATTTCTATTTTCGGCAGCGGCCCAAGGAAACGGCCGCCAGACCTGACTCCAATGTACACAGAGACTCGGGTTTCACCCGGTCACCTGTTGGCTCCAGAACAACATCCCCTTTGTGAAACTTACAGCTCTCATGGAACGCGCTGCACGAGAAAACACTTCCAGAAAGTATGGGAGAAAACTGGAGTCGTCAAAAACAAAAACAAAAATACTCCACACATCGCCCGTTTTTATCTGCACACGGGTTAACCCAAGCCTTTAAAGACAGGATAGGAAGAAGGATGTCACTGTCTTCAGGGACACAGCGGGGTGAGCACGGCGGGGGGCCACTCAGACCCAGGGGCAGCCTCAGCCCTCCGCCCGGGCGGCGGTGGTTCTGGCCGCAAGGGGGCGCCTCATCCCGGTCTGCCCGGCGCCCTGGCCGCACGGCGGAGGCCAGCGCCCACCCCACGGTCCGGTCCCTTCCACCCGGTGGCAGTCCCTGCCCCGTGCCCGCATCCAGCAAGCACTGCACGCCTGCACACCCGGCAGCGACCCCGACCCCGACCCCGACCCCGGTCCCCGGTCCCCGGGGCACACAGACCGTTTGCGTTTGCCGCCGCTCGCTCCACCCCCAGCTCGGCTCCGGCTCGGGGCCGCCGGTCGCGGTGGCTCCGCTCGCTTTCCAGGAACTGTCACGCTGACCGTCCTCTGGCAGGTGTCCACCGGGGCTTGCCCGAGCAAGGCGTTCCTAGAAAAGTTACCCAGACGCCGGAGCTCCGCCGCCCGCCGCGCTCCATCCCCCGTGGCACAGGACTGTGGCCAGCGCGCTGCAGACGGCCCTGGAAGCTTCTGTAAACTTCCCCCGCCCGCAGGTGCACGCGCGGGCGCAGGCAGTGTGCAAGGGGGCGGTGCTGAGCCTCGAACTCGCGGCCCCACACGCTGAGCTAGGGCGGAGCTCAATGAAGGCTTTACACCCCCCAGACCCAAGGGGCTACAGCTTACGCAAATCTTCTCCAGGCTGTCCATAACAATGCCAGCAAATGGCGCGTTTCACCCAGTTCTCACTTGGAAAGGCTCATTAACATACGAATTCTCTCTCTCTCTCTCTCTCTCTCTCTCTCTCTCTCTCTCTCTCTCTC
>NC_034606.1:58162062-58180318 GCF_900095145.1 Mus pahari
CACACACACACACACACACACACACACACACACACACCCACACACCCACACCCCAAGGACTTTATTGCATTTAAATGCAATTCCTGCGGCTTAGAGCCGGAGATTTATTTTTTTATCAGTAAACAACGGCGAAAGCAAAGGAGTCAGGCACACAATGCACTTAAGGAAATCTAGGAAGAGTTTTAACTCCCATTCTTGAAACACAAGAAAACGCCCCGCTGCACGTCCACGTTAATCTTGTTTCTGTGCTATTTATAGGGGCTCTCAGAGAGGAATTTGGCTTCAGCTGTCTGCAGTAAGGGCTCGGAGAAGCAAAAACTGGACCTTAAAGCGAGCCCAGGAAGCAACAACAATTACTAATGATCATTAGGAATTAGCAATCAGGAGAATCCACATTCTAAGCCACAAGCTTTAGTTGGGGTCAGGTGAGGGGATGCCAAAAGAGGGGTGAGGAACAAGCCTAGATGCTCCATCCTCTGTAAAATGCTGTGGAATAAACGCACCGTGAATGCCACCAGTTTCTACTTTAAAGCCTTATGCTGATTTTGCAGCATATATTTATTTATATAAGAGAACAATAGCCTATTATAACTGTGATTTAAAAATACACAGGTTGCCATAAATAGATCCCTCAAGTAAATAGTTGTGTGGCCAAACGCTGTTATCTCTGCTGCATTGTGAAGAAGCAGGGGACAAGCTGGATTTTTTTTTTTTTTTTAACATTGCTAGTTTGGGGTTTTTGTTGTTGTTGTTTCTTGTTTTGTTTTGTTTTGTTTTAAGTGACAGAGACCAAAGGGCCCTGGCTCTGTTAGAGTAGTTTGGAAACACTACCCGTACAGACATCACAAACCATTATTTGCCATTCAAGTGGATTCAAGTTTCCCAAATGCTTCCCAGAGAACAAGAAGTCCCTCTGGCCTGAGGACACTGGAGTTTGTGGGAAAACCTCTAATGAGCCGGATTTCCCTGTTGATCTGTGAGATTCACCAGTGAGAGCTGTGTCTGAGTCAGACTGCTCTTTAACTCGTGACTTTTGTCAAATTTACGATTTTATTTTTGGACAATGGTTTTTCATACAGCGTAGGCCGATGCCTTCAGATTTGCTGACGCTAGCCTGGCCTCCCAAGGGCGGGGGTTATCAGAGCAAACCACCGTACCTGTCTCCATTCCCCCCCTTTCCTATTTCATTCAGTTTGAGTTTCTCAGAGAATACAGGAGCTAAAGATATCCTCAGAACAAATGTACAACCAGTCAGCAGACTTTTACATCACCCTCTAAACTGGCATGTTATAAAATACAGATTATATGCCGTCAGGAGCTCTTAACAAGAATTCTTTCGAGACAGGGTTTCTCTGTATAGCCCTGGCTGTCCTGGAACTCATTCTGTAGATCAGGCTGGCCTCAAACTCAAGAAATCCGCCAGCCTCTGCCTCCCGAGTGAGTGCTGGGATCAAAGGCGTGCGCTACCACGCCACCACGCCCGGCCTTTAACAAGAACTCTTAAAGGAGAGTTAGCTTCACACTGACTGTTGAGAGGCATAAATATTCCCACTCCATCCTGTGAGGCTTATCTGTATTAAATGTAGCCAGCTGTGGGTGGGTGTGATACAAGGTAACCACTTGTAAATACCGTTTGCTACTTCTCCAACAGGTACTGTCAACTTCTCTTGTGTTCCTGCCCAAGCAGCAGTTTGGAGACAGAAACTTCTTACTAACTTTCAATCTGAAAGAAACAGACTTTCCCTCTGGTCTGAAAGGCACTGCTATTGGCAACAGTCAATTTATGCAGATGGAAGCAACGCCCGCCCCCCACCCCCCCAGCTGGCATCCTTTTGTTTCAGCTAGGTAGAATATTCAGTTATTTGAAGATCACACTTTAGGGGGCTGAGAAAGGAAACTCAAATTCTCAGGGCTTAGCTTCCTCCTCCGTTCTGTAGTCATTTCCACAGGGAGGGTCCCCCATCCCCCACTTACTCCTTAAAAGCCTCACCCTCTCCTTTGGCCTCACATTTAGCACAGCCTGGCACTGTGTGCCTCTTTAATCATCGCCTTACTATTGTTCTGTCGGGCGTTCACTGCCGCGTTCTCAGCACTGTGCCCAGTGCATATCGGTACAGGGCGGTGAGCCCCAGTTAAGTGAATATATGATTCTCACCCGTTCTTCCCAGGGCCATACCTTATCCAAGTATATTAGTATATTTCTAAACATAAGCAGTTAATCCTAAGGATGGGGTTGATTTAGGAAAACGAGTGTGTCAAGGGCAGAGAAACAAAGAGCGACTATTTAGTCAAAAGCCAGTTAGCCTTATCTAGTCTGGTAGAAAGAGAGAAAGGAAGGGCGTAAGCAAACCTCGGGGCTTGTTCCTAATGGTGACCTTGGTTTCTTCTGTAACACACTTCCCTGGGCTGGGAAGGTGACTCAGTGGATAACTTGCTTGTTACACGAGCAGGAATACCAGAATTGGGACCCTACCATTCCTACCGTCCAGGGAAGAAGCCAACTGTGGCTGTGCACATCTGTAGCTCCCTGCTGAGTCTGGAAGAGAGACAGAAGGGTCCTAGAGGTTTGCTAACCAGCCAGTCTGGTTGAGACCACAAGCTCTAGGTCCAGTGGGAGACCCTGGCTCAGAAGAAGGGGAGAGAGCAATAGAGGAAGACAGCCAGTGTCAGCTTTTGGCCTGCACATGGTCATACATAGGTGAACAAACCTAGACATTCATGCATGCTTGCACATGCGCATACATACACAAAAGCACACACATAGAAGCAAAACACAGACTTTCTTCTTAAGCTGTATTACTCTTGATTTCCAAACATTATAAAGGCATTGATAATGAAATATCAGTGATCAGGATGAATATACTTCTGAAACAGGGACAACTGTTTCATGATACCGTCTCGTTCACTGACAAACAAGTATGGTTTTAGCCTCAGTGAGGTCATGATATAGGATAGCAATATGGTTTACACAATGGACCGAGTCCCCAAATTACGTTTGTAGACTTGGTCACAATTCTTGTTCAGATCAATGAGCCCAGTGCTGGAGGAATAGCTGGAGGGAGCTGTCTTATCCTTGCAAGTTGGTACTAAATGCTTCTGCCATGGCCAGGGAGCCCACTGAGCACTTGGAAGATCTTATCCTCATGAGCTGAGCCCACTCCACGCTAGGGAAGGGCTGGAAGGCAGGTGGCAAGGTCCTGCTGGAGTGAGGGGCATTATGGAGGTTTATGATAAGTTTCAGCTTCACGAGGTCTCCAATTACTTTCTTTACCCTTTGATTATATTTAAAGCATCCTGATTAGAGAGCACTGGTTCTTCACCGGTTTCTACACTCCATCCCATTGTATTTATGACTCCAAACCTCCCAGCGACCCATCCCCCACCCTCAGTGAGTGGGGCCATCTTTACTTCAAAGTACCCTGGCCCACAGGGTTTGCAGTCAGGAGGCTAACGGCTGGTTCTCTTAGCAGGTACTTTGCCAACCCTGGGACAGATCACTTCTCGAAGGCTAGCCTTTGTGGTCATGAGCGTCCCATCTCTAAAATGCCTGTGTCTGGGGAAAGTCAATTTTAAAGCTGGACAGGGCGAGGTGGGACGCAACCATTTGTTTAAATAAAACAGATCTTTTGACACAGAAACAGATAAGAGTGCCAGTAGCCCGGAGGAAGTCCGTCCCCCACACCCAGCCTCTTCCTGAGTCAAGCATTCTATCAGCTCTCCTGGGTTTTTATCTGAGGCTGATGGCTGGTCATGACGCTAACACCAGATAGGTGCTTGCAGCTGTGCTGTCTTGACCCCAAGCCTGGGGAAGGATACAGATCTGTGGTACTTAGGGGATATTTGCTCAGCGAGAAAAATCCAGCCGCCACCTTGGCCTGTTCTCCCTGTCACTCCCGATGCCTCTCAGGCACTTTTCCTACCTGAAGACATATTGGATAAACAAACTTGTGTCCAGTATATATATGAGGAGGTTTTCTCAGATTCTGACCTTCAACCTGCTCAGCTTCTTCAGGGCTTGGGTTTAATGCAAACATCTTTAAACTCCACTACTGAAAACCTACCAACGTGTGAGGACATTAAGGGGAAACTTTCTAAAAGGTATTGAAAGGGTCATACCATGACACCGTAGCCAAGATATATTCAGGTGTCATGGCTACAGTGTTTAAATGAAAACTTACAGTACACACACAGCAAAATATTGACAGCCTATAAAGAGCAAAATGTTTTTTTTAGGGGAAGGCAGACCCATTTGAAACTACCATTTTAAGATTATGTTTATAAAATAAGTAAGCTGTCAAGAGTGGAACAGCAAGAGTGTTGGTGACCTGTGTCACCACAGCACTGTCAATTGGGACAATCCATTGAGGGGTACTGGAAGAGGAATAGCTTCAGACCAGGTTGAGCCACTGAAGGCTGAAGAACAAAAGACGGGCCCAGGGAGGGGAAGTCACCTGAAAGTGTGACCAAATGCAGACCCAGGGTGTGAATAGCTGTGTAGCCACCACAGGGACACTTAAGATATTCCAAGTCAGTGGGAAACCACAGATACTTCCAAAAAGTGGCAAAACCTTCCATGAGATCTGGTTAGACATGGGGGTGAAGGAAACAGGGCCAGGAACCCCAAAAGGCAGGTGAGAAGAGCCAAAAAACCCCCCACAGCAGTCAAGAGCAGGGGTGGCAGGCCTCCTCTGACTTAGTTTTTCTGGGGGCAAAGGGCTGGACTAGAGCTGCCCAGGACACAGGGGTAAGGGGTGCCTGACATGCCTGGCATTCCCAAGTAAGTCAATACACTCCATGGCTTGCTTGCTCACTCCAGTGGGAACAGAAGCTGAGCCCGGACATAGCTTTAACTTCAAACTGCGACAGGAGAGACCCAGAAGGATTTACACTTCTAAACTAAAATGTTCTCTTCATTTGATGGTCACCTTTAAAATATAGTAATACTTAGGTGCTGGAGAGACAGCTCAGTGGTTAAAAGAGCATTGACTGCACTTGCCAGAAGACCCAGGTTCTAGTTCCAGCACCCATGTGGCAGCTCACGACCATTGGTAATTTTGGAGCCAGGGTTTCTTACTACCGTTTCTAACCTCGGAGGGCACTGAACCTGTGAGTGGTGCATACGCATGCATGCTTTACATACAAGAGGTAAGATACTCATATACATAAATATGTATATTATGTATGTACATATACATATATACAGAAAATGAATTATAATGCTTATATTCCACAAAGTAAAGAGCTCAAGCCCATCACTGTGAAATAGATCCTCACAAAATAGGTGCCCATGATCTTAGCGAATGCCATGCAGACAACCTAACCAACTGAGTACCAGGGCAGAGGTCCAAAGGGGGCAGGGAGGGAAGAATGTGAAGTGGTGGTGGTTGGTATGGTCTGTAGTGCAGCTATATTTAAAAGAAATACCAATATAACAGTGCTTGGTGGCAAATTTTAGATTATAGAATGTTCGGTTCATGTGCTACTTGTTCAAAACAGTTTTGTGTATCATCTGTTTCTGTCTGCCATTTAAACTCCCCACCAGCTAAGAGAGTTGAAAATGCAGGCGGGCCAGTTTTGAACATTGTAACTGGGTGCCATAACTAACCAAGTTATTTTCAGAGGGACATCAACAAAGAATTATTTCAAGCAGCCAGAAGCCTCTTGCCAAGAAGAAAGGTTCAGCTGAGCATGCTACACTGTTTCTTTATCTTATCTGCAAGCCCATAGTCCTTAAGTAGAAAGGGTGATGGTGCACTGGAGACTGGCTTATGCTGGCCCGATGCTCTCTGATCGCACTTAGTTCTCAATAAGTAACTGTCTTTGACCAAGTTACTTTGGCATTTCCTTTCTGCCTGTGTTCCTCTGGACCTTCAGTGTCTTCAGCACGGAGTTTGTGTTAAAAGTCTGCAAAGTCCTGTTGCTTTTGTATGATGATCTCTGGCTTGACCCATCAGATAAGCTGCTTGGCACACATTAGCTCCGGATGAGTGGGAATACCTTGCTTGTGCCTGTTTGATCATCCGTAGACTGACTTGGCACCTTGCCCACTAAGTATTCATATATTCCTTAGTAAATCTGCTATTCTTTATTTGGGCTTTTAAATAAAAGGGGGTGCTGGGGTTTGGCTCACTGATCGAGAGACTGCATAATATGTGTGAGGCTCTGAGTTCAATTCCTAGCACAAAAAGAGGAGGAGAAAGGAGAGAAGAAAGATGAAGAGAGGAAGAAGAAGAGGGGAAGGGCAGGAGGAAGAGGAAGATAAAGAGAGGAGGAAGAGGAGGAAGAAGGAAAAGGAGGAAGAGGAGGTGGAGGAGGAAAAGGAGAAGGAGGAGGAAGAGGAAGAGGGTCAGGTGGGCCAACAAGAGGGCCCATTAGGTAGCAGTATCATTAGATACAGGGCTACAACCTGAGCTCCACCCTTAGGTACCATATGGTAACAGGGAAGATGGGACTCCAGCAAGAGCTGTCCTTTCACTACCACAGACACCAAAAGTAAATACATAAAAAAAAAATAGTTTTATGTCAATTAATTTGAGATTTTATATATATATATATATAGTTTTGGGGGTGTGTATGAGAGAGAGACAGAGAAACAGTGTCCCACTATGTAGCTCAGGTGCCTGGAGCTTCCTGTAAAACCCAGGATGACCTCAAACTTGCAGCAACCGTCCTATCTCAGTCCCCTTAGTGCTCAGACCAGAGATGATATGTCAAACCTGGCTTCATGATTCCAGTTTTAATATTTAAAGGAGTTGCAGTTTTGTCTTGGCTTATGAGATCAGACCTAAACTAAACTCGTAGGCTCGTCCTGATTTCTAAGCCATAGAGCCTAAAGCAATGCCCTCGTCCGTCCTTCACTCCTGGTGTGGGTGTGGCACTCTGAGGAAGAGCAAGACCAGGTCATGGTAGACTGCAGCCTCCTGAGCTCTGGCCGCATCCTCCTATTTATGTAGACCAGGCTAGCTTTGAACTCAGAAATCCGCCCGTCTCTGCCTCCTGAGTGCAGGGATTAAAGGAGTGCGCCACCATGCCTGGCGATCTGTTGGTATATTTTTAAGTTCCTCTAACAACAGAAGTTGTTAGCAGAGAAGCCTGGATTCAAGTCTGAATCTCACATCACGGCTTATCCTTTTGCGCTTCTGTATTATTTGTTCTAAAGCAGAGTTGGTTTTTTAAGACAATCTATTACAAAGCTCTGGATGGCCCAGAATTCATTATGTAGACCAGGCTGGCCTCAAACTCACAGAGATCTGCCTGCCCCTGCCTCTATACTCTTGGGAAAAGCCATGTGCCACCACGCCTGGCATAGCAATGCTGATAAATAGCTAAATAAAACGTTTTGCCTTCCCCAACTTTTTCCTTATCGGCAGCACGTGAACACAGAAGGCTATGCTAGAAACCTGCATTCCAGGTTATTCCAGCCACTAATGAGGCAACGGCTGTCAGCCTCTTTGAGGGCAACTCTCAGATAATATATTTCTTTGCTGACCTGAAGAACCAAACATTTGTGTAGCTCAAAGGCAAATGTGCTAGGAATGCCTCCCGGACTCTGGAAATTCCTTGAATTGTTGAAGTTGACCGTGCCATTCCAATCTCGCAGACACACATCTGATTGTCCGAACACAACACAACTGGCTTACTGACATCTTTGCATTGCAGATGTTCCATTGCCTGGTTGTCACAGCCACGTCAGTGTGCCCTGTGCTCTCACTCCGGTATCACTCCTGCATGTCGTCAGTGGCTTCCCCATCACCGCCTCAACTCTCAGACGTTGTGTGGAACAAGGGACAGACCTCAAGATCTGCTCCAAGGAGGTTCTGTGTGACCCACTCTGCTACCTCACATGACACCCCCCCAAAAGCCAAAGACATTGAAATAATGCAACCATTATAAACGTGTCAGATGAATTGATTACAGTTCAAGTCACAGGACCATCATGCTTTAAAAAAAAATCAACTGACATTCTTCAGTTGTGACAATGAAGAACGAGAGGGAAGAAAGCAGCAACAGAATCCTTAAGTGTCTGGCAGCGCCTGCAGGCGGTTCTCCTGACATGCTGCCCAACAGAGAGTTTCTGCAGACAAGTTTAAATAATGGGAGCCTGTGAGGGCTGGGAAATAAGCTGAAGGGGAATCTACTTCCTTCCATATAAACTCCAGTGGCAGCCAGAGGCTGACTCCCTAGTTGCTGATGGAATGGAGGAAGCCACATTTCTATGACCTGAGGTTTTTATTAGTCTCTCTATGGTATGATCTAACAGGATCCCAGGATCCTCTGCCACACTTCGCTTTGTATGAGGGTACAGGGTGTTCTGTGGGGCTCAGGCCTAGGCTTCCCGTGTGCTCTATCAGCGAACTACCTAAACAGCCTCCTACTTTTGGGGAGAGTGTGTCTAAAGAGGACAGAGCAATTGCCTTAAGAGTGACCGCAAGCAGTGCAGCACCCAGGCGGTTTTTATGTCAAGCGCCAGACTGCATTTGACGATGTGAAGTGGCACATACTTTTTTTTTTTTTTTTGAAAGATCTGACAATATGGTTAAAGAGCCTCTTCGGAGGAAGCTACCACTCATAAGATTAAAAAGCCAGGGATGGAAAATAGCTCGACCAGTAAAGTGTGTCTTGCAAGCGTGAGGACCTCTGTCAGGTCCCCAGAGCCCACATTTGAAAAGCGAAGTGAGGGCATCCCATTGCTAGGATAATGAAATAAAAGACTTCCCGAGGCTCACCAGCTGGCAGCGAAGAGACCTCATTTCAACACAGCAATGTGATCAGCAACTGAAGCATACCTGTTTGACCTCTGGCCTGTACACATGTACACTCATGTGCATATATACCCACTTCCATGTGTATCTGCATGCACATGAATATGCATATATACACATATATCACGCACAAAGTAAATAAATGTGGATATATGAACACATACACACACATATATGATTTTTCTTACCTTATTTTATTTATTTATTTATTTATTTTGTTTTTTTTGAGGCAGGGTTTCTCTGTGTAGCTCTGGCTGTCCTGGAACTCACTCTGTAGACCAGGCTGGCCTCAAACTCAGAAATCCGCCTGCCTCTGCCTCCCAAGTGCTGGGATTAAAGGCGTGCGCCACCACGCCTGGCACGATTTTTCTTTCTTTAAAGAGGCCAAATCGTGGCATAAGCAGCACCGAGCATCTTTATGCTACTCCAGGAATCTTCAAAATGACACACCTTTGACCCCTGAGGATGCCTTTCAGGAAGTGCAGAATGTTTTTAATACAGTCAGGCAAGTTAAAATCTACTACCCGTCATTCCATTAATGAAGAGTTCCCAGGGGAAGGAAGCACAATGGTCACACACACAAAGTACTCTGGATGCTGTTGCTAGGAATAACAGCATGATGATGGGACTGTACTGAATGGAGGAGTTCTAAGAACCCGTGAGTGAGTGCACCGCCTGGACTGCACGCTCTTCCATGGGCACTGTGAGGCAGGCAGCATCTGCTCTCACCACGGGCACTGCCCAGACACCGAGGCGAAAGCAAGCTGGCTGTGCTGCCTCAAGTGGCAGGTATGGCGGCTGCAGGTATATGGTGGCTACGATGCTCCCTGGAGGGTCTTGGTGGCAGGCTTTATTTAATTTTTGTGGTTGTTACTGTTATCACTTTGTGCATATGTGCATTCATCACACGGAGTGCATGGTGCCCACTGAGGTCCAAAAAGAGGGCAGGATCCCTGGTACTTGAATTATATAGCCCATCATGAACGGCCGTGTGGATGCTGACCAATCATGAACGGCCATGTGGATGCTGAGAATCGAACCTGGGTCCTTCAGAAGAGCAGCCAGTGCTGTAACCACTGAGCAACCTCACTAGCCTCTGTCCCTCTCCTTCCCTCTCTCCCTCCCTCTCTCTCCTTCCCTCCCTCCTCCCACCCCACCCCCACCTCTTTTAGTTGAAGAACCAGCAGTTAATGTAGAGTATGGCCTGGGAATGAATGATGGATTGTCAGGGTTTGTTTTGTTTTTCTTTTAAGATTTTTTTTCTTTGTTGGATGGTTCTCAACGGGAAATATGGAAACTACTATACTGGGGTCCTCCTTAGGTATGATTCTTTAAAACCATTTGTCTTTCTCTACTCTCAGCTACCAAGGACCCCCACTTTTCACTGGACTGTGCTTTGGGGGTGGGGGGAGCAGGGTGTTCGGCTCTCTCCCTTCTGTGTCCTCCTCTGCTGGGAGGCTTTCTTTAGAGAGCTTTCTGACTTAGCTTCCACGACTTCCTAACGCAAACCAGGCGAAGATGAGCAGCAGACACTCGAACCACATGTCCATGTCGCTTTGCTTTGCCTTCCTGAAGCAAGATTCGGTTTATAAGAAGACTATGCAGACTTCGCAGTAACACTGAAATTAAAGATGGTTTAAAAGGTTCTTATCCCCGGTTTTGGCCATCTTGTAATATTTTAAAGCATAAATCGAAACATCTGATCACGAGGAGCTCCGATTCTACTTAAAAGTCAAACAGAAGATGTTAAACCCATGGATAATGGTAAATTAAATTAATTTTGATTTATGGGGCCATCTGAACATTTTCACCTAAAGGCCACAATAAAAATTCATTCTAAGCATCTCTGAGTGAAACTGGCACGTTTTAAAGGCTGGGATTAACAATCTATACCTGGACTCCCGCAGAGCTGCATAAATTATTCAGAACTTTTATGGCTCAATTCTGCTGTCAAAGACGAGACCTCATGACAACACCTCACACCTGTTGCTGATCTGGTGAAGCTGAGGCCCAGTTACTCCACCTGGGATGGACATGTTCAGACTTCCCTCACACTGTCTACACAAGAGAACAGGTTCTTTGGAGTTTTGAGTAGTAACGACATTAAGACACACTGAAAAAAAAAAAAAATCCCTGGAATTTCCCACAAAACAGAATATCACAACGCAGTTCTAATACAGGTCACCACACAGACGAACCATCGGAAGAGAAAGTCTATCCAGACGTGCCCATAAGTACGGGTCAACTGAGCCAGAGTGTAATCGCAACATTCAGGAGGCAGGAGGATTATTGTGAGTTCCAGCCCAGTTTTGGCTACATGACAAGTTCCAGATTAGCCTGGGCCACAGAGTGAGATTCTGTCTCAAAAAAAAAAAAAAAAAAACTTCACACACACCAAAAAAATCAGGTGTGGGTTTTAGAAGTTCTAAATGTTAGATGACAGTGGAATATCAGTTTTCTTAACGGGAGGAAACAAGGTACAAGGAAATGCAGGGTTTGAGGGAAAATGCCATAAACTAAGAGGACACTTAAGAGAGCTAGGGTGCTGGGGGCCCAGTGCACAGTCCTTAGAGGCAGGCAAGCTCCTGGGCGTGTCCCCTTGTACCAGAGAGGAAATGGCATGGGCTAAGAACAAGGGGACTGCTTAGCTATCATTCAAGTGACTTTTTGTCCCAGCTGGGAACCAAGTAGTCCCTGCCTCTAACAACCATGTCTAGCTAGCAGAGGATCTCAGCTAAGCAGGCCCTGGGGACTGCCTCCCAGTTAGGGAAGGGGTGTCCGAGCTGGTGGGGATATCTACCCACAGTCTGTACTAGTTGTAAATGCCTCAAAGAAAGAGGAGGAAGATCTGCAGGCCAGGCACAGGTTTCTCTCATGTAGCAAGCATGCCACTGAACAGCACAAGTGACAGTCACTCAGGAAAGGAAACCCCTCAGCAGTCTAGGCAGTGTTCATCATCAAACGTTCTCTGCTTTCTCTTCTGGTTAGCACTTCATCATTCTCTTTGTACAAGCGGGACCTCATGATGGTGGCTCAGCTTCTGTGGCCACTTCATAGCTCCTTGATTATGATCCAGAGTGCAACCAACCACCACTCTCCATGTTTCCTGCTAGATTTGGAGGTGTGTGTGTGTGTTGTGTGTGTGTGTGTGTGAACATATGCATGTGCACATGCATGCATGCACACACACGTGTATCGTGGGCTGGAAGCCAGTGGTTGGGGAAAAGGTGGGATTATTTTGCCATGACAACTATTCCAAAAATGTCTATAAAATACACTACATGTTTTTATTTGTGTCTACCTAATACTTGCAGTCCCAGCTACTCGGAAAGTAGACACAAGTCAATTGCTTGATCCTAAGGAGTTCAGAGCCAACCTGGGCAAAAGTTAGACTGCCATCTCTATGGGAAATCTTCTGCTTATTGTATGGGCAAGAAAGACAGATATCAGAAATTGCAGCTGGGAAGTAAGTTGTCTTTATTACCAGGTATCAGGCAGAGGTACAGGCTCTCTGAGCTGCTGGAAGCCTCTCTGGAGACAGAGAAGTCGCCAGCATACCCCACGTGCTCAGTGAATCCGAATTGTGACACATGTGATTGTACTGCATATACTGGTCTACTAACAACATCAACCTTAAGTTACCAGCTCTGAGGAAGTGGCACATTTGTGCCATAAAAGCCAAGAGCCTCTTCAAAATTACAGTCACTAGCTGGTTACTGCAAAATTTTTCTGGGACCCCAAGATGTCTTCCTATTTCCCCACAGAGCCCACACATGGATAAATGAACCTCACCCCTCCCCTGAGACAATCTGCAAGCATAACTGACTTGTAGAATCTCACTCATCGTTGTCAAAATGTCTTTCTCCAGTAAAAGTCAGTCTGTCCTTAAGGACTGCTATTTTGAAGTGACTTGTGGTAATGGTTTTAATGCACAGAACCTTTATAAACCATACATAGCTTTCCCAAAATGTTTGCAAAAGGAGTTTAAAAAAAAACCCATGAGCTAAGAAATTTAGAAATCAGATCATTTCATCATCTAATATCCTACCATTTTGGACACAGGCAATGCTTAATTTTACTTACACAGTTTCTGCATTTTCAACACATTTCTTATGCATAAAGCTCCATTTTTGACAGCACTTTCAATTTTATTTTTACTCCTTTTTTTTTTTTTCCTTTTAGAAACACAGCCATCATGTAATGCTAAGCTCTGCTGCTTAACTTTGACGCTTCCACCTAGCGCCACTTCTCTCAACATCAAAACTTCTTTTTGATTGCTATAAAAACCTTTGGTTTTAGTTCAGTTGGGTTAAAAAAAATATTTAAAATATTTTGTTAATGTTTCCATGGGCAAACTAAAGAGTTAACCCTTCCTTCCTTCCTTCCTTCCTTCCTTCCTTCCTTCCTTCCTTCCTTCCTTCCTTCCTTCCTCCCCTCCTTCCTTCCACACGGCCTGGACCCCAGCTTCTGAGTGGATGCAATCTTGCCACTTTAACCTCCGGAGTAGCTGGGACTACAGGCAGATCCTATAACTGCATAGACTCCATTTCGAGGCTAGTGCTGCCTCTGTGTGTAAAGTGAATCTCTGTCCTGTTGAGGAGGGCTGACGGATGTGAAGGCTGCAGAGCAGCTGCTATCTCTCCGACGTCAGAGTCGTCATTAACGTCTTAACATATGACACATAACAGGCAGATCACCTGTCATGTGGGGGACAGGGAATATTGGGCGAAAATACTGAGCAGATCAAGTTATATACACAAAGCAAGAAGCAAAAACCAGAAAGACAAAAAAAGTGACCCTTATAGACAAACCTGGAAGGGGACTTGGAGCCCTCTGGACATGGGGGCACACCCCTTCACTGGATAGGGGGGTGCACCCATTCACTAGGATTGGGGCATAGTCTCCCATTTCTTGCTCCCATAAGCTACTGTTCCTTTCAATCTGACCACTGACAAATGGGTCCATCTGGTTATAATTCTACCTCTTCCTCCTAACTGTTACAACCTCCTTTGCTTTTCTTCTGATACTAGTCGGCGGCTCTTCTCTTGCTCAGCCTTCTGGTTTGTTTTATTGCATGTAATAATTTTTTGAGGTATTATTATCCTATTACTGTAAGGAAGAATCTTCTGGAAGGACTAACCTCAAACCCTCATCACACCATCTTTGAAGATGGCACCGCACAGAGCCAACTACAGAGCCTAAATGATGTTGACTGACAGTCTCAAAGCCACAGCATCTGCGTTGGTTTAATGCACAGAAAGAGAAGATGGCTACAGTCAGTCATGTGCCAGACTACACATAAGCTTATAGCTGGCTTCAATCACTAGACCGACGGTATTAACGTTTGCTCGTTAGCCAGAGAACAAGATAAATACCTATCTGAAGATACACTGCATGCTAAGAGTACCTGTTCCTAGCCGGGCGTGGTGGCGCATGCCTTTAATCCCAGCACTCGGGAGGCAGAGGCAGGTGGGTTTCTGAGTTCGAGGCCAGCCTGGTCTACAGAGTGAGTTCCAGGACAGCCAGGGCTACACAGAGAAAACCTGTCTCCAAAACAAAACAAACAAACAAACAAACAAACAGTACCTGTTCCTATGGTTTTTAATCAAGGTATAACCTATGAGGAAGTCAGCCTCATTTGAATCAATCCATCAGTTTGACACTCATGAATCTTTACAAGTTAGCTCTGGATAATCGGATGAGAGTGAAAAGTCATTTTAATCATGACTGAAACAGTTATTACATTTATTTTTCTCCCTTTTAAAGATATATTCGTGTATTTTATGTTTATGAGTGCTCTGTCTACACACACACACAGCCAGAAAAGGGAATGAGATCCCATGACAAATGGTTGTGAGCCAGCATATGGTTGCTGGGAATTGAACTCAGGACCTCTGGAAGAAGAGTCAAGTGCTTTTTAACTGCTGAGCCATCTCTCTGACTCCCAGCTATTACATTTCATCTTTCCTTTTTTTTTTTTTTTTTTTTTTGTTTATTTAATGTAAAGAAGTATTCTTTGTGCAAGTACATATTGGCTGTCCTGTAACTCACTATGTAAACCAGGCTCAAATTCACAGAGACCCACCTGCCTCTGCCTCCCAAGTGCTGGGATTGCTTAAAGGTGTGNAGCCATCTCTCTGACTCCCAGCTATTACATTTCACTATTCCTTTTTTTTTTTTTTTTTTTTTTGTTTATTTAATGTAAAGAAGTATTCTTTTTTTTTTTTTTTTTTGGCTGTCCTGTAACTCACTATGTAAACCAGGCTCAAATTCACAGAGACCCACCTGCCTCTGCCTCCCAAGTGCTGGGATTGCTTAAAGGTGTGAGCCACCATTCCTGGGTCAGTTATTACACTTCTAAGAATTCATGAAAACAATCTTTTTTAATGGTTACAGTGGAAAATGAAAAGTACATAGAATCTGGCTCTGAGGAGGAAGGAGGGAATAGGCATGGGAGGCGGGTAGAGTGTCGGCTTAACACTATGCATCTTTGTAAAGCATCCTCTGCTACTGTGTATCTCATCTTACAGTAGCAACTTAGTGCCTATTAGAGTATCCTGCACTCCTTGGACATTTTGGCCTAAAACTCAAGTGAGTCTGAACCTCATGCGTAAGGTGGTTCACACAAATGCACTATTGTTTGGGGGAAAAAGAAAAGGCAAGAACCAGCAAAGCTGTAAATCTCTCCTGCAGTGCTAACCTTTATTGGTCTGGACTCAAGCTTTATAAATTGGGATCCAGTGCTCACTGATCCACGGGTCTAGGGATAAAGGACTGCTTCATGCAGTTTTCCTTAAGAGCAGCAGTTCTCAACCTGTGGGTCGGGACCCCTCTGGAGGTCACATGTTAGATGTCCCGAGTATCAGATATTTACCTTAAGATCCACAACAGTAGCAAATTTACAATAATGAAATAGCAACAAAATAATTTTGTGGTTGGGGGGGTCACCACACCATGAGGAAGTGCACTAAGGGTCGCGGCATCAGCCAGGCTGAGAACTGCGGATTTAGAGCTTCAATGGTCTGGAGAGAAACTTGCTTGGGTGGGGCATTAGTTATTCCAACCCTGAAACATCCTGGAATTGCCTGGTTTCAAACACAGAAGGGAAGAGAGGCATCAGAGCGATGAAGGAGGAGGCGTCAGACAGAGCGGCAGCTTCCGGTTCCTAGGAAGCTGTAGTCCTCTGTCCTAGTTCTCTGGAAGAGGGAAAGGACTGGCCTTGGCTTATGGTTCTGTCTCTGCCACTGACTGGCTACAAGATCTCTGTCCTTTGGACTCGTGTTTCTAATCCACAAAATGGTGGCTGTTTGCTTAGTTCTCCAGGCTGGGGAGTCCTGGGATTTTCTGAATTCTTTATGAAACCTGGGACTGCAGGGCAGTGGATGCCAGAGGATGCAGGAGATGGAGTAAGCCAATGTGCTGTTGCAGGATCAGAGGACAGGTGTGTGTGTGTGTGTGGTGTGTATATGTGTAGTGTGTGTGTGTGTGTGGTGTATGTGTGTGTGTGTGTGTGTGTGATATGGTGTGTATGTGTGTGGTGTGGTGTGTATATGTGTAGTGTGTGTGTGTGTGTGTGTGGTATGGTGTGTATGTGTGTGTGTGTGTGTGTGTGGTGGAGCAATGGAGGGCAGGTGTACATACTGGAGCTGGAGGGATGAAGGGCAGATGTATGGCGGGGGGTAGGGGTGGGGGATGGAAAGACAGGGGGGTGTACATTCGGGAGCTGGCTGAATCTAACTGCCACATAGAGGCAACTCCATCCACTCCCTTGGAGAACAGACACCCGGAGGTGGCTGGCCCTGGTTCCAGCACGTGAAGGGCCTGCAGGCCTGAGCAGTGAGAGCTTCCAGCTTCCAAGAAGGTTCCATGGCATTTACCCTAAATCCTCCATCTCAGCTGTAGCTCCTCAGCCTGGAATGGAAAATTCTATTTTGGGAGACTGTCTAGAGATGCATTTAGGCTCACACGAGGGAAGGCTGGAAAGCACCCGTGGACACAAATACCCAAGGAGCTGCTGGACAGGGAAAACGAAACCCTTCATTTAAAGCATACTTCAGAATAAAGTTCCAGAAATCACCAGCCTCGAGCAGGAGGGTCCAGCAGCCTGTCATGACTCCTCCGGATTCTGTTCACCTTTCACGGTAAAGTGTTTGCTGTCTGTGACAGTGCCAGGGTAGGAGACTAACTCCAAGGACGTGGTGGTATCAGAGTGGCGTGCTTGATGCCTGATGACACTTACTAGCTCAGCAGCTTGAGCCCGACAGACATCAGACAAAGGTTTGCTGAATGGCTGAGTCATGAATGAACCATCCGAGACTCACTAAGATACAGGACACTGAAATACCACCTTGAAAAAGATTACCATTTATTGTTTCTCCACTTCCCTTTCTCCCATTGGCTTTTGCTAACAAGTCATACACTCCATTTGCTGTGAAGGGCGATCGAGACAGTTTGAAGCCGAAATCTTAACTTTTTCTTGGGTAAAAGAGAGCATATAATTGGGTTTCATTTATATTTTCTTCCTGGCATTTTTTTTTTTTTTAAGTAACTATAAATTGATTCCTCTAATGTGGGCCTACTTTTCCCAAAGGCTTTCTCTGGAGTTGGCATTCTTAAACCAAGTCCCCTGTGCAGACAGGTCTGGAATGCCATTATCTGCATGCCTTGGTCTGTAAAGAGCCCAATAAAATGGGGCTGGATACAACAATGCTGTGGCTGGCTTATCTAAGGACTCTCCCCAGTTCAAAGGGTCATTTTCACACCAGGGTCCCAGGTCTTATCAGCTGCCTCCTCAGGTCTCACTATTGTAAAACAAAGGACTCCTCTACTTGGCACCAACCCTAGATCACCACACTTCAAAAGCAGTGGTCCAGCCCAGAGGATGGGGCTCTTCACCCTTTGCTGTATGCATGGCTTCTAACAGCTCAGCCTGCCTGGGACAGAGACCAGTCAAGGGCACTGGGTTCTGTTCTTCCTAGAATACCTGTCTAACTACCACTTACTCCCAAGACTGGACTCTCTAAATGTAGTTCTTGGTCCTTGCTCTTCTACCAGAGCCGGAGGCCATGGAAGTTGGCTTCAGAGACTGAATCTTGAGCACACAGTAGGGCTGGGTGGGCAGCAAGTTGCCACTATAAAAAAATCTAACCATTAGGTACCCAGGTGACCTTTTTGCAGATGTGGATGAAAATAAGACTAAAGAACTGGCCTGTCCTGCAAGATGCAACAGAAAAGCAAGCCTAGAGGATGAGACTTGGAGACAGTAGCACCTACTGAATGCCCTCGGATGTTCTGTCCTTCATTAGAGCTATGCTCAGTGGGCCTTATTTAAATTCCTTGGAAATCAAAATCCAGTTAGGGAGGGGGGTGGTGGAGAACACCTTTAATCCCAACACGCAGAGGCAGAGAGGCAGAGAGGCAGAGAGGCAGAGAGGCAGAGAGGCAGAGAGGCAGAGAGGCAGAGAGGCAGAGAGGCAGAGAGGCAGAGAGGCAGA
>NC_034606.1:58180388-58196724 GCF_900095145.1 Mus pahari
GAGGCAGAGAGGCAGAGAGGCAGAGAGGCAGAGAGGCAGAGAGGCAGAGAGGCAGAGAGGCAGAGAGGCAGAGAGGCAGAGAGGCAGAAGCATCTCTGTGAGTTAGAGGCCAGTCTGGTCTACATAGTGAGTTCCAGGACAGCCAGGACTATACAGTAAAACCCTATTTCAAAAAAAGCAAAACCCCAAACCAACCAACCAACCAACCAAATATCCAAACTTTATTTTGTCAAATCATAGTCTACAAGAGAAGATCTGAGAAAGGTTCAATACCCACTGGCAGGTTGACCCTTAGGTTCCCCAGGACTTGGAGAGCTCTAGGTATCTACAGCAACCACAGGATGCCCAGACAATGGTTCTGCAAGCAGGGGGTGGGGGTGGGGGACGCAGGGGGAGAGCTCCATTTGTTTAGGATCAAAGTTTACTTACAAGGTGTTTGTTTTTCCTTCAGAGGTAGAACCTGTACATTCTTGGATGCCACAGATCTTTAAAAGCAAGCAAACGCCTTCCTTTGTTAAGGACAGGATGAGGTGCAGGGCTCTGACCTGACCTGTGTTGATCCCTGTTCCTGCCTCCACTCCATCCTGGCTAACTAATCATGCCCCAGTTCCTTCCTTCAGTCCTAAGTTCTGTGCTCGTAGGCCTGATGGGACAGCTCTATTGCTAAATCAAGTAAAAGATTCAGAAAAACAAAACAAAATAGAACAAACAAATCAAAAAAACCTCCCAGAAAGACGGATAGATTTTTTTTTTTTGTCAAGAAATAATTTTAGGGGTTTGGGGTGTATTTGAATATAGAACACGTGGTGAATGTAAGCAAAGTCTGTTTTTGATGGTCTGCACTAAAACAAATGACAAGGTTGTCATGTGTACTCTGCCCCCCTCCCATTGAGCATGGCATCGTCTACTTTCTGTGACCTCTGTTCTGCACCTTTCTAGGGTTACTGGCCTACCCAGTCCCTAATTATGTATGTCATGGGAGGCATATTGAGTAGCCTTTCTGTTCAGCATCTGCTTCTATGCTGGATGGCAAGCTCGGAAGGCAGGACTTTCATCTGACGTGCGCGCTGATATGTTGAAGATGGCCAAAGCACCGGTTAGCTGAAAGGTTGCAAAGGCTGGTAAGTGTGAGGGCGTGTGAGAGCTGTTCTTGGTCTGTAGGTAATTTACTCTCTGCTGCTTTTATCTTCAATGCTTTCTCCATTTCTAGATTGTTCTCTCTCTTCAATGCTTCGGTGTGTCTCCCTCAAAAATTATTGTAAAATAAGTCCTGGGTGCCATCTTGTTGAGCATTGGAAGCTGCCCAGTGAGGCGTGTACAGCAGCCCCAAGACTGCAACACTGAAGATTCATCTGGTGTCCTCCAAATCCTTCGAGGCATCCTCACCACAATAGAGTGGCTCACCAGCATGGCAGTCCCCCAAATCAGGACACATTTATGATCTCATAAAAACAATTAGCTCAGGTTCTTGCAACTGAAACTGCATTTTCTATTCTGGGGCTTTAAAAAAAACGTCTTCTGTTTTCTTTCTATTTTCCTGTGTGTATGCCTGAGTGCCGAGAAATGATTCAATTCCCCACCAGCTAGTATTCCCATTCCTATTCACTGTCTTTGACGTGTATGTGTGCGAGTGTGTGGTATATGTGTCTGTCAGGTAGCCATGTGTGTATGGAGGGCAGGGTGTCCAGTCCTCCTTGGTTACTTACAGCTTTCCGCTCTGCTCTGTGAGTGAATGTGGTGCTCACTGGCTCACCCAGGCTGACTGGCCAGTGATTTCAGGTGTGCACCTCTGTCCCAAGCCGCACTGACTTCAGTGCTTGAGTTACAGGTGCACAGCACTGTGCCCACCTTTTATGTGGATCCACTTGCTTTTGTGCCTGGTACTTTACACACTGAGCGCTCGTCCCAGCCCTGGCTGTCACCTGTATTACAGTTCTTTGGTGAAAGGAGAAACATTACCATTTTTGTAAATGTGTGACACCCCTATCAAAAAAAAATAAGCAGCTGTCCAAATATAGCTAATTACTGTTACAAAAGAATGATTCCACCACGGCACATGGACCAACACAAACACCCGGGGAAGTTCTGAGACCGATGAGCTAAGACCAAAGGTGGACCATTGATGGGCTATGTGTCCCTGTCAGCAGACTCATCAGGAAGACAGCCTCAGCTCACCCAGTGAAGAATCAAGGTTCTGCCTCCTCTATCTCTACCACTTCCTCTCCTTTCCAAATGTAACTTTTCAAAATTGTATAAGCATATGTTTTTTAAAAAAGCAAACAATTATAAAAGTCTTCAGTTTTCTCGTTACACTCTTAGCATACGTCTTTGTGTTTTTATTTTACTAAGAGATGTACTATGCGGGCTGGTGAGATGGCTCAGTGGGTAAGAGCACTGACTGCTCTTCTGAAGGTCCTAAATTCAAACCCCAACAACCACATAGTGGCTCACAACCACCCAGAATGAGGTCTGACACCCTCTTCAGGTGGGTCTGAAGTCAGTTACAGTGTACCTATGTATAATAATAAATAAATCTTTTTTTTAAAAAAAGAGAGATGTACTATGCTGCACCTTCTGCGAGTTCTATAGCGAAGCTTTCCATCTCTTCTCTCATGCACTTCTTCTCAATTCCAAAATGCAACTTACTAAACAAACTATGAAATTCCTAAATTAAACCTTTCGATTTTTTTCCCCCCAAGATTTATTTATTTCATGTATGTGAGTACACTGTCACTGTCTTCAGACACACCAGAAGAGGGCCATCGGGTCCCACTACAGATGGTTGTGAGCCACCATGTGGTTGCTGGGAATTGAACTCAGGACCTCTGGAAGAGCAGCCAGTGCTCTTAACTGCTGAGCCATCTCTCCAGTACCCAGTCTTTGGAGTTTTAATGGCAGAAATAATTCATACTTTTATCTCTGTAAGCCCTTCTACTTTTAGGATGGTTTTTCTTTTGTAGCACCCTGTTCTTGTTCACAGTTATTCTTTTCTCATACACATTAGAGTATATATTATAAATTATAATTCCCTCAGCCTCTTTTCTAGTGCCCCTCTGTATCCTCAAGAGCTGTCTGCTTAGAAGGATGGGGCAGGAAAGGAGCCTTTCAACTGGGTGGTCCCTCTGGACCAAAAGGCCTGAGGGTTGGATTTGCTCCTACCCGGGAGAGCCTCTGTTCTAGTCTTGCAGAAAGGATAATGCTCCTGTGGTAGAGAGTCCTGCAGAGAAACTTAGCTGTGTCTCATCCAACCATCCAAATAAGCATCTGCCTCCCATGGTCTTCTAAGTCAATTGCCAACTTATTCCAAATTCCAAAATTCATTTTTATTTTCTTTTATTCCATTCTATGCGGGTTGTCTCTTCTTAATCGTTCATTTAGTGAATATATGAAAAGGAACAGAGTTAACGTGTAAATATTCCATTGGCCTTATCTAAGAAAAAGTCTTACGCTTCATCTTTGTTTATAAGATTTATTTTATTTGATGCTTGTGAGTGTACTGTCTGTATGTATACCTGTACACCAACTGTATGTCTAGTGACCTTGGAGGTCAGAAGAGGGTGTCACATCTCTGGGAAATTAGTTGCAGATGGTTGTGAGTCAACCATAGAGATGCCGAGAACCAAACCTGGGTCCTCTGCAAGAGCAACAAGTGCTGGTAACCACTGAGCCTTCTCTCCAGCCTCTGTGTGCCATGATTATTCACAGCGTGGCTTTTAAGGCCACCCCCAAACTCCAGTCCCGCTGCTGTCTCCTGGTTCAAGGACACAGCTGCTCTTTAAATTATGACTGCAAGGGAGAGAGGGGAACCTCAGCGGGTGGACAGCATCCTAAGCTATGGACTTGAGACGAGAGGGAGAGCTCTGGAGGGCGATTTCCTCATCAGAGATGGGTTTCCTTCTGCGCGTCAGACAGGTATACATTTCAAAAGCTTGGAAAGGGGAATTAGCTTCAGAATCTCTTTGTAGACTTGAGCTTCTGTCTCTAAAAGCAACATAACTTACTGGCAAGGTGGGTAAAGGTATTTGCTGCCAAGCCTGATGACTTGAGTTGGACCCTTGAGTTGGAGCCTACTTGGTAGAGAGAGAAAACAACAGCCCCAGTTGTCCTCTGACCTCTGCATCCACGCAAGGACACGTGAGGAGACACATACAATAATAAGATCAAATAGATGAGTGTAATCAGAACCTGGCCTCAAAACTCCTTTGCTCCATTAGCAAGGAAGCTACTGTTGGCCACTAAATTCAAAGCCTCGGAAGGACAGACACTTGGATGGTACTGTCAGCAGTTGCCGACCGACAGGGGAGACTGTTTTCACAGCCTAGAGAACGGCTTCATTTTTTGACCAAAGTGCCTTTCCTTAAGACGCACCAACAATAAACATAGAATTTGCTGAAATCCATATGTTTTGGATTTATTTTTTTTTAACACAGCAGAGCTATTTAAGTTCTGACAGTAACAACAGCTGCAAACTCACTTTGAGACTGTCAAGAATAGCTCAGAGGTCCTTAATTTCCTATATTTGTCCCCTGCATCTGTTGGCCAATTTTACAACTCAAAAAAAGAAAAGAAAAGAAAAAAACCCAACCCACATACACACTCTCTCACACATATACATACAGCATTGAGATGCTCATACATGGTGTCTGTCTACATAAACTAGCAGTGAAGAATGAGGCCATGGCTCTCACACCAACTTAACTCACTGTATTCTGTTAATATTTCAACCAAAGTCAGGGTTTCCCAGACTTCCAATTTCACCTGCTCAGCACAGAAGTAAACAGGCACACGCATCCCTGGATGACGTACACACACATCCTGGCATCACCCATCGAAGGGCAGCACCTTTCCCAACTTTCTTTCCCTCCCAGAATTTGAGGTGTATACATTTCTCCCTTGGACATTGTGTTTGATATTATAAATTCTGCTTCCAAAGAGTCAAAACAGAGCCAATAGAATTACCACCTAATGTGCCAAGAGAGAAGGCACTTATATCTGAAAATGGCTTCTTTTAATAAATTCAAGTTCTGAAAATTGGGAGGGGAGGTCTGCATACAATAACCACGTTTGGATCTTTGTCAGGCTTTGGGCATCCTAGATGCCTTTAGCTACAGGCATGTACTTGTGCATACACACATATGATTACAGGCATGTACCTGTGCTTATACACATATGGTTACAGGCCTGTACCTGTGCTTACACACATATAGTTACAGGCGTGTACATGTGCTTACACACATATGGTTACAGGCCTGTACCTGTGCTTATACACATATAGTTACAGGCGTGTACATGTGCTTACACACATATGGTTACAGGCGTGTACGTGTGCTTACACACATATGGTTACAGGCGTGTACATGTGCTTTTATACACATATGGTTACAGGCCTGTACCTGTGTTTACACACATATAGTTACAGGCATGTACATGTGCTTACACACATATGGTTACAGGCATGTACGTGTGCTTACACACATATGGTTATAGGCATGTACGTGTGCTTACACACATATGGTTACAGGCATGTATGTGTGCTTACACACATATAGTTACAGACCTGTACCTGTGCTTACACACATGGTTACAGGCATGTATGTGTGCTTACATACATATGGTTATAGGCATGTACGTGTGCTTACACACATATGGTTACAGGCGTGTACGTGTGCTTACACACATATGGTTACAGGCGTGTACGTGTGCTTACACACATATGGTTATAGGCATGTACCTGTGCTTACACACATATAGTTATAGGCCTGTACCTGTGCTTACACACATGGTTACAGGCATGTACCTGCGCATACACACACATGATTACAGGCATGTACCTGTGCTTATATACAAATGGTTACAGGCATGTACCTGTGCTTATACACATATGGTTACAGGCGTGTACATGTGCTTACCTTACATACATACCTCCCTGGCTGGTTTCAAACTTGAATGCTAGGATTTATAGATGTACAGCACCATATGCACTTTTGGAGTTTTTTTTTTTTTTTTTTTAAAGAAATTGGTAAACTTATTCTAAAAGTAGATATTATCTAAACTCCACCTTAAGGGGACCCTGGACATTTTGGTGGCCATATTTATTTATTAGATTTATTTATTTATTTATTTGTTATATATAAGTACACTGTAGCTGTCTTCAGACACATCAGAAAAGGGCATCAGATCTCATTTCAGATGGTTGTCAGCCACCATGTAGTTGCTAGGATTTGAACCCAGGTCCTCTGGAAGAGCAGTCAGTGCTCTTAACTGCTGAGCCATCTCTCCATCCTTGGTGGCCGTTTTTAAAGGAGAGCAAGCTTTGTACCATTCTACTTTATCCTTAGTCACTTTCAGTGATAAAAAGTTACCCATTCCTGAGGCAGTTTTAACTGAAGAGTGATTCTAGGAAACTTAAAAAAAAATAATCTCCCTTAAAAAAATATTCAGCCGGGCATGGTGGCACACGCCTTTAATCCCAGCACTTGGGAGGCAGAGGCAGGTGGATTTCTGAGTTCGAGGCCAGCCTGGTCTACAAAGTGAGTTCCAGGACAGCCAGGGCTATACAGAGAAACCCTGTCTCAAACCCCCACCTCCCCCCCCCCAAAAAAAATTCAAAGCCCAACCAAGATGTTGTCTGGATTGTCTTCAGGTCAGTTCCCACAAGGCAACACTCCCATTCTGAACAAGGCATAGGGAACTGGTGTGCTCTTGACAGCTTTACAAAGCACATGGCTTCCCCAGTCTTATTTCTGAAATGACTGTCTGATGTTAAACTTCTTCAATTGCTCAGTCAGAGCCTTCATACAACCCAGAAAGGAGATTGGTGGTGGCAGTGAATTTCTAGCTACCTGTCTGCTTGGTATGGTCCCTAAAGGATGTTCAGGAACTAACAGGAACACTGTTGTTGTAGTAAAGGGTAAAAAATCTAGGGAGATGTTCCATGGAGACGATGGAAACACCTAGAAATACAGTCACGACATGATTTAGATGCTTGCGATTTTTATCTTTCTGCAAGCTCTCTAATAACTCTCGCCTATCCCATACTTATGTGAAATGAAAACTGTCAACCACAAGTTCACGGTAATGCTCTTTGATGTTAAATACGGTATTCTGAAGCACATTTTTTTTTTTTTAATTTAACAGGCATTAAAAACCAAAAGCAAAACAGTAGTTATCATCAAAACACAGGGTCCCAGGAAACCAGCGCGTGCTCAGAACAACTGTGTGGAGTTCGTGATCTCAAACATTCTTTCTTCTGAACTATATTTTAACACTTTAATTGATTGACCATGGCCTTGTTGAGCTCATCAGAGGTACTTCCTATCTTGAAGCTAATTTTATTTCCACTGAGATGTCCTGGGTAACACAGGTAATTTGAAACAGCAGGAGCATATGTAGCAGTTAATCCAGGAGAAGTGGAGTCAGCTGGGATCCCCGGGATCGAGGAGAAAGAACACAAGGGTATGTCCTACAGGTGAACTCTTTCCCTCCATCCTCCCTAAGTGGAAGCCAAGCCAAGGAATGCTCTACCACAGTCATTCCAAGACAAGAGTGGGACTCGCAGGACTCTCCTAGCGGTCTATGAGGTCTATGAAGACGGGGGAGGGGGGTACCTGCCACACGCTCTGTGCTCAGCAAAGCTGAGGACAAACGGGGATCAAAGCATTCTGACTTCTTCCTTTACAAACTGGAGATGAACATGATAGAAATCAAAGGGAAGACATTCTTGGACTAAGACATGATCAATAAGTACTGGGCGGAAAGGGTTAAGCAGGGATGGGGGAACATGGAGATGGGATGGGGGAGACATAGGTCAACAGAAACCATGTATGAACATGCCATAGGGAACTGACTTTGCAAGCTTTTTTTTTTTTTTTTAAGTACCAATAGAGCCGTAGCTCTTGTATTTGCGAGGCTGGGGTAGGAAGATCAGGAACACAACAATATTCTTTACTACATCGTGAGTTTGAGGCTAGTCTGGGATACGTGAGACCCAGGATAAAAACTAAAAACTAAAAAACTATTTCTAGTTGGAATAATAAGTAGCTACTTGATATCTTTGTGTGGTCAGTATGAATGTCTCGTACTTCAAACATGGGATACTGGCAAGACATTACAGATCTACATACACATATAGATAGATTGTTTATTAAACATTTAGTTATTAGTGTTTTGCTTACATGTATGTATGTATGTGTACCATGTGTGTTCCTGGTGCCCACAGAGGCGAAGACTGTGCTAGAACCCTTGGAACTGCAGTTATGAATGGTTGTGAGTCACCATGGAGGCACTGGGAACCAAACCTGGGTCCTCTGCAAGGAAAAGCATTCTTGAAAGATTTACTTATTTATTTTATGTATATGAATGCTCTGTTTTCATATACACCAGGAAAGGGTATCGGATCTTACTACAGATGTTTGTGAGCCACCATGTGGTTGCTGGGAATCGAACTCAGGACCTCTAGAAAAACAGCCAGTGCTCTTAACCTCTGACTCATCTCTCCAGCCCCTATACAATTCTTTATACTACTTTATTCAAATTCCAGATTTTTATCTTCTGCTTTTTTTTTTTTTTTTTAAAAAAAATAAGTCAGTTAGAGAAATAAAATGAAACACAAACATTCTCAAATTCACACAGGACAGCTAAATTTGTGTGGCTCAAAGAGGGCTTCTTGTTTTGAGGAAAACAGATCACTTGCAAAAGAACAATATGTACAGAGCTAAGCTCAGGAACAGATCCTGGTTCAAGGGCAGACTGTTCCACACACATTGTAGCCAAGTTCTATTCTGAGCACCAGTAGAAAACACAAGCAAAGAATCAAGGGAAAGATAAACCCAGGAAACGGAGTCTTCCTTTATATGTGTCTGAATGCCATCTCATAATACATTATCGTTTAAAAAACAAAAAACCTTAACCTAGCAAGTTTTCTACGTTATCAGAAGAGTTAAGCACGCAAGGAAAGCCCAGGCCTCTACCCCTGTAATCTGGGTGAGAGAAGAGGGGTTTTTTTTTTGTTTGTTTGTTTGTTTTTACATTTGAGCTAACTTCTCTACACAGTTTTCCTGGCTTGCCAGGGCTGCATAGCAACAACCCTGTTGTCCCTGGAAGGTTTGGGGGAAGCCAGAGTTCAGAAACGGGGACTGGCAATGATCATAGACATTGTATACACGTATGAAAATTTCAATTTACTGTGTAGAAAACAAAATAATAAATAATGAAAGACCAAATATTTCCATTAAATATCTGAATCATCAGGGGGGAAGAATTTAGTTCAGGTGGAACCTGAACTAACTGCGAGTTTTCAAATATTACAGGTAGTGAGAGTCCACTGGAAGTGCTTAGGCTCAAAAACATAACCCAAGTCAAGAAATCATCTCATAGCCGATGGGCTGGGCAGGTGACGCCTGCAGCTGCTGCCTTTCTGGAGGGACACACATCTCCGCTCCGTGATGGATGTGCCTCTCAGAGCTCCAGCATGTGGAAGCCGGCCTTCTTCCACCCCTTCTCCCCCTTTTTCTAATGAATGCGCTGGGCTCCGGCTTTGCCCTCTCTGGCCTGGCACATGGAAACGTTTACAGAATCACGCTAGAATAGATGACAGGCTTCCCATCTCTCTTTTCTAATTAGGAGAGATACCTAGTCCTTAAAACTGGACGCCTCGCTTTGAATTTTATTCGTAATCAAAATTCTGCTCTGGAAGCTTTTCCTGTAGTCTTCATTCTCCAAATAAATGTGGCCTTCTGGGACTTTATGTCGCTGATGTGCCACAGACCTGGTGATGGCAAATGCTTAATATGGAGGAGTTAGACTATTCATTACGTACACAAGTTTTCGAAAGCGCCTAAACGAATAGCCTTTAGAAAAGTGTTTTACGTTTCTAACTAGCAAAGAGGCTGCCGCCTGTCTACTTACTGGTGAGAAATGGGCTGCATTAGACCAAGAGTCGGGATGAAGGACCTGCACTTGCTTCTCATGTGACCTTTTCAATGCCATCAAAGGAGGCTGGGCTGTTATTCTGGGTAAAGCACTAATTAACCTAGTGTGTGAGTGGGTGTTGAGTTCAATCTCCAGCACTGTGAAATGTAAAAATTACATATTTAAAATTATATACATTATATATTACATATATTTAAATATTTTATGTATTACATATATTTAAATTTTTATGTATATAAATTTACATACACTCACATATATATGTATATATGTATATACATATGCTTTTTCTATGTAGCCCTGGCCTGGAACTCACAGAGATCCTCCAGCTCCTACCTCCTTAGCCCTGGGATTAAAGGCAGGTGCACTTTATTTAGTTTTTGTTGCTGTTGATTTTAAAATGCTACTGACAGATGATGTGATTCCTACAGAACACAAGCCATTTCAGATCTACTGCTACTGTATCTGATCTAAAACTGAAAAGATCACAGTAGGCGCCTGTGCACGTACGTCTCTGTGTATTATTGGAAAGGCATAGGTATATCGGATAGGGAAGGTGTGACTCACTGAAGCCACATCTGGCAGGTGGGCAAAGTGGCGCACACCTGTGGTCCTAGCGGAGACAGGAGAGTTGCTGCAAGTGTGAGGCCAGCTGGAACTACATAGCAAAAACCAAACCATACCAGCCAAGCCCCAAACTGTACGTTTTCAAATTAGTGAACCGGGAAACCCTCCTCTGCAGGCAGATGGAAGGCTTTCTACAGGGGGCCGAGGGCTAGGGCCTATGTAAGCTTGTGTACTCTGATATCTCCAGCTCCAATGTGACACTCCAGAGCCCTTGCAAACGCCTGTGGTTCTCAATATTATTCTTCTGGAATTAGTCTCCCACTTCCAAAAAAAAAAAAAGAAGCTCAGGTTTTGTGCTTCCTAAGGGCTTAGCTGATTATTCAAACTCGTTAGACAGAGAACCAGGGTGAAAGGAGGCACTTTGCCAAGTCGGATTCACATAGATTTTTATTTTTCTGTCCTCCACTATTAGAGAATGTAATTAATGATTTCAAATGAAACACAGGCAGTGAACCAGACACTTCTTTCTGGGCTTCTGACATATAACAAATCTTTAAATTACATTCAACTTTCTGTTTGGTGCAATAAATCCTTCCTAATAAGACTACACCTCTGAGCCAAGCATGAGCTGCACTTCCTGAATCAGCAATTCTTTAACACCACCCAGGGGGCGTGAAAGAGATCAGCACCTCCCCAACACGAGGAGAACAAAACTAAACCTGTAAGAAGCAAGGGCAGCCCTTTTACAGAGGCTCTGCTGGCCACTACTACAGAAAGTCCAGTGCGTCTTAGCCAGTTAATACTACAAGAGAAGCTCACACGAGCGAACAGCGGCTGCTTGGTCTAAGCCTTTGATCTTTAAATTGCACAATACTAAACAAAGCTGTGAGTGCTGGCTTGTGCCTTTACACAGACAGACCAAACTCTATAGGCCTCTGAGAAGTTATTGCTGAAACTCACATCCTACCATACAAATCAGAGAATTTGAAGTCATATATTATTAGTATTTTCTACGTTTGGTCAACTAGAGCCAACCAACCTAACCAGTCCTTAATTTAGAAGACCTCTGTGAAGTTCTGACTCAGTACTTTTCAAGTCATATAAAGCAGGAAAACTCTGTGTAACGTCACAGTAGCAACCTAGCAGTGGCCAGTTGTAACTTATTTGACTATAATTGAAATGATGGTTTTTGAATCAAAGTCAAATGACAATGGATAATCGCTGGAATGATGTCTTTCTGAAAAAGGAGAAAGTGAACTAATGAAAAGGCAAAACATTTGTTTTGTATTTATTTACTTATTTTTAACAGGGGTGAAGAAGGTGACTATGAGGGGGTCAGTTCTCCCCCTCCACCTACGTGGGTCCTGAACACACACACACACTAGACACATACATACCAGACACACTAATACACTAGACACACATGTCAGACAACACACCCACACCAGATAAACATATACACTCACACACACACATTAGACACAAACACACACCAGAAACACACATATGTCATACATACAAACACACACACCAGACACACACTCACATACCAGACAACACACTAGATACACATGTCAGACAACATACCCACACCAGACATACACACACTCACATAACCAGACACACATATACACACTCACACACCAGACACACAAGCATACCACACCACCCACATATATACACACACATACACATATACTAGACACACACACACCAGACACACACTCTCACACATCAGATAATAAACCAGATACACACATCGGACAACATACCCACACCAGGCACACACACAGTCACACACAAGACACACATATACCAGACACACATACACACACACATATACACACGACACATACACACCAACCAGAAAACACACCAGACACACACATCAGACAATATACCACACTAGACACATATATACCTACACACAAGACACACATATACCAGACACACATATACATATACACTCAACACACACACACACCAGACATACAAGCACATACACACACACATACTCAATATTTTTAAAATTTAAAAACAGTTTATATGACATATATACAGTATTTTAATACCATGCTTTAAAAATTCATAATAGGAGAAGATAACCTAAGGGGTATATGTCAAAATGTTTACAGCGTTTTCTAATAATAATAAACCTGTAATAAGTTGAAGTTAATGAACAGACATGTTACTTAATAATTTCCAATTGGTTGGAATTATGATAAGTAAAGCCTGATCCTTGAAAAACTGAGGTGCGTTTGTTCTGTATTTCATACTAGCGTTCACTGTCTGCAGAGAATAATTCACCACTGTGGACAAGACTTGTATTTTGAACGTTAGCCCTAACATTTGCCCCTAAATGTGTGTGTGTGTATAATTATAGTATAAGAAACTGTGGATAAATTATTTCATTGCCTGTTAAATAGCCATTTGTTAAGTCTAGACAGCAATAATAAATAGCCATTATTTATAATGTGGCCATTCAGGGTACTTGGGGAATTGTATAATAAACAGGTAATATGACCAATACCCTCTGGACCCCCTAGTCAGAGACAGGGCTGGCAGGGAGGGAGGAGGAGAGGGAGGAAGAGGGGAGAGGGAGGGAGGAGGAGGAGAGGGAGAAAAGGAGAGGGGCCACCAAAATGCTACCTGCAGACACGATCTACCGTGAAATGGTGAGACGCAACTGCATGAACATCACGCGCCTGGCATCCGGTCAAGTGACACACACAGTACCCCCTCCCCTCTGACCACAAGGCCCTCAGATGAAGGCCAGCCTGCCTTCACGCTTCAACCCTCTCGCAATATCTCCCACCACTGTTGAAACAGTCTTTAGAGCAGTTTCAACAAAGTTCTCAGCACCCTTAAACAGGCCCAGAAAATAGCTGACATTACGGTAATCTGTCGTGCTAAGAAATATTTGCTGAAGTGCCACTTCTGATACAGGGCGGGGGTTCTGGTTAGAAAAATCTCCGAATCGTTGCTGAGCAGGGAGAGGCAACAACGGAAAAGAAGGTTTCTGTGCAAGAAAACCATGGGTCAAGTAAGGTCTGGGGAGTCTCCTTCACTGACAGGGGGGCCTGGTCGGTTCAGGACAGATGGACTGGAATGGAGAGAGGCATGTGCTCCTAGAGGTGAGATGGCAGCTGCTCAGGGCTGTTGGGGAAAGCTGGGCAGAGTAAGAAAGCCACACCGGCTGTTGAGAGTCCCGCAGGAGAGCCAGCACTGCGCATGATCAAGCGCTTAGCATGCTTGGTGAGCCAGACACACATTAAGAGCTTCCCACATGATAGTGGGTTTGGTCCCCCATAGGAACGGTGGAGGTAGGCATTACTAACCACCTGGGAAGTTGCTGTCTTGTCTAAGGTGGCGTGGTTTGTGAGGTCCCCGAAGATGGAGTCAGAACTCTGATCCTGATTGGTGGATTGCCTCTCCTATTTTACCCTGATGCCTATGGTTCCTGGAACTACAGGAAATGGACAGTTGGTTTTTCTGTTTGTTTGGGTTTTTGCCCTTTTTTTTTTTTTTCGTTTTTCGAGACAGGGTTTCTCTGTATAGCCCTGGCTGTCCTGGAACTCACTTTGTAGACCAGGCTGGACTCGAACTCAGAAATCCTCCTGCCTCTGCCTCCCAAGTGCTGGGATTAAAGGCGTGTGCCACCACGCCCGGCTTTTGTTTTGTTTTTAAAGGAGTTACTGGGGGAAAAATCTAACAAATATGAAGTAGATAGGGTACCGAAGCAGATACTTGTCTATGATCTTTGTTTTTCTAATACCCATTTTCCTTCATCTTGTGTGATGATAATTTGTCTTTGGAAAGTTGTGCGGGATAGTTTTTTGTCAACTTGATACAAACTAGAGTCATTTAGAAAGAGGGGAAGTCAGTTGAAACAGAAACCAAACCAAAGCAAAAAAAAAACAAACAATAAATAACAATAACAACACAAACGAACAACTGTCTCCATAAGATTAGCCTGTAGGTAAACCTATGGGACACTTACTCCAGGAGTGACTGATGCAGAAGTGCCCAGCCCATTGTGGGCACTGTCACTCCTGGGCAGATGGTCTTCAGGTAAACAAAAATGCCAACTGAGCAAGTCAGGAAGCAGCATTCATTCCTCTGTGGCCCCTGCTCCAGGTCCCACCTCCAAGTTCCTGTCCTGCTTGGCTTCCTACATGCCATCACTCAAAGGCTGTGGTTCCCAAGCCAAAGGAACCCTCTGCTCGGCAAGTTGTTTTGCATCGTGGTCTTTATCACAGTCATAAACAAGGAGCCAAGACAGGAAACCACCTCATTTACCCTCTAGTGACCTGTTTTTGAGGCTGATCACAGAGACTCTTCAGACTTAAGCAATTAGAATGCCACGTCCTTTACCAGAAACTAACCTGGAGATGGCTGAGGTCTGAGCATCTGAGCTCGACCCTGGAACTTCCTGGAACAACTGAAAAGATGCCAATGCCTGCTGCCTCCCTGCCGGATGACCCACCTGAGAAAGAGGCCCCTTGTGGCAGGAGGAAGTCTTGTAGACAGAGGCTGGGCTCTTGGTAATCACCAAGTAGATGGTGCTCGGATGGACCAACAAGTTCTTTTTCTTTAGAAGTGATGCTTGGGGGATCTGATTTGGATCAGAGCCAGAGCAGACTGGCTTAGTGATGAGTAGATAGGTCGTCAGAATGACCTGCGCTGTATGACCACTGAGGGTTCAAACAACTAGGATGAGAAATGTTCATCTCTTCCTTTGGGACAGGCAGCCAACAGAGTGGGGGGATGTAGCTGGGAAATGTAGGTGCAGATAGCCAGCAGTCGAAAGCTATTGGCTGCCAAGTACGAGTCAGGGCTGTAAATGATAACCAACACGACAAGATCCTTCCTACCTTGGAGTTCACTGGCTACTGCAGTGGCCAATAAATAAAACGTGTCCTACATATTAGAGAACAGTTAATATAACTTAATAGCTGAGGAAAAAATACAAGTGCGTTATGGCTGCTGCTTCCTGAAGCACATACAGCTAGGTTTGGCCTTAGAATTAAGGAAGCTTCTATACTGTCCAAAGTAAAGGCACCAGGAACTCTCTGCCTTTGTCTTCCTAACCCATACACAGTGTCCTGAAAACTGAGAAATATTTTTCTGACGCTGGCAGAAGTCTTGATGTGAGCACACACCCCTTCTAATCTTCTCCGCAGCTACCCGTCCGCGAGGCCTTATTTCTCCATAAATCACAGAGCCTGTTGGTTATGATCAGTTATGAATGAAGAGTTCTGTCATTAAATTTAGAAAGCCAGTTGTTTTTATATTTTCAAGAGGTACATGTCTATATATTAAGCTAAAAAACAAACCAAAACCAAAACCCAAACCCAAACTAAAACCAAAACACCCTAGTGCTTTGTGCCTTCTTAAATGTTCCTTACAAAGCAGCAAGAAACAAGCTTTATGATGGCATGGGACCGAATGAAATGTCAAGCACGCTCTGACTCTGGTTCTGATCTTGGGCTCCAAAGGAAGTTGAAGCGACAGAGGGGCAGAACCCTTTCATTACAATCCAGTGTCCCAGAGAACGCCCGATAGCTCTTCCAGTGGGCTTTCCAGTGGATGTGAGAAGAAAATCAACCCCGCCCCCACCCCCAGCTAGCTGGGGTTATGCTCTGCATATACTATGTACCGCTCTAGTTTCCTTGAAGAAGGTGCTTGGCACATTAAAACATGGAAGCATTTTGAAAGCCAAAGCCATAGTTGTGTTTATTCTACAAATGAAAGTTTGTGCTAAGATTCTTCATGACCCTGCTTCTCCTTGGGGAGCACTGATAGCAGGCGGGAGGGAGGGAGGGAGGGAGGGAGGGAG
>NC_034606.1:58198522-58247590 GCF_900095145.1 Mus pahari
AAAAAAAAAAAATAAGAGATTGGTAATGAGGATTTATGTTGTATAGAAAAAGAATCATTCAAGCCATGAAGAGGATTCTTTTTTATCCTTAATTATCTAATTCCTGAATGTGTTGACGCGAGTTTTCTCCCGCGGAGCAGAGAGCTGGCCCTGGGACAGAGAGAACCATTCATTTCCTCGTGCCCATTGAGAGATCCGTCACAGCGACAATCTTGAGAGCTGGCAAGCAGCACTGTCAGACAGACGGTGGTATGTGTGTTGGCAGCACAGGCAGGTGAAAAGGATCAAACGTGTCCGTCCCTGCATGAGGCTGACCTTTAGCAGTCTTGCTTCCAATCCCCCTGCCTCGGGTTCCCAAATGCTATGTTTGCAGGTATAAGCCTCATGGGACATTGCTTTAAAAATGTTTTAAGAGAGGCATTTACTTCCCTTCAAAATTCTGCCTGTGTATTTGGCCAGTACATCTCAGTCTTTATAACCTAGAGTTTTCCTTCTCTTTCTAATGCTGCTGACCACTGGAAAGGTCTAGATGTGTCCTACATTCTGAATGTAGTGGTGTATGCTGTCTTCAGCATACTCTGCCAGGCCCTCACTGTGGCCAGCGTTTCATGCTGAAACCTTGTCAGTGAAAGCGACAGTGTTAGGTTAGGTGTTATGGTTACAAGGCTGATGCTTTCCCGGCTGGAATTGGTGTCTTCAGAGAATATCTGAGAATTGTATCTCAGGGAGCTGTTTTTGCTCTTTCTCTGTCTGAGGACGTAGGATGAAGAAAGTCAATGAACCAAAAAAGACAGATCCCCATTAGTCACAGAATCTTCTAGCGCCTTGATCTTCTCAAAACAAACAAACAAAAAATTAACTGATGCTTTTAACTAGCCACTCACCTATGGTATTTCATTACAGCAGTCCAAACATACCAAGATCCTCCCAACGCCCCCATAGACTGTGTAAAGGTCTCCGAGATGTGGGCAAATGTTCCTAGAATGGTCTCATGAGAGTCCTCGGGCACCCCACATTGCGTCACACCAATAGGCATACCAGGTTGCCTCACTGGTACTGAATTTGATTGGGGGTGTGGCTAAAGTTTAATGATGCATTATACGTGGTACACATTATACAGGTTATACATGAGGCCCTGGGTATGAACCTAAGCCACTGACTGTAAGGGGCAAGAGCTTACTTGATAATACTGGTAACTGCCAGCTTTCTCTAGGGTAGAGGCAAAAAGGAGAAGGCACGTGGTATGCATGGAGTTACACTGTGCATGCATGTAACTTTTTATTCTAGTCCACAACCTTTCCGTAGCCTGCTCTGCAATGATGGGCCACTGGCCTTTGCATTGCAGAGCTAATCATTGTCCTGTTTGTCATTTAATATCGGTACCAATTAAAATGCCCCTGCACCATTCAGAAGTTGACCTGAGGATATGGTGGGGCCGAGTCTCTTACACTTGAATCCCCAGAAGTTTCTTTGAAGCTTCAGGCCCAGCTTCAGGCCCAGGGTAACAAAATACTAAGAGGTGCTAAGAGATACCTCGGTGGTGAGGGGGTGGGGGTGGGCGTGTCCTGCCGTGGTGAGGGGGTGGGGGTGGGCGTGTCCTGCCGTGGTGAGGGGGTGGGGGTGGGCGTGTCCTGCCCAGGGTAACAGAGCTGCTAACCATCTATCTGCAGAGATTAGTTTACGCTCTGATTTCTTTATCAGAGTCATACATACGCACATGTGGTTAAGGGCTAAACAGCCGGTGCTGAGGGCTTCTGAAACAGCAGCCACTTGTAAGCCTTATAGCTACTTCTCATATGAGAAGCAACAAGTTCCCTACCTCTTAGGACGACACCCTGTGCTATGTTACCGATTTCTGTCAGCAACTAACAACTAGTTCCAGATAGCAATTAGTCACCAGATACCTGGTGAACACCACTGGATGGTCCAAATGCACAAACCCTGCTATATTCTGAAGGTCTCTATGGCAGAGGTGCATACAGTCCTAAAGCCATATGCATCGAATTGGTTATTTGCATCCGACTCTAATATGTTTCTGGAAAACATTAAAATTAGCCCCAGATTAATGATTTTAAAGGTAGGGTTATCCCGAAACGATTTGAATGATTCAGAAAACAACAACAAAAACAAAAGACTGCTATTAAATTTTCCAAGTAATTTCTTATCTGGCTGTCGGCAATTGAACCCAGCAGAGGCTAAGCATCGCCCCACCACTGAGCTACCCCTATCTGCTGCTGCCTTCCTGACGCAGTTAGCAACCTAGAGCCGTGTTACACCCAGTTTTGAAATTTCAGCTTATTCATCAGCAAAGGACACTAACAGCAGGTATTCATAAGATCCTTGGGCAGATGTGTAAAATAACAGACGCATTGGACCAGCTGTATTGTGCGTGGCTAAACCCCACAATCTAGAGGTGTAGCTGAACCTTACTGGGCCTACATTCCAGCTTGCCTCCTCCTATCTATGACCCTCCGGACCGGCTACTCAATTTCTTCAAGGAGCAGCTTTGTCTTTGAAGCTGAGAAAAATACCACCTGGTAATATTATTTTTATTTATTTTTATTTTCCAGTTGTTAATCTTTTGGGAGGGCTAGGGAAGTGCCTTACTACTGAGCCACACCCATAGTCCTGATGTTATTTTAAAATACCTCATGGGATAATATACATTTGTGTTCAAGTAGTATGAACTGCTATTATATGACCCACTTCTATTAAAAGCTAGGAATTAGCCCCACACTCTAAGTTCTCAGATGAAAAACATACATATGATAAAGGCAGCTATCTGCCTATAACTTACAATGTTTATTTACGAGAAGATCAAGGCTATAATACATTTACAGTCGGCGAAGTAGAAAAATACATACCTCAGGTTACCCTAGAATGTTAACGCAAAATCCTTACGTGCTTCTAGGCAAAAACCAGTGTAGGAAACAGAACGAGGGACTCGGTGGAGATTTCCACCTGGAAGGACAACAGGCATCCTCACACACCAGAACTAACCACAGAGGCAGGGATGCTAAGTGGCAAATAAGAGACATAAAATAATAAGCTCTACTGGGGTTCTGAGGAGCAAAGGCTGACTAGCTTGTGGGAGGTAAGTTCAAAGGAAAGGGTGGATTCCGAGCTGGTCCTTAGAGGGCAGGATTGGGAGGGGAGCAAACTGGAAGTCATCATTACAGAGGGTGAGAAGGCTCTGCCCTGTCTACCCCACCTGGCAGCAAAGACGCATCTTGGGTGTCTGAAGACGCTACCTTCGCTTTTGGCAAGAGAATGGCTCCGAGATTTCTAGATTTGAGACCTCACAGGAAGCCGGAGGAAGAGTGTCACCAGCAATGGCAATCGGTTATTTTCCGGGTATGCATGGTATGAAGTCATGATGTTTGTTCCCAACAAGGTCCAGGAGAATCCCCCCACTGTGGTAAACCAATCCAGAGGTTGCCCAGAGGCCAGCAGCCGAGACTGTCTGCTGCACAGCTCATCTGGACAATCTTCCGGAGCTGTGTGCAGGCTTCTCGGTACAAGAATACTTGGGACGCCAGGCCCCCACCTCTCCTTTCTGCTCCAGGCCCCTAGGACTGTCCCTATGATCCATGGACGTCTCCACCTGGCTGACTCGAGGGTACTGAGTCCTGGTGCTCCGTCCTCCCAGTCCTGTCTTGTGGAATGCATGGCTGTCTAAACCAGAAGCCCACAAACGTTTGTTGGACCCCACTCCTTATTTCTGCAGGAGACTGCTCATTCGTTTCCCAGTCTGCTCTCACCTCCTCTAATCTCGCCATCCTTCAGACTGCTACCACAAAGAACATCCCTGGCAGATAAAATCTGAACCGCCTTTCCCCTAGCACCAAAGGGCATTATTACCCGGCCCCAGCCCTCCAGCCTATCTGAGCTGCTATTACTCTGCCTTGAGATGCGCATTTGGCAAAGTCTAATTTCTGAAGCAGTCCTTGACACTCCTCTGCTTTGGGGCCACTGTGCTGACAACTGATAAAGTGTTCACATTTTCTAGCATAAGCGCAAGGGACTATCTCCAAGCTCACTTCATACGGTCCTGTCTCTGTGCCTCAGATGTCGCAAATGAGTCGAAGTGTTTAACTTGGTGTCTTCTCCATAAGCACATGGGGGTCACATGCCTAGCACGCGTTTGCTTTTTATATCACGTATGTATGTAGAGGACATGCACACTTTGTTAAGTATGACTATGTATCAAGATGAAAGCAGCGTTATTTGGTTAAAGCCAGCGAGTTGGGAGAATTCTCCTACAAATATCAGTGTATGGTGGTGGGAAGGACGCACGTGTGGGGGTATGCCCTCCATCACTCCGTCTGTCCTTTAACTCTGCTGAAACATTTGCTCTCATACACGTTATGAGTGTTCTTTCTTTACAGCCCAGGCTATTCTTGAACTCACATGTAACCTGGGCTGGCTTTGAAATCATTATACAGCCCAGGCCTTGAATTCATGGTGATCTCCCTGACTTCGACTCCTGAGGCATGGGACACCCTCTTTGCTTGTCTCCTCTGCAATTACCTGAATTTACAGGTTTTGAAGTATCTTTAGTTGGTACTCAATTTCACCTAGATTATTTCCATTCCCCTTGAACTCCCAAAACAAGAAGCAAAGAAACCGACAAATATTTAGAGCCAGCAAAGGCACCAGGGATTCTCCTAACTGAACTTGGAGGACTCTAAGACGGTGACATGGCTCTCATTTTAGGCATTCCTTGAGAGAGAGGGTGACGTACAGACTCGCATCTGAAATAATGAAATGGAACCCCAGAATCCTCAAATTTTGAATATTTGGCTAATTGTAATCATTTACTTTCCCTGAGAATTAACAGAAACAATCTGCTTAGTGATAAAGCTGAGCTCTGTAGTAGTTTGAGGAGAAAAATGTGCCACTGTCAGCATAAAAATGAGAGATCGAGGAAGCCTGTGAGAACCACATAGTTTTGTTTTTTTTTTTTTAAATAATTAAACCCAATCACATTCATTAATTTAAAAATGCTGTGTGGTCACGTCTCCATTTCTTTACTTATCGGCACCACCCTGCTAATACGCACGTATCTAACCTTCAATTTTAACTTTGCAGTGCCTTAAATAGCTATAATTGTACAGCAGCTCTGATCACACACCAGGATGCTGAGGTGATCGTGAGAAAAAAAAAAAGATAGAAAAATGAGTGTCCACTCTGAATGACACGGCTACCTCTGGGTCTGATGCCTGTGTGACAGAGTTTGTCTCCTTTCTTAGCGAACAGGAAGGTGGTTAGAGCACTGCACACAGACTTCCTTTGAACTGGCCTTGTCTCAGGCTCCGGGTGATGCTAACCACAGCTCTGCAGGCAGATGGGGAAGAGGCCGAGGGGAAACAGGAGGCTTTTGTTACACAGCAGCCTAAAGACCACGGAGCCAACAACTCCTCTGAACAGTTGTAAATATTGATCCACCTGCAAAGAATGAAGGCCTCATCTCTGTATGACAGCAAGCACTCAGTGGGAGAGGAGACCCTAGCAGAGAGTGGCACACACGTGTAAGCCAGGGGCTGGAGTGGCCTCTCCTTTGTGTGTGGCCCAAGGGAGGAGCAGATGTTCATCTGGCCATTTCCCTTCTGAAAAGGAGCCAGTGGACTGTCTGCTTTCAATGGGTCCTGTGCTACAGCCAGCTAATTTCATAAGCAGAGACCACATACTCACCAACCAATTGGAAGAGAAAGTTTGAATTCATAAATCAACTGGTGGTAGGTCCACACTCAGCTAGTCATCTCTCTCTCCTTTTCTCTCTGCTTCCCTATGTCACATGCACATAGAAACCAGAACAAAACAGAACTCTTCAAACCAAAAATCCTTCAACCAACAAACCAACCAAGACAAAAAGCAGACAAATAAAGCCACAGCTCCATTAGCTGTTCAGTTATAATTGTACTTTCAAGAAAGCAACTTTAATGTTATTATGTTATTGTCTGCTTCTGTAATGTGGGGGAAAATCAAGATAGTTTACAGGAGTACTGAGGACGGAGTCTGTCAGTGAGTACAGAGTACTGAGTACAGAGTACTGAAGACAGAGCCTGTGAGTACTGAGTACTGAGTACAGAATCCTGAGTACTGAGGACAGAGCCTGTCAGTGAGTACTGAGGACAGAGCCTGTTAGTGAGTACAGAGTACTGAGTACCAAGTACAGAGTACTGAGGACAAAGCCTGTCACTGAGTACAGAGTACTGACAACTGAGTACTGGCTTGTTCTTTTTACTCTCCTTTCCTACCATCAGACCCAATAATCATCAATAGAAGGCCCCACCTAGGAATTTAAGGAATGAATTCCTTAAATTCATTTTTTAAAAAAAAAACACATAAGTGTTTTGCGGAGGATGTCAGATCCTCTGGAAATTAAAGTTACAGATGGTTGTGAGTTGCTATATGGGTGCTGGAAATTGAATCTAGGTCCTCTGAAAGAGCAGTAGTACTTTTAACTTTATTTCTATATATTATGTGTACAATATTCTGCCTGCATGTATGCCTGCACACCAGAAGAGGGCAGCAAATCTCATTACAAATGGTTGTGAGCCAACTATGTGGTTGCTGAGAATTGAACTCGGGACCTGCGGAAGAGCAGCCAGCTGCTCTTAACCACTGAGCCATCTCTCCAGTCCTTCACCTCTCTCCTTTTGAGAAGGACTGGGGGGTCGGGGTCGGGGGGGAGGGTTAGGAGTCCGTCTCAGGAAGCTGTGAGCAGCAGGAACAGGTGGCACCTGTTTGGGAATGCACATAAAGATTCTGTTTTCAGGATCGGCAAACAGCAAATTTCTGAGAAACGGGGGAAATGGTCTCGAGCACAAGTATTTTTCTTTCACCTCAGTCTTTTTTTTTTTTTTTTTTTGATTTTTCGAGACAGGGTTTCTCTGTATATCCCTGGCTGACCTGGAACTCACTTTGTCGACCAGGCTGGCCTCGAACTCAGAAATTCGCCTGCCTCTGCCTCCCGAGTGATGGGATTAAAGGCGTGTGCCACCACACCCTCACCTCAGTCTTTTTTAAGCATTTATTTATTTTATGTGTGTATGTGTGTGTGCATGCAGTGGCATGGGTGCGGGTAGAGGATGACTTACAGGAGCAGTTCTTCCACCACGTGGGGCCCAAGCATCCATCAGGCGTGGAGGCAAGAGCTTTTGCTTGTGGAACCATCGTACTGGCCCCCAGGATCGGGCAATACGCTGGCATTTACTTTGATTACTGTAAAACATTAAGGCGGCGGTCATGTCGGCAAGCCTGAGCAGTCAAAGGCGCAGGATGGCGGCGCACTGTTCTTAGGGGATACGCGTATGGGCACAAACGGGTAACAAGAAAAAATAAGCTGAACTTTCAAAGTGGAAACTTTCAGAATGAAGGAAAAGTCTATAACAACAACAACAACAACAACAACAACAACAACAACGTCCAAAATAGTAACCAGACTATTTTTAAGAGAACTAAGGAAGTTTCCCTAATTGTCTTGTAAAAGTGAATCTAGAATAGGAGGCTCGTAAGTTCCAAAGGTGGGAGACGACGCCACACCCCCAATCCCCAACTCTGTTTATAAGCTACACAAAATAAGAACCAGAAACCCTCAGGGATGCAAAAGCCTCAATGAGGAGAGGAGGCAGGTTCGAATGAAGAGGTTTTGCACTTGAGAGGCTAAAGAATACAGGGAGTCAACGTGTTAACAGATTAAAGTCTTGACCAAAGACTGGTCCTCTTCTACAGCGGAAGATGCTCACCTTCAATCCAGCAGGGAATGCTGGGAGGGCGGACCCTCCTGGAAAGGTGATGTGGAAGAGCCTACCTAGCATGCGCATCAGCCACATGGCTCCTAGTGACCAATGGGGTGAAAGGGGGGCGTGCCAGACTGTCCTAACATTGTTCTCATTGCGAATCCCTGACCAGCCTGGAACTCACAATATAGACCAGGCTGGTTTAGAACTCACAGAGCTTCACCTGCCTCTGCCTTCCGAGTGCGGGGATGAAAGGTGAACCACCGAAGCACATCAATTGTGTTTCTTATTCCTATCTTTAAACTTTAAAACCTTTCACGTGTCCGTGTCCCACACGGAATTTTCCTGTAAGTAGCACAAAGGTCATTCATTATTCTGCTGTTTCTTCATGTTTCAACAGAGAAAAGAGCACACGGTTCCCTCTGAAAATGTTCCCAGTACAACTTTTCACGGCCGACTACAGAAATTTAAAATATAACAAATGGGTATTTGTAAGCTCTAATACATTCTAAACATCCTAGCAGTAAGACATAAAGGTAGTATTAAGGAACAGCTTTTAAGAGCTACCCTCCAGATGCCCCCTGGAATGGTAATTATTTCTGTGCAGCATTTTCTTCCTGTGCTACCTGGTTGCTTAGCATTAGCGGTAGCCTCCCTCCCAACGGCAGCACATAGAAACCCTTCTATTATTCCACGGGTGCAGAGAGTAAAAAGAATTACACCTTTCACTATTTAATCACTAAATCTGATTTCTTTATAAACAGCCCGGGGTTAGGTCTGTAATATAACAGTGTCTCTAAATTCCACTTGAAGGTAAGCAAATATTAACCACCCCTCTCAGTGGCTGAATACAATAATATTCCTTTTTGTGGTTTGCACATAAAGCACTATTGATTATGTTCAAGTGGCCACTTAACAAGGCTGCCTTAAGCAATCGCTTGCAGAAATCACCAAACTGAGGTTTTTCTAACCCAGGCAAAGACAAAAAGCTACAGATCTCATGACATCCCTCCCCAGGCTCGGCTCAGGATGAAGTCTTGTACGACAGTTAAGACCCTGGAAAGATCTGGTTCCTTCCCTCGCCTCAGCAACATTACAGTTATGCTTGGCTCTGCTCTTTCTGGATAAAATAAAACAACAACAACAACAACAACAACAACAGCCCAACAAACACAAACACACTCCACAGCCACTATGCCAATAAGTAATACCCCTGTGGGGCTCAGGCCTTAAGCATATGATGATGGTTTTAACCATCTTCACAGCACCCCTGTAGGAAGTTACTGTTACTATTCCCCCCTTAAAGGAGCAGTTCCCACCATCTGCCTGTGATCACTTAGCTAGCCTAATCATATAGGCTCTGGGCTTTGACTCTGAGAGGGAACCCAGTTTCGAGGAAGGTCTTGGATTGAGCGCTACAGCTGGCCAAGATGTGGTCTTCATTTTTCAGTATAAATAGACCGGTCTTACAGGCTTCAAAGGAGGATGAAGATGCACAACACAGAAAGCTGCATTTTGTAAACCTGAATGTTCTTCACAAACGCCCCATCACTAAGGTCACAGGTCCAAGAATCTACTGTATGCCAGATGTCCTATCTGGAATGTGACACTGCCTTGCCTTCGGAGAGCTTAATACGGTTGCTGTTATATTTCTACCACAGCGACCGGCCAGGGGCTATTCAGCCACGGGAATCCGCGGCCCTATGCCAAGCTTTGGGGAGGGTTTGAGATAAACCCTTACTGAAGGCAGCAGCTTTAAAAATGTAGTTTATCTGACTGATACATATTTTGGGTTGACCTTTGTGTAGGCTGTCTGGGAACAGCTCTGGTGGGGAGTAGGGAGGGCTCTTGATTAGATGGATAAATGACAGATCATATGAAGAAGTTGGGCTAAGTGAACTGCTCGAATCGTTTGGGAGAATCCTATGTAATTCTATGTAATTCAGACAGTCTGTGCTTCTGATCTGTGCTGGAGCAGCAGGTGGCTCTGCATTGCCCCTCCCCTCCCCCTTCCTTCTGCCAATGCTCTATGGTAAAGGCATCTATTTAAAAGATTCTTTTGGAGGCAGGAAAGCCGGAAACACCTTCTATTCATCTGCTGGTGCACAATTCAGGGAACTGTGAATTATTACATACCGGGGGGTTCTGTGGGAGTTATCGAAATCAAAATTTTAGGTTTCATGGTTGTTTTTATGTAACCATGCCAAACTTCTCTCTCTCTCTCTCTCTCTCTCTCTCTCTCCCTCTCTCTCTCCCTCTCTCTCTTCCTCCCTCCCTCCCTCTTCCTCCCTCCCTCCCTCAGTTTCTCAAGCACACAGTAAGCTCCTTGCTCCAAAACACCACAGCTTTTCCTTTCAATCAAAAAAATGAAACAGCTTTGACACGTTAAAATAATAAAACTGTCGGGGCTGGTGAGATGGCTCAGTGGGTAAGAGCATCCGACTGCTCTTCTGAAGGTCCAGAGTTCAAATCCCAGCAACCACATGGTGGCTCACAACCATCCCTAATAAGATCTGACACTCTCTTCTGGGGTGTCTGAAGACTGCTACAGTGTACTTACATATAATAAATAAATAAATCTTTAAAAAAATAAAACTGTCACATTCGGGATTTGATTAGACTGTTCTAATAGCAGGCTGGAGTCTTTAGAGCCAGCTTTTCAGGAGAAACGCTACATGCTCAGTAAGTGGCATTTTGGAGGATGGCAGCTTCCAGAGGAAGCACGGTCCAAGCACGGTGGTGTCTCTGCAGCCTGAGGAAAGGCGTGGCACATGCAAGCAGCCTGTCCAAGTGTGCATGAGCAGTGTTTAGGAACACAAACTGCACATCTTCATAACGAAACAATGGTAAATCACATCAATAACCGAGTTGCATCTTATTAGAATTATGAATACTTTTAGGAGAAAAAAAAAAACACCACAAGATACACTGTGTCATATTTATGTCACCATAACTTATAATAAACAAAAAGCACTTTGTAATTATGATTTTTTTTTTTGTCCAGTATCACCATTAAGGGAGAAAACGTCCAATAATTTGTTAATGGTTTAGAACAAAAATGCCAGGTTAATTAAAACAACAGCAAAAAAAAAAAAAAAAGGCCCAATGTTTCCTGAGATTTACTGCCATTTTATTGAAGGACAAACCTTCTTTAAAATTCCAGCTGTGAAACCGCCTTAGGAAAATTCCGAGGTTGTAGTGGAAAGAGCAGTTAAGGTCTCCAACAGGACGCTGCTTGCCTGGGTCTTTGGCTGGCTTTAGCCTGGGCCAGCAGATGCCAGCCCTAAGTGGGTGCTGGACAGACCACAGACTCACCAGGACCAGGCTGCTTGTTGCCTTCGGGTAACTAAACTACAAAGCCACACTGTTGTAAAAGTCTGCTCACAGAAAGTAATAAAGTGTTCTTTTCTCGGCTTTTATGATCTTATTTTCTTTCAAATAGCTTCATGCTCCTCCAAAGAGCTGAAATATATGGCAGATAACAGTAAAAATGTCAGTCGAGGGTTGCTTTACTGAGAAAGCAAGAGACATTGTTGGGATGGTGAATATACTGAATTAGTTACTTTATGGTCAATCAGATAGTTAGCAAACGGACTTTTTTTTTTTTTTAAAGGACATTTAACCCAATGGAGTCATTGCATGGTTGGCTATTGACTAGTTTCACCATGAAGTCTTAGCTTTTAGCTTGCAGCTTTGAGTGGATATTTCTGTAGAAAAATATGAATTTGGGAGTACTAAAGAATATGCCAAAGGCCTAAGGAACTCCCCCCAACCCCCCAACCAACCCACCACACCCCCAACAAACAAGCAAAAAAAAAAAAAAAAAAAAAAACCCAAAGGACAAAGAGCTCGCTAGCCACACATTAAACCCCATAAAGCCATTGCTCCCCTCTCTCCTTACTACCGAGTACTACCAACTGTTCTTTTTCTCAGACTGTTTGCTGGTGGGTTTTAGGAAGCGGCAACATATCCACCCGACCTGTGAGAGGTCTTGAGGTCTTAAGAGTGTCTTTATTGTGAACCCGATTTAACTACGCTTTTGTAGTTAACACGGACCAAATGAAACTCACTCAAGCCTTTCCATGCTGAGGGAGCCATCCTGGCCTCGTCATTAAACACAGGTAACTGACTTATTTGTTGGCTCTGGTGTGGATTGTACCCAACACGGCGGTTTCCACAGTAGGGGACATCACGGTAGATGGATGGGTGAAGCCTGTTGCCTGTGCCAAAAGGCTTTCTTTCCTTATGCCATACATAATCACAGACAACAGCATCTCACAAAATGAGTGTCTAACCAGCATTTTCTGTTTCAGTTTATTTTTTATTTCTTGTGTATAGGTAATTTGCCTGCCTTTTTTTTTTTTTTTTTTTTTTTTTTTTATGTCTATATGAAGGTGTCAGATCCTTTGGAGCTGGAGTTACACACAGTTGTGAGCCACCACGTGGGTGCTGGAAATTGAATTCAGTTCTCCGGAAGAACAACCAGTGCTCTTAACTCCTGAGCCATCTCTCTACTGCCCGCCCCCCCCAGCCCCCAACAACTCTTATTATATCAAAACCGAAGCAGAGAATTAAAATTCCAAATCCAGTTAAATGGACTTTTGGGTACGTGCTGTCTCTGAAATGTGTATTCAAATTTACACTTGTTCTATTGTTCAAGATTGTTAGGTAGCATGGAAACGGGGTGGGGGTGGGGGGGTGAGGGCAAAGGAGGCACAAACAGGAAGTGCGAGGGGCAGGGAGGGGCGGGGTCAATTTCTATAATTAACCAGAACTTCTGAATGTTACTCGGATTAGGCAAGAGACACTTTCACACCTTATCACGGCTAAAGCCAGTATCTCCAACTCTGAAGGTCATCTCAAGGGAGGGTACCACTATTTGCAAGGAAGCCCATACAAGTATAGATGGCTATCTGAGTCAAGAAAAATGCCCCTATTGTGGCGGGTCAGCCCTATCTCCATGCAAGAGGCTCTGATAATAGTAAGGATACTGCTAGCATTGACTAGTCATATAAAAATAGGAGTAGGACTCCATCCTGAAAAAAGAACAAAGAAGTAGGCCAGGGTTGGTGATGGCTGAAATCATAAATTCTCTGAAGACGGGTTATATCCGCCCCGCTCCCTGGAGACATTTGTCACCTCAGACAAGATCAGAATGAGATAAGCCCCAGAAACTCTTTGAAGCTATTAGAAAGCTGATGTCAGGGAAGGGCCTAGAGTTAGTCTATCAAACATCCTTCCGAGGCTCGTTAATAACCAACTGTCATCTGCAGAGGTGGACCACATATCCAGCAGTAATCCATTACCCCTCTCCTTGGGTTGTATGTATTGTTAGGAAATGATCCATTTAAAGTACCCACAATAGAAGTAACAGTGGCCAGGCATTTCCGGTAAGAACCGGACCTTTCCACACCCAGTCACTTCTCTGACCTTTGTCCTACTCAATGTTCCCTTTACCCAATTTTTTTCTCCCAAATACTTTTTCCCCCCTACTCTGTTTAACTTATGACTTTTGTAGCTGTCTGCAGGTTAACTCTTCTCTGCCTAAGAATTAATGAAGTATTTTGTTTTAAACTTCTAAACCATAGGTTTAGAAGATAACATGTTTTTTTAACGATAGGGTAAAATACATGCTGCAAATTCTCAAGTGAAACTTATAAGAGAATAAATGAGGTCTGTGAGACTTTCCATTCAGAACGTTTTGGGTACCAATGACCCAGTTGTTAAGTACGATATCTTTGATGCACTTGTATATAGTACTGATAAAAAGCCATGTCAATCAAAAGCTATGGTATTTTTTAGTCATAACGTATTTCTTAATTACCCATAATCCCTCACTTGAGAACCTGAAACAGGGGAAATCTCAAGTTTTAGGACAACTTGGGTCTACTGAATGATAACCTGTCTTTAAAAAAAAAAAAATTAAACCACAGTGATGCATGGTCAACGTAGCCTTTAAAGATATACTGGGAAAAACATAACTCATTTGCAAATCAAAAGGTTAGGAAAAAATTATGGCACATGCATATGTTAATATGGCAATATTAAATAGGTAAAGACTAAGATGGAGAGGGAAAACTCAATAGAGACCATGTGAAGAGAGAAAGAATTCAATTTGAGGTCAATAAAATGTCAATGCTCTATCTATCTATACTACAAAAAGTTTTTAAAAGATTGGAAAGTCCCTGGAATTGGTTGATAAAAGCATTAACAATGGTGAATTCTGAAAGAAAGTGATTCTGGAGAAGAGGTTACAAACAAGAATTAGGGAGTGTAGCTTGGTGGTGTGCATCTCTAATGCCACACTCAGGAAGCAAGAAGCCAGTGTTTCTCTGTGGGTACAAGGCCAGCCTGGTCTATCCAGTGAGACCCTGTCCCCCAAATAAAACAAACAAACAAACAACAACAAAAAGAAACAAAGATTCAGGGGCCGGGTTCCTTTTCAGAGGACCTGGGTTTGGTTCCCAGCACCCACATGACAGCTCGAAACCATCTGTAACTCCAGTCCCAAGGAATCCAATGCCCTCTTGTGACCTCAGTGGACACCAGGCACACTCGTGGTGCCTGTGCATTCGGACAAACGCTCATACACATAAAAATAGACAAATTTGTAAAATAAAATAAGAATTAGAACTAGCCATTCATGAGAAATAGACCCATGAATTAGTCAGTGTCAGAAAACGAAGATGCAGGCTGGAGAGATGGCTCAGCAGTGAAGAGCACCGGCTGTCCTTCTAGAGGTCCTGAGTTCAATTCCCAGCAACTACGTGGTAGCTCACGACCACCTGTAATGGGATCCACTGCCCTCTTCTGGTGTGTCTGAAGACAGCGACAATGTACTCACATACATAAAATAAATTTTAAAAATCTTAAAAAAAAAAAAAGTAAAGAAAAGAAAGATGTGAGGTTTCAGGAACAAATACACAGAGAACTGCCAGAGCAGGGGATAGACTGACGGGTATAAATAAAATGTAAATATTACTTTCTAGTATGGAGAAGACATTAGGAAGACTGGCCTTAATATCTTAATTACCGTAAGAAAAGAGAAAATTATATGCAGGTGGAAGAAACTTGGCAACATCATTTGAGAGAAATCACTGGCCGGAAACATTGGATGGCCGACAGAGGCAGCTTGTACTAAAGTCTTAGCAGGTTTAATAAAAATATTTAAACTATTACTAGGAAAATTCCGTGATTTTGGAAACTGCAGCTCACTGGCAGTCACAACCGAAACTTGCCTCAGGCAAGTAAGGCGAGAGGAGCAAGAGGACATTTCTTCTCCGGCTATGTAAGTGCTGCGGGTGGGTTTGTGTCTGTCGGTCTGTTTTTTAAGTCTGATTTGTTTTCACATTTATTTGTAAGATAAATGGACACAGAGAAAGCTGGACAATTGCTTGATATTTAAACAGAACGAGAAGAACCTAAATGTTACGCGAGCCAGGACATTTTTAGGATTTAAGAGGTGCCATTAATAATTATTAATTAGGGTGGCACAAATGTTTGATTCTGGTCACCCCAAGCAATTAGCAGTCTCCTGCTCCTCCCTTCCCTCCTCTTTTTCTGATAACCAGGGTCTCCCTATGTAACCCTGGCTGGCCAGGAATTCCATAGATAGGACCAGGCTGGCCTCACATTCACAGAACGCTGAGATGAAAGACATGCACCACTAAATATGGTCTAGCAATGTCTAAGGAGAAATGATATTAAGAAAAATTGACTTGTAAGTCATATCTTTTCCGTGATTAAATCTCCCTTTTTAAACAGTATTGAGATCTTTTTTGGGGTCATTTTTTTTTTTTTAATTTTATTTTTCAAGACAGGGTTTCTCTGTATAGCCCTGGCTGTCCTGGAAGTCACTTTGTAGACCAGGCTGGCCTTGAACTCAGAAATCTGCCAGCTTCTGCCTCCCGAGTGCTGGGATTAAAGGCGTGCGCCACCACGCCCGGCTTTGGGGTCATATTTTAAAATTTACAAATATTTAACACTTCCCAAGCTTCAAGTAGACTTTACCATTAGATAAACGTGTATTTGGAAGACAGGGGGAGGTGTCTCAATTATTTGTATCCCAAAGTTTCTAGTGGAATATAAACAAAATGAAAAGGACACATTTACTATTGTATAACAGTGTGTAAGGTTCAAGTCTGCTATTAATAGATAGCAATAATTCAGTTATCACACAGAGGATTAACTTACATTTAACTTGCATGATTAATTTATATTCATAATTGGGCAAGAACACTAACAATAGACAACTGGAAGCACACAAAGAGTATAAGAGTTAACAGAGATCTACATTTAAAACCATTATTCACTCCTGGGGTGTTGGTGTTGGTGCACACCTTGAATCCCAGCACTCAGGAGGCAGAGGCAGGTGGATTTCTGAGTTGGAGACCAGTCTGGTCTACAGAGTGAGTTCCAGGACAACCAGGACTACACTGAGAAACCCTGTCTCAAAAACTAACTAACTAACTAACTAATCACTCTTTATTCACAAACACCAAGTCAATACAGTCAGACAGCAATACAATCATTACATGTTATTATACTGCCTCTTGTGGAACACTTCTCATGGAGAGAGCCTTGAGCCTAGACATAGGTTTGTGGCCCTTGAAGTGGAGATCCCCCTTAAGCTAGTTAATCCCACCTTGGAGCAATGTAAGAGCCTATCTGTAGGGAAGGCAAGGGCAGGGGCAGGGGTTACAGGACCCCAGAGACTGAGCTAAGTGCTTCTCTAGAGTGGGCAGTTTTGGGGATGGGGCAGTAAGGATGAATCATGGGAAGCAACTGCTCCACTTCAGTCTTCTGTTGGGCCAGGAAAGATAAGCAGCATGTGTGTGTGTGTGCGTGTGCATGTGTGTGCAAGTGTGTGTCTATGTGTGTGTATATCTATGCATGTGTGTGCGAATGTATCTTTGTGTGTATATGCATGTGTGCGCGTGTGTATACATATGGTGCACGTGTGTGTGAGAAAGTGTATGTGTGAGTCTGTTTGTGAGAGTGTGTGTGCATGTGTGTATGCATCTGTGTGCAAGTATGAGTATATGTATGTGGTTGTGCATGTATGTGTGTATGTATGCATCTGTGTGCAAGCACATGTATGTGTGTGCGTGTGGTGTACATGTATGTGTGCTTGTGTGCATGTGTGTATGCATCTGTGTGTATGCACACATATGTGTGTGTGCGAGCACACTGCATAGGCCTGTGTGTTCTGCCTCAGGGACCAGCCCTCTTGTTTTCTGACAGCGTCTTTCACTGGCCAGGAGCGTTCCAGGTAGACTAGCCTGGCGAGTCCACAAGTCCCAGAGATTCTGCCTGTCTCCACTTCCTTACCTAGGGAAAAACTACAGGTTTTTGTCACCAACTCAATTTTTTTAAAGCATGGGTTTTGGGGGCCAAATCTGGTCTTCATGCTTGTACTTTACCAAACGAACTATCTCCCCAGCCATGTTTTTTGTTTTGTGTAGCCCAGGCTATCTTAACATTTTCTATGTAGCTTAGGATGACATTAAACTCCTCATTCCAAACTCCCAAGAGTGTAATTATATGTCCAGCATCCCCACCCCCAGTATATTATTTTAGCAGTAAATAAAACAAGAAAGAAAAACACAATAGTATATATTCATATACTATTTTCCACCAAAGAACCTTTTGGAGCTGGGCGTGGTGGCGCACGCCTTTAATCCCAGCACTTGGGAGGCAGAGGCAGGCGGATTTCTGAGTTCGAGGCCAGCCTGGTCTACAAAGTGAGTTCCAGGACAGCCAGGGCTATACAGAGAAACCAAAACACTTTCAGACCGTCTCCTTCCACTTGAATATACCCTGTGTATTTTTCCATACTACATTCTCTGTATTTTTGCTTCTTAGGAGATTCATACTTTTCCCACCATTTTGTCATAGCTTTTAATGTCTAGAAGAGCTGTCTGCTAGCCTTTTTCAGAAGCAACATTATACGAGGCATTAAAACAATTCAGGTACAAAGTGAGTTCAGCAAGAGACAACATAGAGTGTTAATAAGGGATCATCTTTAATTTTAAAAACAAAATTCCAAACCTCTTATTGCGCCTAGATTTGCAGTTTTAAATGAAGCCAAGTTCCTTGGTAAAAAGCCAGCACTTCTGGGTGTGCTTGGTTTAGAAGAGGTCGTTTCTAGCTCAACAGTGCCCCCTAGTGCTTCTTTTCCTCCCGTTGGCTGAGGGAGGAGTTCTGCAAAGCAGTCACTTTAAGGACAATCTATCTGTCACTGGACTCATTAACTCAGGTTTTAGATCACAGTATACAGCATACTTATGGCCCAGCTGAGCTAATTAAGGAAATTGATTGCACTGTTCTGTGGTCTTGGAGAAAAAGCAAGACACAGACGAAAAATCAAAAGCAGGCATTTAACACATTTAACATGTTTGTTTTTTGTTTTTTGTTTTTTTTTTTTAATTAAACCTGACCCTTCAAACAAGACAAACTAACTCCTTTGTGGTGACATAGTCCCTGGGATAGATGAATCAATCACGGGGACACAAGCTCTTCATGTTGAAGTTGAGTGATAGGATATTTGCCAGGTCTGCTGGCTGGTATGCCTGGAAGCTGAAGAGTAGCTTCTGAGGAGGGTGGCACGGGCACCGGAGAGAGCTGAGGAGGGCATCATGGGCACAGCGCATCCCAGGGCATTCAAGAATCAATTGCAATCAGTGTCCCAGTGTGGTATCTGGTGGCACTGTGCTAATGGGAAACTGGTCTCAGGTTCATGAGCTCCTTAGCCAGTCGCACTGGCCTGGTGCGGAGACACCTGGGTGGCTGTGTCCACCTACCTGACTAAGCCTGCTGGTTCTGGTAGTTCAGCCATGACTCGTTTCTCCAGTCACATGTGACCTACGTTTTACTGTGCATTGTTGCAAAGCTGTCTGGGTCCATGCTTAAATGACTGTCTTCCAAATGGGTCATGAAGTGACTTCGTGATAAAATTCACAGAAGTCCTAAGGGGTTAAGGAGCTTTGGCCTCGGTTTTAAATAAATCCCATATGGCAGCTCGGCAGACAAGACACATTTCTGATATCCACGGCTCGTGGGCTGTGATTTGCTGACTGGGTGCAGCTTTCCTGTCTCTCTAAAGCATCCAGCTTATTCATAATTATGTAAATCCTCAAGAAAGGCCCTTTACGTTTATTCAGTGTTCAAATTATTACTTTTTATTTTTATCTAGGAGATTATTTTTGTCAGTGTTTATTTGTCGATATCAATAATAATGAAGTTTAATTTTAAAAAAGATTTATTTACTTGTTTATTATTTAATGTATGTGAGTACACTGTTGCTGTCTTCAGACACACCAGAAGAGGGCATCGGATCCCATTACAGATGGTTGTGAGCCTCGGTGTGGTTGCTGGGAACTGAACTCAAGACATCTGGTAGATTAGTCGGTGCTCTTCAGCCCTGAGCCATCTCTCCAGCCCCCATCTGCAGTTTAATTGAATATGAAATAGTTGGGTAGTTCTCATTTTGACCCTAAAAGTTGTCTTAGCAAGTATGAGACCTTCTAGGATCCTAGACTTTATCACACTGATTCCCCTCTCCCAAATTTCCCCCTCCCCCAAATTCTACTTTCATCTGGCCATTGGCAGAGTGACACATGCGTGGCCCCCTTCTGTAGCATTCCTATGTAATATCAGGGTGAGAAGAAAGTTCAAGTGTTTTGGCCCCCCTCCATATTGTGTGATAGATTAGGACGGCCGTCAAGCTAAAACAAAAGCAAACTCAGGAAGCGCTCTCCCATCAAGTGGCATTCCAAGCATGATAAAAGCTATTTTCTGAAGGAGGTATTTGAAGAATAAAATTACAGGTTATTTTCTCCTCTAAGAGAATACATAAAAGCTAAAAGACAACAGAAGGAAGAAAAAGAAGAATGCCCGCGTAGTTTATATTACATAGTTGATTGAAAATAAATTCCTTGAAACTAGAAGGGAAGCCATTGCCCACTCGTTAAACTCGTTGTCAGGGTCTATGCTCGATCGTAGGAAACCAAACGCTGGCCAGACACTGGCGCTGGTCCGCAGCCAGTCCTGGCACTGACCTCCTTGGAAGCAGTAGGTGCCTTCACTGGTTAAAGGCTTTGGGTTTAAAGGCTTCAAGATCCACATCACTGGCTGGGAGCTTGGATTTGCTTTTTCCAGTGTCATCTTATGAATCCTACCAGGATCTCACGTGTCCTGGCCCTTAGGTACTGATGGAGACATTCAGCCTGGTGGATCTCAGTCCTCCTTGGATATCACAACACTCATGTGCTAAGGGAGGCCCGTCCTTCCCCTCCCCAGAGTGCCTGGGAGGTAAGCGCTGTCCCGCCACACAGCCAAGCCCTGAAGGAAGGACTTTGCCTTCTTTTTCCGGTTCCTTCTACACACACACACACGCACACACGCACACGCACACGCACACACACACACACACACACACACACACACACACACACACACACGACCTGGTCATGTGACATGGCGGACTATCTCAACAACTTTGTGGTAGGTAAACCAAGAACAAGATACATGTTTTAACTGCGAACAACTTGAACAGGCTTTACTTAAGTCTGGAAGATACACAAACATTTATAAACTGAAAACAAACAAACAAAAAGGTCTCACGGGGTGTGGTGGTGCACGGTTTTAATCCCAGCTTTCAGGAGGCAGAGGCAGGAGGATTTCTGTGAGTTTGAAGCCAGATTGTTCTACATAGTAAGTTCCAAGCCAGCCAGGGCTACACAGTGAGACCCTGTCTCAAAAACAACAAAAGAAAAGATCTCCTCCCTCAAAGATCTCTACCTAGTACAGTGATGTCTACTGCTGAAGATCTCTCTCTGGGGCACATGGCATCTGGGTGGGAGAGTCCTTGCATAGCAAGCACAAGGGCCTGGGTTTGATTCCCAGCACTGCCAAGAAATAATACATTGAAAGCAGATACAAATAAATCTCAATTATTTCCTTTATGTGTTTTACAGTAATACAGCTTATAGCACTTAAATAAAGAAAAGCCTAAAAAAATTAAATCATACTCTATCAATGTATCCATCAAAGATTAAACCAGACTAACATTTTGCAAATACAAAATCTTTTCCAGCTGCCTGGTCACCTGTGCAGAACAGCAAAACCAAAAGCACATAGGTCGACTTAATCCCAGGGGAAGGACCCTTCTTCTTTATTTAAAAAAAAATTTTTTTTTATCAGCTAATCAGGGAGTCCCCTTGGTGCTAAGGAGTTATTTTCCCCCAAACAAACATCTGACTGATAATCACTCCATACTCTCTCGCACTGAATGGCTCAACAAATACGAATACTCCCTGGAGTAGCTGGCTAGAAAAAAAAAATGAGAACGACTTTCCCAAATCTGCTTTTAGATATGGCAGCAGGAAAGCAGACATGCTTCACTGATCATTGAGAGCAAGCCAGGGCCTCAGGCCTTTGCCTTCTAGAGCAAAGGACGAGGGTGCCTGCGTGGCCACCCAAGGTGGCTCCACCTCCCTCGACCCCACCAGCCCCAGCCCCGTCATGGTCACAGTAGAACCATTCCCATAGCTCCTATTCACGTCTCTCTTCATTTGCTTGGGGCAAGCAACCTCCACTCATGGGAATATCATCACCAGCTCTGCTCCCTCCAAGGAGGCAGCATCCACGTCACATGGGGGTGACAGCAAAGACACTGCTGACAAGGACAGGGCACTGATGGGTTTGATCAGAGAAGAAAGGAAGGGAAAGCAAGAAGCCTGAAAGTATCACGTGCAGTTATGTGCAGTCACAGGAGCATTGCCAGGGAGAGTCTAGGAACCAGCAGGGCGGGGCTCAGTCTTTCTCAGTATTTGTCCAGACAGATGCTGTCTGTGGCCTTCAAATATGTTTAAGGAACCAGGAACCTCCCTTGTCTACAAGGGAGCTGGGAAGGTGGCTGCAGCTGCCATCTTGGAGTTGCCACAAGAAATACAGGCTGTGTAAGTAAACTTGACATAAACAGTGGGTACGGGGGCTAGAGAGATGGCTCAGCGGTTAAGAGCACTGACTGCTCTTCGGAAGGTCCTGAGTTCAAATCCCAGCAACCACATGGTGGCTCACAACCATCCGTAATGAGATCAGATGCCCTCTTCTGGGGTGTCTGAAGACAGCTACATTGTACGTACATATATATAATAAATATTTAAAAAAAAAAAACAGTGGGTAGTTTTTAGGCAACGCGTGATTAGGCACATGTGCACTAAAAACATATTGTTATCTGAAATGCAAATTTGACTAACACCCCACCTGAGGGGTTCTTTTGGGTTAACGGGCAGCCTGAGGCAGAACAACTTTCCTGCCTCCCAGTATGGCAACCATGTTGGGCTCCAGGTAGTCCGGTGTTGGCATCAAGTGTTTAGCTCCCCCTACCGTTCCGTCAACGTCAGAAGCCGTCTTTACTAGATGAATTCAAGCAACGGAGTCTGAGCCCCACTGTCTGTGGATTTCCCATCAATAAACCAAGAGCATCTGATGTTGAGAAAATTAATTAAAGCTCGTAAAACTCTTTGGAATTGGCATGTTCAACCACATATGCTACAAAATATTTATCACACGCCAGACTGCCTGGAACCATGATCGGTAGCCACTGGAAGACAAGAGATTCTAAAATGTTAAATCAAAAATTATAATCTTTCCATATTAAAGGACCATAGCTTTAAGAGAGTCTACCTTTCTAAACAGGACAAATGAATATGATTTATTTTCAGATGAAAGTATAGTAGTTTATATTGCTATTCTAAAAGCTGAGTTATAGGTTTTTTTTTTAAATATTTCATTTTTCTAATTTATAATTTTTTTTGAAAAGGAGTTCAAGAAATATCAACAAATGAAGACCTGGGCATGGTGGTGTACCCCTTTAACCCCCGTACTCAGGAGGCAGAGGCAGGTGGATCTCTGAGAGTCTGAAGCTAGCCTGCTCTACTTAGTGAGTTCCAGGCCAGACAAGGCTACATAGTGAGACACCGGAGGAAAAGGAGGAAAAGAAGCAGACAGCAGTGAGTCTACTAATCTCCTGTGTGGCTACTCTTTACTATTTACATCTGTAAGTTTTTATTTTATTATTAAAAAGGTTTCATGAAACAAAACAGAGAAGGCAACATAGTACGTCACGGTCCGAGGCTACTCGACCACACTCAGGCCTTTTCTGTCCACAGGATCTCTTCCAGAGGCTAACACAAGCATCTCAGAAGCACAACCTGCATCCTTTGGTGCTGCTCAAGTGGACCTTTGCGTCTCAGTGAGCCTGAAGGGACTGGCGTGTCCTGATGCAATGAAGAAAGGACACTTGTGTGCATACCTGGCGTCAGGACCAGCTGTTCTCAGCCTAGAAGAGGGGTCTCCTATTCCAAAGCTTAAAGCCCCCACATCTGAGAAAGACAAGCTCGGAGGGAAGGCTGTCAAACACATCTCATATTGGTGACTGGAACTGAGTGTTTGTAAAGGGGCAACAAACCCCTAAGGAACAGCGAAGCCAATGCTTGAGCCACGTACACTTGCAGCTCAGGGACTTCACGCTTCTCTCCTGTTTCCTGTACTCTCTGCCTTGTGCCTAGAACAACTCAGTCTCCATCTTCATCCTTTAGGCTCAGGACTACCTTCTTTTACTTCTTGATGCTTTCCATCACAAATTACATGTGATGGGACAAACAGCCTGTGTCTTCCCCTTTATATACATTTATATAAAGACTATATATATATATATATATATATATATATATATATATGCATATTTCATTTCTAGTGCCCCTTTTCTCCTCTACCAACAGTTAATTCTTTCACAATTGGACTAGTCTTGTGTTTGTGTTCTTAGAGCCTTACTCCATGCCTGACCCAATGCGATCATTCAATAAAGGCATCTTGCAAGGAAACCATATCCCCAAATTGAATTAAGCATAACAAAGATGAATATTAAAGGCTAACATGCACATGTGAACATAGTGTCTTTCTCCTTTTACAGGAAAGAGACAAGAGAATATGCAAAACAGGCATCACTACTCTGAAGCGATCCCATGGTCAGGAAAAGATGAAAGGGCTTTAAGAAGCTAGATCAACAGAAGCTGCTGTGACTTCCCTCAAGAGTCCCCACGAAAGTGTGCCAGCTGTACCCTGAAGGGCTAGCCTCCAGACCAAGGGCTCGGCCGCTTGATTTCCATCCTGCCCTTAACAGCGCTGAAGAGGCATAAAGGTGTCATTAAGAAACACGGGGTGTCTCTGCGGTACTTTCTCACACTCCCATTACCATTGGGTGGCGTTTGATCTTTGAGTCATGGGCTGAGGTGACCCAGATTCAAACTGGTGATTATTAATGTCGCATTATGGAGTCCTTCCTATTGCACAGCCCCTCGGAGTCCCTCAGGAACCTGCTGGGAGATGCAGCGCTGTGTGTTGCTATGCTGATTGGTGTACGGAATATGCTGCTGGCGGCTTCGTGCTTCCCAGTGTGGGCTCCTGACGGAGTCTGGCCTCATTAGAAGGTGATGGACAGTTGAGGTCTGGGAATCTGCTGGGAAGTAAATGGTTCAGCTAATCGCAGTGCACTAGAAGGTACTTTCAGCTGGGTCTGGGTATGTGTGCAACCTGTACCAGCCAGGACTAACACAACACACAAGGGACTTTCCTGTGCAGCATACAGCTGCCTGATAGACCTGGGAAAGACATGAGAGTGCTATCACGAATCTTTAAAATATTAGGAAACCAACTCAAGTGGGCCTATCTTCCAGCAAACCCTGTCATGGCATGGACATTTTAAACAGTTGTTATCGCGAAGTGACTTTACAAATCCGAGAGAGCGTAGCACTTGGAGGTCCATGTTTTAAACCCCCGATGTTTCCCATGATGAATACACTGTTCACAGTACCACTTCTTACCAGAGACAAGGCAGCCATTGTTGTGCCTATATCAACACTGGTAGCTTTCTGTTTAATAACCCTGCTTTTCTGTTAATTTTATTTTAGGTTTTTCAAGGCAGGGTTTCTCCGTGTAGCCCTGGCTGTCCTAGAACCCACTCTGTAGACCAAGTGGACCTCGAACTCATGGAGATCCNCCTGCCTCTCCCTCCCAAGTGCTGCAGCACCCCTGCCTCCCGGTTTTATTTTATTTTTATTTTATCTTTAGCTATCATACTGTACTGTCAGTGACCTATTTAAACCATTTGTCAAGTCTGGGAAGTATAGACTCCCCGAGCTCTTCAAACATAGCAATTTCTGGGTTTTGAATTGGCCACAGGGAATAATGAATGAACAAAGCTGTAAGTTGAACCTGGCTAATAGGAGTAGTTTTGAGTGGACTCAAATAATTAATTAAATGATCAGTTAAACAATTCTACCCATCCGTTCAAGTAGTGATGGTGGTTACTGGTACCACTTTCCATCTTCTAGTCACCACCCAGCCCCCCCCTCCCCAGGGGATAAAGTCTCCAACTCTCCTATTTCAGAATTAAAATTAATGAACTAAAAATGTCACCATGACCTTCACATCTAACTGACGAGACCGAGGCAGAGTAGAGTAAAAAGACTAGAGATTTACTAAGTGACTCATCCAACTTCTGCAAGGTAGTTAAGAGTCCACAGTCATTTCAAAGCATTTGCTACACAGAACACAATGCGTGTAAGAAGAGCGCTGGGTAGCAGACCACGGACATCAACCATGTTGGGTAAAGCAACGTTGATGTTCATTCTACCTTCCCCGATTCGCTTTCCTTTGAAGTTCTCAACCGCAGGCACGCTCTCTCTACTCAGGAGCTGCCAAGCCACGGCTGCCTAGCAACTGGAGTGGATTCCTCATCAGTCCATTGGATTAACCTCGGGTAGGCCACTCCACCAAGCCCAGAATAAAGACCCAGGAAGTACATCAAAAGACTTTTTGCCTTGGGAGGCATTTGTCTTACTATAGTTTAAAAAAAAAAAAAGCATCAAATTAAAACATGATCATTTCTGGACAAATCGGTTGTCTAGGCTTCTTAGAAAGTTGATCCCTGCCAATTAGTCACTGGAACTTGAGACATTGATATAATAACTCAGGCAACTAGAGTTCCTAGCAAGCTGGTTGAAATCACTTAGGGGATTTGATGTGTGGCACTGGCATTTAGTTCAAGAGTAAATGACAGGCCTGTCATCATCAGGAGGCTCCGAAGCCTGTCTGAAGATTCATCCCCTACCCGTCTCTTACGTAGGCAGTGTGGCTCATGACGAAGAGGAAGGCTACAGAGCTTCCCTGAAGATGTCCATCTTTTCCGACCAAATCCCTCTCTGCTGGCCAGTCCTGGTTCATCTCTCACTGTGGGCTGAAGGAGAGGAAAGAAGGAGGCGTGGCCAGACCCGCCCTTGAGTCTTATCTTACTCTAGCTTTATTCAAACAAGAGGGAATTTTCTCAGAAAACATGCTAGCCAGGTGGCCCCAGCATTTGGGAGGCAGAGGCAGGCAGATCTCTGAGGTCAAGGACAGCTTCATCTATAGAGGCCCAGGACAGTAAGGGCTACACAGAGAAACTAAACCATCACCACGGCCACCACCACCCCTGAGCATCAGGGGGAAAAAAATCCTGGTTTCTTTTGTCTTAGTTTTATCTACAAAACGGTCCCTAAGCGGCAACTCTGTAGGGACAGGAAGCCACTTGTTAACTTTATGGCCTTAGTATCAGAATGCAACTATAGTAAAGTTTTTCGTTTCCCCTGAGCACTAGATGCTACTGTGCTATGGTGAAGATTCCGTCTGTTCACAACTATTAAGCATCTACCCTGTTCCCTGAGGGGCAGAAGAGAAAGCAGAGAGATGGGTCTAGAGACCTCTGGAGAAGAGTCACAGGTAGGGATGTGGCTGTCACTAGAGAATGCGGGGATGCCGCTGCTGAGCCACAGAAGCCAGATCAGGGATCCCTTTCTGTTCCCAGGTGCCTTGCGTAGAGACGTGGATGGTACACGTGCCCCTTTATAGGAGTCTGGAAGCCAGCACAAACATGGGATTAGCTGCAAAACTTGAGGAGAGTTAAACCCTCCAATACAAATGGGAGGCAGCCCTCCCTTGATCTCCCGAGATCTCTCAACTCTGTTAGCTATGGCTTAAATCTTCCTGAGGACAGTGCCCCGCAGTGTTCACGGAATGACTGAGAGTTTTCAGTTACACTGGGCCAACCACTGAAGCAGATTATTCAGGTAGAAATGTCCACTTTGAGGCCCGGGATACTTGACTTAGCAGTGTGCATTTGATAGGGGAAGAGGCACAGAAGGGTTGATATTTGTGATCTGGTTATACCTATAGAGCAGGAAGTCTAAGGGACAACGTAAAGTTAGTCAGGTATTAGAGTAGTAAATTTAAAAGCCTTTAAAAAAATTAAATTGAACTAAAACCACAATAGTAGGGCCAGGGAGTGGTGGTGCACACCTCTGATCACAGAACTTAGGCGGCAGAGGCAGGAGGATCTCTATGAGTTCAAGGCCAGCCTGGTTTCCAGAGTGAGTTCCAGAACTGTCAAAGTTACACAGAGAAATCTAGTTTTGAAAAGGCAAAATCCACAACACAACAACAACAACAACAACAAGTATCAATAAAAAATCCAGAAAGCTGAAGAAGCATCCAATGACCTCTTGACTTTTGCTAAGCAGACACACACTAGTGATGCTATTTTTTTCAAGACAGGGGTTTCTCTGTATAGCCCTAGCTGTCCTGGAACTCACTCTGCAGACCAAGCAGGCCTCGAACTCATGGAGATCCACTTGCCTCTGCCTCCCAAGTGCTAGGTTTAAAGGCGTGCGCCACCACTGCCTGGCAGATGTTGACTATTTATTTATTCAGTCACTGTGTTGGGGAAGGGACCCAGGGCCTACACTTGCCAGACACATGCTCTCCCACATCCTGAGTGGACTTTTAAAGTTCCATGTAGCCTGTGTATGTCTGTGACAATGGCCATACTGGATAATGACAAGCAGCATCTAAATTTTCAAAGACTTCTAAAAGAGGCAAAGAAATCAGATAGGCAACAAATTCTCTAATCAATGTCTACAAAATTACATAATCATTTTCCCATGCTTGATAGGAAAAACTTCAGATATAGTATCCTAACTAGGAGAAACACTGCATGTTTGTAACATTGTACTGAGCCTCTGATATGAGCCTCTAGACACAGCATGGATACACTTAAAGAGAACTTTATGTTCTGGAAGACAGGCTGGCTCTAGAAACAGCTATGATTAGCTAGTTTTAAAGACTGCTTCACTTGTCCAAAGAGATGGGAACTAGGCTAGACCCACCCTCTAATACAGTTCCTCACGTTGTGGTGACCCCTAACTATGAGATTATTTTATTGCTACTTCATAACTGTAATTCTGCTATGGTTATGTATTGTAATGTAAACATCTGATATGCAGGATATCTGATCTGTGAGCCCTGTAAAAGGGTTGTTCAGCTCCAGAGGAGTAGCAACTCACAGGCTGAAAACTGCTAGGCTAGAGGGATAGACAATTAAGAGAGGAACAACTCTCTTAGAGGACTTGGGTTTGCTTCCCATCACCTTTGTAATACACCTCACAACCACCTGCAGCAATAGCTCCACGGGGACCTGATACCTTCTTCCTGCCTCTGTGACTTCTAATGTGCACATATGTCCCTCCTGCCTCTCCCCTTCCCCCAATTAAAAAGAAAATAAATTAAAAAAAAAAAAACCCTAGAAATGGTAATCAGTATTCCCATTGTTGAAAGAACAGACCTGTATCGATGTACACACAGAGTTAACTAAGGGCTCATGCTAATAAAATTCTATTTAAAAATGCCTGATCTTATGATTCAAATTTCCTTCTTTTTTTAAAAATACTCTTTTTAGATTTATTTATTTATTTATTATGTGTAAGTACACTGTAGCTGTCTTCAGACACTCCAGAAGAGGGCGTCAGATCTCATTGTGGGTGGTTGTGAGCCACCATGTGGTTGCTGGGATTTGAACTCAGGACCTTTGGAAGAGCAGTCCGTGCTCTTACCCGTTGAACCATATCTCCAGCCCCAGATTCAAATTTCCTAAAAGTAGGATGTTCAATGGTAAATAAAAGTGTAATAAACTTATAATTTTTCAGATAAGTTTTAAATTTTTTTATTGTGCAATAGTTGGGAGAGCATAGCACAGCAGGAATATTTTTCTTTCTTTTTTAAAGAGTTATTTATTTTATGTGTCTGAGTACACTGTAGCTGTCTTCAGACACACCAGAAGAGGGCATCAGATCACATTGTAGATGGCTGAGCCACCATGTGGTTGCTGGGATTTGAACTCAGGACTTCTGGAAGAGCAGTCAGTGCTCTTAACCGCTGAGCCATCTCTCCAGCCCAGACATATTTTTCATGATCACAAAACCATGAAATTTATTTATTAAACAGCCACAGGAACTCAACATGTAAGAAGATGTAGGATAAAGTCATTTTTCAACTGTATGCAGATTGCATTTTCTAAAAAACTTTCACTTTGGAATAAGCTGCAATTTTCCGCTAGTCTGCCAATACCTTTTCAAGCAGAGTACTTCCAAGTTTAAAACAATGGACTGATTGTTAATCTGGAAGAAATTACAGTAAATATGCTTAAGTGTATGGTAAATGTACAGCAACACAATATGCTCATTATGTTCTTTTTCAGACTAGTGAAAGATAATGTTAACTGTGACAGAGTGACAAAAATATAATATGAATTATGTTTTCAAATAATATTTTCACAAATCTCTCTGACTTCAGGCAACTGCGTTTGCTGGGGGCCAGCGAGTGTCAGGAAGAGGTAGGCATCTGGTTCCTCTCTGACACGAATCACCATGAGCCATAAACAGAGCAGCGAGATCCTGGTAGCACTGGGCTCTGTGACGTTACAATAGTTTGTAAGCTCTCGAATGAAAGTAGCCATTCAGAATGGATGAACAAAAGTGGAAGGAGGGAGGCAGGGAGGGGCAGTGAAGGAGCACGAGGGAAGGGAAGAGCATAGAGATCAGCCTCCGCGGGGCAGAGAACCTCTGCCAATATCTAATTTAGTGGCTCTACCACAGCTGTGCACTGGAATCACCTGATTGGCTGATTCAGACCACGTGTGTGTGTGTGTGTGTGTGTGTGTGTGTGTGTGTGTGTGTGTGTGAGAGGCCGCCCAAGGGCTGAGGGCGTGGCTCAGAGGCAGTGTAAGCATTGAACCCACATAAGTCTTTCTCGGGTTCAATACCCAGTACTGAGAAATAGCCCCCAAGCCCTTAAAATCTCTGTACATTATTTGTTCTTTGACAAAGTTCTACAGGTGTTTATGACTAATTAAGTTATCCTTTAATAACTACATATCGATCTAATTTTTCCATTCTATATACAAGGGAACTGAAGCCCGGAGACACGGAGAACTGACTGAAAACCACACAGCTCCTGGTCTACAGCTCCACTTGGATGATTTTCAGTGAGAATCGAACTGTCTTAATCTGTATGGTGGTTACTTGTGAGCTCACAGCTATCTGTCTTAGAAGCCCCGCTCAAGAGCAAAGAGGACAACTGGTCAACCATATTCTGTCAAAGATTACTGAAACGATGTTAAAAAGTCAGGTGGCACAAACACAAAAAACCACCAGTAGGCTCCTCGAGCCCCAGTGACCTGGTCACCTCCTCTCGACACAGCCAAGTCCTGTGCAAGGCACTGGCATTGCAAAGCACTGCTGTTTGGTTTCCATGGGTCAGGAAGAAGGGGGGGGGGATAGATTTTTCTTGGCTTATTCCTTAACATTCAACAGAAGGTTAAGAAAGTACATTTTCTGATCCCTCAAAATGGAGAAAGCTGGCCTGCTTTTCTCACACTTGGCAGGACTGAAGGCCGTGTTTTTGGCTATTAGCCCGCTTAGCTGGTTACATTTATAGACAGCCCACCACAGGAACATACGCGATTAAGTTAGTTAAACATCTATGCATTTCTTCTTCTCTCCCTCCATATTCACAAAAACAGAGAAGGCTGAAGCATTCCAGAGCAATGTGAGGGTCAAGTTCTCACTTCAGCCTCTTGCTCCAGACTTGTGTGAGAATGGGGGCTGAGGCAGCTCAGTGGAGTTACTCACAGGATCCTGGAAATGAACAAAGCTAAGCTCAGAAGGCGGTGCAGAATTCCCACAACACATCTGCACTTTCTATAAGAAACATCTGCAGCTCCATTGACTTCAGAGCTCACTTTATCTTTTTTCAAAAAGAAATTATGTAACATGTATAAACTCCTAGAGCACCGGCTGGCTCATACTTGTTAATTACACAGACACAGAAGAATTGAAAATGTCATTTCTCTTGACAGAGGTCACACAAGTGCTCCAGCATCTGGGCAATCTTACGGGAAGCCTAACGTGGTCTGGCACAGGTCCGTTAGACCAAAGCCAAGGGCCATACAATTAGTCTCTTTTCAGTCCTGAAACGAGGAACTTAAGATTGATCAAGCATGTAAATCGCCCAGCTGGAAATATCAGTTATACCGATGGACTTACAGACTTGTGGCTTGCCTTGTGAGGACTGGGATCAGACAGGGGGCAGGGGTGGGGTTTGTGATGGATTTCTCCAGGTTACCACACTATTTGCTTCTCATCGAAATAATAATAATGATAATAGCCCAGATGCATCTACTGAAGGTATATATATAAAATCAGTGAACTTTTGCTGAAGCGAAACAGGCTAATATTGCTATGATTAGGCTACTGTGTATGCATATATGCCTGTGTCTATACATATATGACTCTGTGTGTATGTGTATGCATATATGTCTCTGTGTGTATGTGTATGCATCTCTCTCTGTCTCTCTCTGTTTCTCTCTCTCTCTCTCTCTCTCTCTCTCTCTCTCTCTCTCTCTCTCNTGTGTGTATGTGTATGCATCTCTCTCTGTCTCTCTCTGTTTCTCTCTCTCTCTCTCTCTCTCTCTCTCTCTCTCTCTCTCTCTCTCTCGTGTGTGTGTGTGTGTGTGTGTGTGTGTGTGTGTGTGTGTGTATGTAGACAGAGAACTGGCCAATATAGGAAAAGCTTCTAAGAGATGTTCTATTTTAATGGTAGTAGCTATTGAGGAATGGGTCTCTATAGCAAAGGGCCCAAATGCAGTGGGCGTGTCTATCATCCTGAGTGCTCAGCTATGCAGCAGCACAGACCTCAATTTACCTCTCCATGAACCAAGGAACCTCGGAGGAGGTCTAATTGATAGGCAGTGCCCAAGGATAAAGGGGGGTGGAAAAAGAGAAGGACCCTATGTAGGGACCACTGGATGTTCTTTGAAGGCTCTGTTCTACCCAGACTAAGCTAACTCCTTCTAATTTGATGAAAGATCCCAGTGGACCTGGTTACTGGGCACATTTGGGATTTAGTCAGTAATCTAACCTCGAGGGTTCAACGACCCTGGTTGAATGTGTGCTGTTCCTGCAGGGGCTCCATGAAACGTGGCATTTACGAATCTGGACCAAACAGCTCTATTTACTGTGAGGTGGAAAATTTCCAGAAGTGCCAGGAGAGACGTTGGCATGTATGCAAGTCAACTACCATTGAACCCAAAGAAGCATTCTGTTCTCCGGGATGCTCTTGAGGCACTGAAAGAGCCCATGTGAAGAGCCTTCCAAGGGTGCATCGGATCCCCTCTGGCTGTGGATGTTGTGTTTCAGGGGGAGGGGGCAGAAAACCTTTCTGGAAACAGAGTCCCCCAGTCCGATCCCAGTCCACACTAGCCAAGTCCCAAGACTGTGTATTTTCTTATTTTCAAGTTCAGTATATCAAATATATCTGCTGGCTATTAGCGGATTAGAGCCACCACTGTGTTAAAAAAAAAAAAAAAAAAAGCTGGAGGCCCACAGAGGAAGTAGATTAGGAAGAATTCGAGCCTGTAGGACAGATGAAATTATTTGCTATCTCCTGTTTTGTCTTAAGTATATTTTAAGCTCCCCTCCTGTTTTAGTATTTTTGTTTTAAACCATTCTTCAAGGTCCTTCAAAAGGAATACTCTGAATAAAAGACATTTCAGATGCTATCCAATGGCCTAAATGTGTAATTATGACAGTCTCTAAAGAAAAACAAGGAAGAAAACCTGAAAACACTAGCTACTTACAATGTCTTACCAGATAACCTTTCCCCCTTCTTTGGGGAAACCCAATGGCGCACAATGCTTCTTTAAGTTTCTTTTATTAAGTTCAGAGTGTTTGCTCAAGGCAAATGGTATCCTAGAAAACTGGTGGCTACTCTATACTGGCCTCTTTTTGTTTTTACTTTTTAAGGCAACACAAACTTCGGAAAAGGTGGTTATAAAAAAACATCACAGGAAGCCAAATAGCCTTTATTTAAATTAAAAGCAATCACAGCCTGATTCTTGGAACACACTAGGAAATGCTTCTGGCACGCAGCTGCTTCGAGGGGCCAATCTCATGTGTAATTGGAAACATTTCAAACAGAATTGTTACTAAAGTCACAGACCATAATTGTGAACTGTCGGCCCAGTACCTCCATAAAAGAAGGGCCAGTGGGTCTATGGGAGTGGACTCAAGGCACTGGGGGCACATCTCAATGTAGAATGCCACCCTTCACGGACAACATGTCTCTTTCCAAAGGCCTACTGAGAACAGAAGAGCAGAGCAGAGCTGGCAGGAGCTGCAAATCCACAAGTAGGACTGGGCACCAAGACATATGAAATAACACAGCCCCTAACTTGTTTTCTGAAGAGTCTGTATGTAACCTGCTGGCAATGAACGGGATCGCTCCAATCTCCCAGGGAGAAAAAAAATGCAAAGTCAGCTTAACTAGCCAGTTGATTTAAAAACTTTTTAGAACAAAACTTGGGGGGAGAGGCGTCACATAAAAGTGAATGGCAGCTGCTGGCTTCCTTTCCATTCTCTGTTTTCAAATATTTTACACCGGCTTCTGCCTATCTGGGGTTTTTACTCATAGGTAAATGACTTCGGGAGGCGGTACTGTCTTTGTGTTCTCAAAGAAGCCCCTTCAGATGTGACCATGAGCTTGTAGTTTAAACAGACAGACACAGGAAGAATTATCGAACTGTCTGAAGAGGCCTGCCCCCCACCCCACCCCACCCCCGACCCCGCCGCACCCCCTCCCGCACTCCATAACTGGAAACAGGCCGTGCCCGTGGACCAGCAGTTCAGGAACAGCTCGTGGAAAAATCGTGTCATTTTGGCACACAGAGAGGGATCTGATTATTCTGTCGTATCTTTGTGCCAGAAGCATCATGACATCAGCATGCCCCAAGCTGTAAAGTCTCTTTCCACTGCCTTCTTCAGGAGAGAGGGGCAAGGGAAACAGGCCTGCAAGGGTTCCTAGTTGCTACTGGCCAGCCCATTGTGCTGGTCCTGGATGCTCACGCACCAGCCCACAGCAGGAGCCAATCTCCCCCACCCCCACCCCCACCCCCACCCCCTTCCGCTCAGCATTACCATAAACAAGGTTTGTTGGTTACCAGGGTGCTGAGGGATGACCTATGCTTATATCCAAAGGGAGGAGTCCAGAAGGACAGACAGAGTGGCTCTGCCACCCTCGGGCAATCCTGGTTTCTGACTTACTGTTGGAGGCGCTGGCTCCCTTTGCTGCTGAGCCTTAGAGGCACAGCACTGTAGCAGTGCATGGCTTGACCTCCAGATAACTCTGATTTCCTCCCCCAAGCATTTGTCCACGCCCACTTTCTAAAAGCATCGCTGTGCAACTCTACAAATCTCTACCCAATAACCAGGAGAAAACTAAATAACGGTCTCTTGGCATACCCACGGGGAAACACCTCTCTCCTCTCCCTTATTCCTTGTCACTATAGAACATTGGATACCTGGATTTACACAGTTTTAATAGTCTCACAGTGGGAAGAGCTGAACGAAGAACACTGATTTATATAACATGGAGAAAACACAGAACTGTTTTCCTGGGGGTGGGGAGGAGTCTATGTTGGTCAGATGACATAAACATTTCTATGGTCACATGAGAATCACTTGTGTGTGTGTGTGTGTGTGTGTGTGTGTGTGGTGTGTGATGTGTGTGATATGTGTGTGTGTAATGTGTGTGCTGTGTGTGCTGTGTGTGTGGTTTGTATGTGGTTTGTGTGTGCGTGTGGTTTGTATGTGCTGTGTGTGTCTGTGTGTGTGTAGGTCTTTGCATGGAGGTCAGAGGTTGATGTCCAGCATCCTCCTCCATGTCTCCCCACCTTATTTAATTCTTGTTTAGACAAAGTATCTCGCAGAATCTAGAACTTGCTGATGGTTTAGGCTGCCTGGCCTGAGAGCGAGCTTAGGTTCCTCCTGACCAGCTCCCCTGGTTGCCGTTGAGCACAGGTGACCACACCCAGTTTTGTACATGGGTCCTGGGGATGTGAACCGAGGCCTTCATCTTTGCAGAACAAATACTTTTCCCAAACGAGCCATCTCTCTAGAACCCCATTTTGCTTTTTGAAATTCTCCTTCTTTAAAACAGAAGATGTGTCCATTATAAACGACTTGGTTCAGGGAATTGAACGAAGCAATTAGAAGGTCAGCAAACCTAACCCTGATCAGGCAGTTCAAAAACATGGGTCGGGTATTCTAAGAGTTACTTGATGGTAAATAATTTTTAAAGAGTCTTCATCCTATATCTCCAGCCTTAGGAGTGTCATTGGGGCGGGGCTCACTCATAGTGACCAGCACTTGCCCAGGTTAGCCCACTGGTACTGCAAAGACATCACTTTACAGAACTTAGCCTTTTTGTGCACTACTGACAAGTTACTGTAGACTTTAAAGAGATTATCTAATCATTATACTTCAAAAATTTACGTCCCAGCTCACTTTTGAAATTCCCTGAGGAAACTGTAAAATTTAACTCCGTTTTTAGGGCCCACTCTATCATACTCCAGTCGTTAACTGCAAACTTTTTTTCTTCTTTCTAGCTCGTATTAGGTGTTCCTTTCATAACCCAAGCTGACTCATTACAACCAAGAGTAGACCCATGGTCTTTGGTTATAAAAACAAACAAACAAACAACAACAACAACAAAAAAAAAAACCAAAAAAAAAAACCATAGTCAACCTTTTAAGCTTCATTGGGCGTTACCAGCAGAACTGATTGAATCTGTCACTTTAGTGACATATGGCAGTTTTCTCTTCAAAAGAGTCTATGAATCAACAGGCTCACTCAGTGGTAACTCTCTAACTAGTACCAGATTAAGAATGAAAAAAAAAAATTAAATTACTAAACTCATTGACTCATATCAGCCTGTCCATCTTTAGACATCATTCTGTCCCCTCCCCCCACTTCCCTTCCTTTCTGGGGCTTATTTAGAAGCATGAGAATTCATTCACGAGTCATAATTATTACTTCAAATTATCAGTAAGTATGCGATCTCTTAACTGAGGGCAACATCCATTTATTTCTAGTGCCTTTTGTGTATAGCCCTTGCATTGTTAACCTTTAAATCTTTAGTATAAACATTTCTGGAAGCGCTTATAAAATATCTCCTGTGTTTCCCGACTGCCCGGTTGATGGCATTTAGGACTCTCTGGTACCAGCAGGTGTTATATTTTCCTTTCTTCAGGCTCCAGCTGGCTACAATGATAGATTCTCGTCACAGCCACCTAGGCTAGGACCACATTGGAGGCAAAATGAACCCAGCTCTACCAGACAGCAAGATAAATGGCTGCTGTTTAAGTTTTAAATCCCCTGGTGGGAGTAAATATTGTTCTAGGGAAAAAGGCTTGACAAACATTGCGTCATCCTTACGGAGCTTTCTTGATTAAAACAGAATTTTTAGATTAGGTTGGTCCTAATCTAAAAGTGTATCTATCTTGCTGTCAGGGTTTTTTTTTTTTTTTTGGGTTTCCCCCCCCCACCCCCACCCCCGCTTCTACTCTAAAAACAGACATATTGTTAGGGATGGTCAAACACGGCTGACACCTCCCAAGGGGCACGGTCCCCCTCTTGGTAATAGAAGGCCTCCGAACACTGACACTTTACTGAGGATAATGGCGACAGCAAAGGCTTAGTCAGAAAAAGGCCAGTTGTCACCTAAGTGACAGGCAACAGCTGAGCTCACACATCTGGAGCTGGAGGAGGGCAAACCTTAGCAGCCCTCACTCTGTCTACACCTTGGGCCTGTCTGAAGAGACAGATGAAGTTTCTTTAGTCCGAAAGTACATTAAAAATATCTGATGGCGAACCATGTCAATTATATAACATCAGCGCAGACACTGCCTTCCCAAAGCGCTGATTAAAACCAGGCGGCAGACAGAACTGTTTCAGGGACAGATAGGAGATACAATTTCATCAAGTATAATTTGTCATTCATAAAACCTATCCTAAAAGCCACAAATGCAGCATTTTTTTTTTTTTTTTAAAACAGCACAAGTGCACTTGGGCTCCGCCAGCGATTTTTACTCATGCTCCTTTTAGGCCGGTTCGCGGTGCGCTCTTCTCCTTGATCCTGGCTGCAGTTCTGCCTCTGACACGTTTTAAAACCAGGAACCAAGTGCGTCAGGCTTAAGATTCTGAGTCCTCCAGGGGCGGGCTGGGACTCAAAGCTGTGCCAGCCGTCCCCGCGACCTCCCGGGTACACCACCCCTCCCGCGTCTTCAGTCTCCCGAACGCAATCTGTAGACAATTTTCCCAAAGTCCCAAAAATAACACGGCCCTGCCAATAGTCGTTGGCGATGCCGTTTGTTTTTCTTAGAGGGCAATGAAAACTCAACAGCTTTCTGCTGCATCCCGAGTCCCGATCCTGCTAATTATTAACAGACCTAGTTTCTTCAACTTTTTCTGCCAGAAGGGAGGACGCCGCGGCTCCCCTTCTCTCCCACGGGCGAGCTGCGTGCAGAGCAGGGGTCTCCACCGAGGGCAGGCTGCGGCTGCTTCGCCAGGGCAGGCGGCCTTTCCCGGGCGCGCTAGGCGCCGAGCCTCCCCGCCGACGCCAGTAGGTGACAGGCGATCCTAAGCCACTCACCCTCGCCTCCCCGATCTCGCATGGCCGGGCTCCGGGCCATGCAGCTGGCCTCGGCGCAGGGGGGACCTGGCTGCCACGCAGCCCGGGGGGGCCGTGCGCCCAGCCTCTACGTAGCCACAGCCCAGCAGCTCTTCCCGTGCGGTCCCCGCGCTCCCAAACCGCCGGACGTCCCACCCCGCGCCGTGACAACGCGGCCCGAGCCGCGGCGCCCCTCGCCCGGAGCCACTCACCCCACGCGCGAGCGGCGGCCGCGCGGTCCTCGGCGGTGGCGCTTGAGAGCTGCGGTCCTCCGCGTCAGGCGCGCTCCCGCGTGCGCAGCCCCGGGAGTGTCCGCAGCCCGGCCCGTAGCGCTGCGGCCGCGCGGTCCAGGTCAGCGCAGGCGGCGCGGGGTTCGCATGGTGCTGGCGGCTCCCGGGCCGCTGCTCGGCTGCAGGCGGAGTGCGCGCTCCAGTCCCGGTCGCTGCAGAGCACCCGCCCCCGGCCGTCGCGCGGGCGCCAGCGAAATCCCGGAGCGCGGACACCGGGGATCCAGGCGGCTCTGCGCGCCCACGCGCACAGTGCGGGGCCGCGATCCCTCCCGCGAGGCAGCACCCGCCAGGCTGCGGTCTGCAGGCCCGCCAGTCTCCGCCCCGCCCCGCCCCCGATTCTGTGCCCTTTTTAATGCTGTTGCCCAGGTTCAGCCAATAATCCAGATGGATTGATTGCGAGATAGGAAAGGTGAAGGAGAGGAAAAGGCGAACCCAATTTCCTCTGATCAAACAGTTTGACGGGGTTCCTATTAGGGTTCTCTTTCCTTTGGGGGCGTGCACAGAGGGCACGAGTTAATTAAACTCTGAATTCCTTCCGGAGCCCTCGCCCCTGATAAACCCACCTGGATTCGATCCTATCTTGTGTAATTCCCCAGACTGGTCTTACTTAAGTCAGCTCCACAGCCAAGAGGGTGAGATTGCAGATCAGGAAGGCCAAACTGATCGTTTCGAGGAAAAAGCCTGAGGATTACAGCTGAGGACCCTCGGGGACCGCGGTGTCTGGGGCCAGGATCGAGTTATCAGGGTGCACTAGATGCAGGGTCCAAAGCCTTCATTCCACCACGAGGATAATTTTTCATTGACCAAGCCACTCTCCGTGTTTTCACTGTACCCGGTTCCCAGGGCTGGGCTGGGCTGTCAGGCTCAGTCGCCCACGTTCAACAGGGACTCTGGCTGTTTGAAAGTTCTGCCCTGACATTTGCGGGGCCCCTTAAACCTCAGTCTCTTACCTTCTCTACTCCCGGATCTGTGGAATGAGCACTATGATCCCATATCTCAGAGGGCAGAGCCCACTGCAGCTGGTAATGCCAACCTGACATGTGTCCCTACAAAGCTGGACCCTTTGTGGACCTTTCCATGTCTTCTAAACCGTCCAAGATGCTGAAAGTAGCATCCTCCAGGACAAGAAGGCTTTGAGTGTTGCGAGTAGGGAGGATGACCTTGATTGGTGGATTTGTATCTCTTTGAGGATAACCAAAGCTGACCGACCATTTTAGGACTTTCTCTGGTAGCAAGCATTTTCCATTTCTTTGGTGGCGAAGCAAAGGGAGCTTCGTTAAAAATGAAGCCAATGGATTACAAAGATGTAACGTGATGATAACTAAAGACAAACGAGGGGGCTCCAAAGCTAGAGTCTGTTTTTCTCATCTCTTACAGGGGCTCAGAACTCAGTCGGTTAACATCCTGGATGCTACTGACAGGCACAGGCTGCTGCTATTGAAATCCTCTCCCTCGTGACCCAAGCTTTCTCCGCTCCTCAGCTTTTCATTGGCTGTGGCCTTTAAAGTTGTATCTCTTCATCTTGTCCGTACAAATACTTCTTTTAAGCTATAAGCATGGAGATACTAACTAATATTTCTGCCCAAGAAAGCCCGCAAAAAATGACTCATTTCATGTCTAGACATAGTGGAAAATTAGTACTTTAAAAGGGGGAATTCTACTGTCTATATTAACGTCTTGGATTTCTGTTTTTTCCCCTTAAAACTTCAAAGTACATTAGGTTTTCAAAAATTAAAAATTGAATGATGTAGATGTAGTGGATTTATCAGGGGAAGATGGGTCGGAGGATGGCATCGGTTACTTCCTACAGTCTCCTCCCTTCTGAGGCAGAGTAGGGTGGGAGAAGCTAGAGGAAAGGCTACACGTGTAGCCTGCACTTGGACCTCCCTATTAAAAGGAGAAAATGTCCGTATGTTATAGTATGACATGAGTGTGGTTGCGGAGGGCTTGCAATTGTTATATCTCAGAAGCTCTCCTTAAAACTGAGCATCTATCTGATGTGGTGCAAACACACATGATCCTCTCAGAAGCGGTGACCTCTGTACTAGAAACAAATGTACTAGAAACAATGTTCTAGAAACAAACGTCTTTGTAGCAAACACTTGATTTTTCCAAGCAAGATGCTAAAGAAATGACTCGGCAGTCCAAGGGATGGTCCGAGATGAGAGTAAACTGATTTTACATCCCAAGCCCCATCATTTACCAAATGGAGCCTAAAGGTGTGTCATTAGCATCGATGACCCTCAGTTCCTCCTTGGTAAAGAGGATGATACCCAAGTCCGAGAACTGTTGGATTCCTGGGCTATTTATTCGCCTGCAGATTTTATGTTTGACGTCTCTAGATCACTTCTTTTCTCACCTATCTTCCCTTACTCCTGCCCCCATGCAAATCCCCACAAATTAGAAAAAAAGACACCCTCCTGTCAGTACTAGGGACCGAACACAGGGCCTCTTGCTTTCTAGGCAAAAGCAATACCACTGAGCAAAACTTTCCTATCAGAGTCTTAAAGGTTGCTGGCTTCGAAGAACTTGAGATCATCTCTCCGCTCCCGAGTCACTATGGGTACGGGCGCACGCCACAATGCCTGGCATAAGAAAAGTAGGAGACCGTTTTGAAGTTTAGTGTATTAGGACTATATAGATAGCTCTGCAGTCAGGAGCATTTATTGCTCTTTCAGAGGACTGGAGTTTGGTACCCAGCACCTACATGAGATGACTCACAATTGCTTCTATCGTCAACTGTAGGGGATCCAATGTCAGCCCTCTTCTGTCCTTCACGTGCACCCATACACTTAAAATAGTCACTCCTATAGACATAGAAATATACATAAGTAAATAAATAATAAAAAATATATCTTAGAAAATAAAGCTTAATGGCACAAATGTAGTCTCCATTGTGAACTACCTGGCTGTTCTGGGTTTCCTATTAATGGGACTCGTTCTTCTTCGTCTTGCCACATAAATATGATATCACACCTTTTATATGCAAATCAATTCAGAATCATTTTAAAGCAGTGATACTAATTTTTATAGAAGTTATATCCATGAGTATTGTGCTGTAACTCCAGGTTTCATATGTTGAAGTCATTATCTCCAGTGCTTCAGAGTGTAATCTTATTTGGAAACAGGTTTTTATAGATGTAATCAAGTGAAACCAAAGTCTAGACTGAGCCCTAATTCTATATGATTGAGTTTTTCTTCTCTTTGTTTGTTTGAGACTAGGGTCTTACGTAGCCCAAGTTATCCTTGAATTTGCTATGTAGTTGAGGAAGACCTCCAATTTTTAATTCTCTGCCTTCATCCCCTACACCATATCTTGCATGACTGATCGTATGAGAAGGAAACTTGGAGTTCAGGGAGGATACCACAGATGTGAATGTAGAGATAGATGGTGGCAATAATTTATAAGCCAAGGAACATAACAGAGTGTAGTGAATTATCCGGAGCCAGTTGAGTGAGGGACAACTCTCAGTAGGAACAAACTCTAGCTCTAACTTGATCTCACACCTCTCCATTCCTCACCCATGAGGCAACGTCTTTGTGTTGTCTTGGCTAGCCCACATGCGATGCTTACTATGGCGGTGCCAGTCATCTAATGTGGTACCCAATGACTCACGCTAATGAAGGTTCTTAGCTCACTCAGGATGAAGAGTTCACAGCAGCTCAGACAAAACGGAGACTTAAAGCAAGAACCCAGGAGCGCTGACAAGCCTGTCTTGACATCCAGGTCTGATTGGTTCCTACCTTTTGTTTTTTGTGCCTCTTGACCCCAGATCTCTATTGTGCAGACTCAGCCTGAGGTGGAGATTGCAAGGTGCATGATTTCGCCTGTGGTGAGCAGCCAGCTTGGAAGACCTGCTCCTGTGTTACCAGTCCATGGTAGGCTTCCTATCCTTTTTGGGACAAAGTCCACTGTCATCAGACTAAGAAGAAGGCTCTCATATTTGCATGATGGAGATTTCCTTTCTGCCCTCAACTGTGTTTGCACTAATTGTACCAAACTATTTACAGTTCTTCAAAAGCATCACACTGTTTGAGACCTCTGTGCTTTGTTGGTACCTAGGGAGTTACTCACTTATCACTGCCTTCTTTATTATCAAGTTCTTTCTGTCCTTTGCTTAAACGCCCACTTCTTGGTAGTCTACTAATGCGCATGCTTAGATGGCAAGCACTTGACTGATGATACCACCTCCCTAACCCAAATTCCAGCTTTTTACCACCAAAATGGAGATGCCGAGACTGGAGAACTTATTGGTGTTTTGTTTATTATTATTTTTTGTTGTTATTTTGGGACAGGGTCTCTCTGCATAGCCCAGGCTGTCCTGGCATTCAGAATAGAGACCATGTTCCCCTCAAATTCAGAGACCCACCCACCTCTGCCTTGAAGAGTTAGGATTGAAGGCATGTACCACTATATCTAGTATATTTATTTTGTTTCCTGATTCTGTTTTTCTTATTTACACTCCAGAGGAATTACCTTCCTATGCCTGCAGGTTTGAGAACACAAGAAATGAGAAAAGTAAATGTCCCTTTTGTGCATAGCTATTGCAGTCCTATCTGTTGGGCCCTATGTTTTCTCTGTCCAATTCGGACACACAAGACTTCCTAGCTCACATTGGTAAGGACTGAAAAGGTAAGAAAGTGACAAGGTGGCTTCAAGCATTCTGGCTGGAGATAACCCTGGGCTAAAGGTGACACTTTTGATCTTTTTCACCTAAGGGCACCTCTGGAATGTGGAGTGGGCTCGCTGTGGAAAGAGGGGGACATTAAATCTCTTCTTGACCTCAGAAAGGTTAGATCTTAGGTGTTCTGTGAGTATTGCCCTTGTAGAAAAGAAGAAAACAAAACAACAACAAAACAACAACAACAACAACAACAAAAACCATAGTAATTCCTGTTACAGACTCCTGCCGCTTCTGCTACGTTTGGCTCCAGGCTTGTAGATCTCTACTATATAGTGCATTCTATTCCATCAATGTCTTCCAGCATAATTTGTGATGTTCACCACATCCCCCTAGAGTGCTGTTGTGTAACTTGGGTCGGAGGCCTCTAGACTTCTGGGTCAGGATAGTTCTACTTCCTCTTCCTACACCAGCTTCCACCTGAGTGCAGGATTTGTGGGGCACTGAAATTTAAAATGTAAGACAAAAGTAAATTTAAAATGTAAGACAAATGGTATTATGGGCTGCAAGTATAAAAAGGAACAGCTTTTAAGTGGGGCCTGCCAGCTTCGAGCTGCTTTTCCCCTGAACATTACCTCAAAGAGGACATTGGTTTGGGACTCCACTTCTGGGTTTTGCAAAGCAACTGTGAGGGAGAATTCAGATAAGGCAGTGGTAGCAAAGGGCTGAGAGGAACCTGGGAATTGGCTCCCATACCCGCCCCATCCCTGCAGGATGTGGTTTCCTCATAGGTGAGAAGCATTGATGGCCTGGAAATTACCTTTTTATGCTGGGGTGCCAGCCATGTGACCCTGTGTGACATTAGCAAAAGTGATCTGTCACTCATGATTCGGTTGAGCAAAAATGCACACAGGAAATCAGTTTACTAACTTAACTCTATTAGGTTAAAAGGCAAATGGAGATCAAAACAATAATCAAAGGGTAATACTTAATTCATGGACTTAGTTCTCTGACAGAGAGTTTCTCTTTTAATTTACTCTGTATGTGGCAAAGTAATGAAGTTTGAGGAAGCTTAAAGAAAAAAAAAAAAAAGGAGGAAATCCTTGTACCACATCACTCAACACAATCCTTTCTAGAGAACTCCAGAGTTCAAACCCACTCTCTCCTTGCTAAAAGAAGAATCCTATTTTGCCTAAAAGCAGAGTAATTCAATATGAGGAAGAAAAGGAAGAAAAGCCCGAAAAGACACTAAAAGCGATGCAGAGCACTATACTTTCTTTAAGAGAATGACTTGGGCTGGAGAAATGGTGGACCAGTCTCTGCCTGCCGATTGGTCTTCTGCCTTTGCAAGTCACATGACATCTTGTTTCATCAGAAAGTGGGGCTTGTCCATTGACAGTTACAGACCTGGTCTCTTCCTTACTCGTCAAGTGGGAGTAAATCCGCAGGCGATCCCACTGGCTGGGCGGGAAGAAATGGGTATGCTCACGTCATTGCTCAGCGATTCAGGAGTCAGGAGAGGTGTGGGGGTGAGGATGGCTGGGAGGACCAGTGGAAGGGGTGCTTTTCAAAACACAGCCAAAGAAAAGGGCTAGACCAGGAAGGTGCTGATGCTGTTAGCCTGACAACTGAGGCGGGTGTGGCTGTCGGAGGGTGTTTGCCAGTGGAGCAGAGTTGTTGAAACAGATAGAAGTGATTGAGTTTCCTATAGTGCACTTGCACATCAGTGGAGTGAAATGACAGCTGTCCCATTATCTTATTATCATTATTTTTATTAGATCCTTAGGGGTTAATAGCTGAACAAACATGGAATGTTCTTCTCGTGTATTAAATTAAAGGCACACGTTGGTCTACAACATCTAAGCAGAAAACAGCAGTTGATTTTCTTTGCTGATGTATGAGCATGGTGTGGACCGGAAAGGCGGTGGTATTACTGCCTCTTAGAGACGTGTTCTCTTCTTGTTCCGAGGGAGTTTGTTTGCAATCCTCCATGAGGTGTCTATGTTTTATCATCATAATCCCTCACCTGCCCTGTGCATATCTGTTCATAATGTTTGATGTGTTTCCAAGGTGCTTTTAGGTTCTGATTAGCCTCTTAGCCCTTGAAGGACACAGATGATTTCGTTGACATCGGAGCCATCTCATAGGTTGGCCTTATACCCGCAGATAACCTGAACTCAACAAATATTGAATTGTTGCTGTTGTATTTATTCAGTGTGTAATCTCTTATGCTAAATTATGTTCTCACACAGAATCATAGTTTGTGTCTGCATTTTTATTTTGAGACAGAATCCATTGTAGCCTGGGTTAGCCTTGAACTCTCTGTGCACCCAAGGATGATCCTGAGGACCTGACCCTTTTCCTCTACCTCTGAAGTGCTAGGTGTCCTGGCATCTTCCTCTACTTCAGGGTGAGCTCAGAGTTTTATTAGAGAGATAAGTATAAATTTTATTCCTTGTAATGAGAGACAGCTCCACAATATAAATGGGCCAACAAAGAAAGGGATAACTCAGGATTTTGAGAAGGTAAGACAGCCTGTTTGAGGGAGGAGGGGGGTGGTTCAGTGGAAGAGGGCTGTGATGGAGTCTGAGGGATGCCTTGGAACCCAGAAGTAGTTTAGTATGGGAGGGAACAAGGGAGGTAGAAACTTCAAGATGGTAGGCAAAAGGGTTCCTATCATCTTATCTTCGGTGATGGCGAGGAGGAGGGTATTGACAGAGGCACAGACTACACAAATGACGGTTTCCTCAGGGCAAGCCTGTTCTGACTGGAAGTAGTACCACTCACCTCACTTTCCTGTAAGACGGGATGCCGTGCTTCGGTTTGTACAAGGAGTATGTGATTGTGCTTTTGGAATGTAACAACACAGCTGGCTGACGTGTGTACCTCTTCAAGGTGAACAGAAAGAGCAAATGACTGAAAATTGCAGAGACCTGGGTTCTGGGTCTAGGCGCCCCACTCACGGGTCATGTGAGATGATGACAATGGGGATTTTTTTTTCCGGAAAACTTTTAGCACAAAGATTGGATATTTGGCCTTGTGTGTTGGAGGTAGCATGTGTTTGCATGTGCATATATTTAGATCTAGACGAATTCCAGTGAGAATACGAGACAATCTGCAGTAAGGAGATAAACAGGACAAAGACAAATAATCTAGTATTTCTCACTTCAACCCGGGAAGAGATTGGTGAGGGACTCAGTTTTCTGAATTGTCACCATGAGTAAGTTTCTATAGGTGAAATATGAGTAAGTTTCTATAGGTGAAATATGAAGTACCATGAATGTGTCTCCCTTTCACTCCTGGTCTCCCGTCTTTCCCTCTTAGAACCGTTCTGTAGCTGACAAGACAAAACAAGAAAAATGACAGGTTCAAATCTTTCAACAATTAAGGTGTATCGCAAAAGACTTTAAACTTAAAAAGGGCAGACGCGTAAGCTCCCAAGAGATTTGTCAAGCGACACCTACACAGAAGCTGTTAGTAAAGGAATGGACAGCCAACTCAGGAGCGTCTGTGGGCAATACAGAAGGTTTATTATTTCTGAGTGCTTCGCCTATTTAGGAATTTATGAAAATATTAAGTTTAATATTCCAAATTTGTGCACCAGGAGGGGGTGGCGCACACCTTTAATCACAGCACTTGGGAGGTAGAGGCAGGAGGATTTCTGAGTTCGAGGCCAGCCTGGTCTACAGAGTGAGTTTCAGGACAGCCAGGGCTATACAGAGAAACCCTGTCTTGAAAAAAAAAAAAAAAAAAAAAAAAAAAAAAAAAAACGGAAAAGCTGGAATCAGGACAACTAGGCTCTCCGATGGAGAAACTCCAGCACCACAGAAACTCAAGAGTGCTTATTCTATAGATTTGAACAGAGAGGTGGGGATATTGCACACAGTTGAACTAGGAGGGGGTTATTACATATAGATAAAGAGGCAGAGTTTATGGTATACGGCAGGGGTAAGGAGACATACTCAGCTAATGTTGGTATAGGAGTGGGCAGGGGTAAGGAGACATACTCAGCTAATGTTGGTATAGGAGTGGTCTCTGTAGAGGCGCAGTCTCCAGGCTGTAAACATCTGGAGGAAGGGAGATATGGTGGACATTTTTGGCATATGCTGTCAACATCTCCACTCCTGATTGCTCTGAGACTTATCCTGGGGGGAAGGCTTTGGCTTTCCTCCATGCTCTAAGGCTACAGAGTCCTTGCCATGGTTGCACCCATGTCAAACAGTATATATTAGCTCAAGACTTCCTATAGTGTTACCCCTGTGCATTTCATACATGTCTGACACAGGATAAATCTAAGCTTGACAAAATGACTATGTAGTTGTTGTTGGAGACAGTAATTGGTTAACAGGTCCAACTGCTTTTAGAAGTCACTCCTGGAAGATGTAACCTGCCAGAGAATTGTACAGGAAGGACCTTCTGTTTCCTTGGCAAAAACTTGGCACTTTGGACTTGGGGTTGGTACTAAATGGTCCAGGTGCAAGTTAAAACCAAAAAGGAGACCATGGTTGACTTCCCTATGCATTGTTAAAGGCAATGCTGTTGCAGAGGCAGACAGTCCATCCCTCTGGCTGTGAGGCTCAGCCTAGCAGAAAGACAATCTAGGAGAAGTAGTAAGAGGTTTGGATCAATGTACAACATGCAATCTGGCCATAAATCATCGCCCGTGAAACGAAGAACTGACATTGGATCAATAATTGCCAGAAAAATTAAAAATTTCACTTAGTGAAACTGAAGGCAATGTTGAGCAATTAAACTGAAAACCAGCCTGACCTTCGGGGGGGGGCAGCAGACCAAGGCGCCCCCCCACAGTAAATCTGGAAATGAGTGAGAGGCATTACATTTAGTATGTCTCTTTCTTTCTTTCTTTCTTTCTTTCTTTCTTTCTTTCTTTCTTTCTTTCTTTTTCTTTCTTTCTCTTTCTTTCTTTCCTTCTTTCCTCCCTCCCTCCCTCTCTCCTTCCTTCCTTCCTTCCTTTCTTCTTCTGTCATTCCTTCCTTCTGTCCTTCCTTTCTTCTGTTCTTTCTTTCTTTTCTTTCTTTCTTTCTTTCTTTCTTTCTTTCTTTCTTTCTTTCTTTCTTTCTTTCTTTCTTCCTTCCCTTCCCTCCCTCCCTTCCTCCATCCCTCCATCCTTCCTCCTTCCTTCCTTCCTTCCTTCCTTCCTTCCTTCCTTCCTTCCTTCCTTCCTTCCTTTTCTTCCTTCCTTTCCTTCTGATGCTAGAGATTAAACTCAAACTTGGTGGGCTCTAACCCTATCCCTCCTGCCCTTGGCTTTTTCTTATTGTTTTTAATAGTCTTTGGATCCATCCCAAAGATATTTCTAAAAAAAAAAAAAAAAAAAAAAAAGGCTTGTTACTGATGGAGGTTAAAGAGGCCCAGGCTTCCTTGGATTCTTCCACTTTAAGACATCCCTTAAGGAGTATGCTGGAGTCTGTATAGCAAGGGCCCATGTCTGCAGTGGTAACAGCAGAGACAAACCTGACGAGGTCCCATAATTCCCCGTTCTACCATCTGCTGCCTTTTGGGGGAACATCAAAGTTCAGGTCTCTTATGTCTAAGGGACAGGTGTCCCACCATGCCCTTCTCTTCTTTACGACACCCTGCACACATGGTCCCATTGTGCTTTCTCAGAAGCACAGGAAGGCTGCCTTCTTGCTCATCTGCCCATGTGTTCTTGCTGATGGTGTGGTGGTAGATATCAGGCAGAAAAGAAGGGTGGGCTTCTGTGCCAGAAACTGTCTTTATGCGCAATTAATCTCCAATGCATGTTGGCCTGGCTCCCTGGTCCATTCTTCTTTCAGCCACATAGCCAATCACCTGTGAACAAATTAGTCTGCTTGTGCCTTCTTTTCCCACACCGGAAGCATCTTTGGTGTGTTAGAGAGGCACTTAGGCTGTTATACGTTTACTAAGCCAGTGTGCGGTAGGGCCGTTTGTGGCCAGAGTCACACAGAATGCTGATGGGATTCCCAGTTAAGTTCAAATGAAATGGGCTCGAGTTTCCTCACTGCGACAGGGCAGCCATTACACTCAAACATCCTATTCTAAGCATCCCTACCTCTTGTCTCTGTTCCCGGAGCGGAATGGCATCTTCTATGCTTAAGGTAGGCAAGGAGCCAAGTGTTCTCCTGGCTGCTCAGGAGGCATACATTTGGTCTTTCCTTCTGTGGCTCTGCTGAGATGTGGCTAAGGTTCTGAATGGGAGCTGGGCATGGGTTCTTAGCAGCCAGGCAAGAAGGCACAATGTGCTAGATATGACTGCAGTGTGTGGCTGAGAGCTTTGCTATAGAAATATTTCATAAGAAAAAAAGTATCGCATAGATAAATGAAGAGAGTAGGCCATTTTTAAAGGAACAGTGTATTGATAACAACCATTCCCACTGAACCTTTCTTTCTTTTCTTTCTTCCTTCCTTCCTTCCTTCCTTCCTCCCTCCCTCCCTCCCTCCTCTCTCTCTCTCTCTCTCTCTCTCTCT
>NC_034606.1:58248070-58287626 GCF_900095145.1 Mus pahari
TTGAATTCCCCTGGAGCTTGAGTGGCAGACAGCTGGGAATTGAAATCCGATCCCCAGAAAGAGCTGCGGATTCTTCTCTGCAACACCTAAGAGTTCAAATGTTTTTACTTTACTGTGTGTGAGTGTGCACACATGTACGCAAGCACGCGCGCGCGTGCACACACACACACACACACACACACACACACGTGCAGGTCAGAGGGCAGTTTCCAGGAGTTGGTTCTTGCCTTCCACTTTAAGGCAACCTCTCTTGTTTCTTGGAAGCCTGAGCCTGTCTAGCTGGTCCAGAAGCTTGGACTCTGTAATATATACGAATTATATCTCCATCTCCCATCTCCCCTTAGGGGTGGCAGAATTACAGAAGAAGGACCCCCACATCCAACTTTCTACTTATGTTTCAGGGATTGAACTTGGGATATCTGGCTTGTTTAGCAATCAGTTTTACCTATTGTGAGCCTCCTCCTGAGCCCTTATCATAAGAATCTTGAAATATTTAAAACACACACACACACACACACACACACACACACACAACCCTGTCCTTTGAATTGTCACAAAATGATCATACCGGACAAATGAAATTTGCTCTTCACTTTAGATAAAAACACTTCTTCTCTCATTTAATGTTAATTATTTTTTTGTAATAAACTTGCATGGCGATGAATACTGTTTATCTTATTCTTGATGCTTCTCCACTATATTCTCAGAGTATATTTGTAAAAAGATTTTGGGTTCTGGAGCTGTTTTTCCCAGGGAAGGAGACATGACTGAGCCCTGACTGTATTCAATGTAGCTCTGGGTGTCAAAACTCCAGGCAGGAGGTACAGCAGCACATTACTAGTCTGAGTTCATGAAATTCAAATGTGCTCTTTATCTAAGAACTCATTTCCTTTAGCCTTTCATTCATTTATCAAATGCTTTTGGATGGTCTATGTTTTAGGGTTTTATTTCTGTGAGCAGACACCATGACCAAGGCAACTCTTATAAGGACAACATTTAACTGGGGCTGGCTTACAGGTTCAGAGGTTCAGTCCATTATCATCAAGGTGGGAGCATGGCAGCATCCAGGCAGACATGGGTACAGGAAGAGCTGAGAATACTGCATCTTTATCTGAAGGCTGGTAGCAGAATACTGACTTCCAGGCAGCTAGGACAAGAGTATTAAAGCCCACACCCACAGTGACACACCCACTTCGACAAGACCACACCTCCTAATAGTGCCACTCCCTAGGCTAAGCATATACAAACCATCACAGCCTCCTAAGTACCCAGCACTGTAGTGGATGCAGGGGATTCATGAACTCTCAGCGAAGACTCTTCAAGTATTTGGCGATTGCAGTGGAGTAACAATAGTGCTGTATTCTGTAGCTGCTGGACTTAATACGGTAGCAAGTAGTCTTAGTTAGGGTTTTACTGCTGTGAACAGACACCATGACCAAGGCAACTCTTATAAGGACATTTTCTTGAGGCTGGCTAACAGATTCAGAGGTTCAGTCCATAATCATCAAGGCGGAAGCGTGGCAGCATCCAGGAGGAGTTGAGAGTTCTACATCTTCATCTGAAGGCTGCTAGGAGAAGACTGTCTCCCATGTGGTTAGGAAGAGGGTCTCAAAGTCCACCCCCACAGTGACACACTTCCTCCAACACGACCCTACCTACTCCAATAAGGCCAATACCTACTCCAACAAGGTTGTACTTCCTAATAATGTTACTTCCTGTGGAAACAACCATTCCCATTGAATATACACCATTGAACAAACCACCATGCAAGTTTCTGCTCTCTTATCATATTTTCTCCCTTCTAATTCCATCTGCCACTCAGAAAGGAGAAGTCACGTAGCTATGGAGCAACAGCCGTGCACGGAGACCTCCGACTCCTTCGTTCTCTGCCACGCTGCCATAATTCCTCCATGCAGAAACTCAAACGAGGTGTTTAGCTTAGAGGTAAACTGTTTCAGTCTCCCTTTGGCCTCAGTACTCCTCTCTGAGAGGAGTGGCCACCCAGGAATGGCAAAAGGGTGTCATGACCTTTAACCCTGTTTACGATCACATACACCCACGTCTTTCCCTCCACACTGCAGGCTCCACAGGGAAGGGATGCATTGGCTCACCTTGGCTCAATGGCTCTGTGCCACTGGTGGTACCCGGAAGACCTTCCTTGAGTAAAGATACTTGATCATTTGTTTATGTAAGTGGCTTAAGTTATCAGACTATCACCAAACTACATTTTTAAAATTAGTGCAATAAGTATTATCGATCGATGTGAGTGAAATTGACAGGTAGTGCCGATCTTTTGTTTTTTACTGAAAGCGATTTTTTTTTTTTTTAGATTAAAGCCAACCACATAATGAATTCACTGATAGGTTTATGATACAATCTTAAGCATTACTTAAGATTTGGGATTGTGAACCTTAGCAGTTACTCTACTTTCTACCTCTACAGTGCTGGGGACCTGGATGAACCCCCAAAAGTGTTGATAAATTAATGAGAGACTGACGGAAGGAAGGACGGGCGATTCTTAAAGAGCACTCTTAAATTTCATGGCCATAAACTCTACCAAGGAGGGTGAGGATGACAACCACTAAGAGCCCAAAGGTTTGGAGATAAATGGTCTTCCAGAAAATTCTTTGGCAAGAATTCCAGTCAACTCACGAAGCTCATCTGCCTCCACAGGGAGTGTCCACCCTGAATGTGTGTTTTACATTACCGAATGACCCCGCTTGTCATTTGTATGCTTCTGCTCTGGCGTCGAAGTCCGCAACTCCATGCACATCAGGCGTTCAGTGAGCTCTGGCTTGCTCCGTTCCCACAATCCCTCTCTCTCCTCTCCGGTTGCCTGTGAGTGGAGGCTGGAGGCGGAGAAGAGAGGGAGGGACTGTGTTGCTATTGCCCTGTTTTCGTAGAGGACGAGTGTTCTGGGACAGATGGGGAGAAAGTGACACATCCGTGTTCCAGAGTCCCGGGAGTGGGCTGTGGTGTATGTGGGAGACCTGGCAAGCTAGTTCGGAGCTAAATCCAAACGTTGCCTGCTGGCTGCTGACTTTTTGTTCGGGGGCTCTAATTTTAGACATGGATATTCGAGGATGGGACTATGTTTCATGTATGTTAAACGCATGCTCAGAGCCTTTCTGTTGGTGCCTAGAGACACCCCGAGGCCTCTCATTCTTCAAAAACAGTGTTCTACTCCGGTTTCACGGCTTTCCAGCTGAGCTCTTGGCCCTTGGGCCCAAGGCTGGGATGCTCTCCCAGCCCTGCTAATACGCGCTTCCTGCTTTGAGCGGTTCATCATGCTCGGTTCACTTCTGCAACGACGCTTCATTTTCTCAACATACCGTTTATATTTAGGAGACACGGTGGCTGTGGTGATATGTAACAGACACACAGGAACTTTACAACACCCAGGGCGCTGGACTCCGTGTCTGGGAGATGTTAAGGAGAGGGTCTGTCTTTCCCCCGAGAGCCTGGATTTAAACTGTTCCTTGCTTTAGGCAGAGAAGGAACAACAGCCAAAGCAGCAGATTGCGGTGACGCTCATTCCAACGATGACACAGGCTTTCCCGCAGCCCGGTCAGCCAAACCTCCTCTTCCCACAGCCCTACCCAAACCCCCAGAAAGTTTGTGAAGAAAATGATCAGAAAGCGAGAGCTTAAGAGGCCTTACTTTAAGAGCTGTAATTCAGTAGGGTCAGCTTCCGAAGAAACAGGTAGAAAGAGCAGTTCCCAAGGTCACTCTGCCTGCTCTGGGGCTTTTTTTTTTTTTTTTTTTTTTTTTTTTTTTTTTATTTATAAATCAGGCCTGGATTCTGCATATTCAATTTATTCAGGCTTTGTCTCTCACAAATAACCGTAAACAATTTTATACATAAATTAAAGTAAATAAATAATAATCAATAGACGAATTTATTATTCTTTAAGTATTTTCTTATCTTCTATATTTTTCTCCTCATTCTCCTCCCACCCTTGCTCGTGCCCCTTCCCCTCCATACAGCGCTTTTTCTTCTCTTGTGTCAAATGTATTCCTCTACTATTCTTCTCTCGTTCAGATTCTCTCTCTTTTCAGACCCTTACCTGATGTTCATATCCCCTTTTAAAACATCCATGTTTCTCTCGCTCTCCCTCTCCCCCTCTCCTCCCCCTCCCTCCCTCCCTCCCTTCCTCCCTCCTTCTCAGCTAGCATGGCGCTGGCATTTTGCTTGTGATCCCACCTAATCCCACTTAGAATTTCTGGTTCAGTCACAGAGGAGTCACTATTATCCTGTCTTCCAGTGGGTCACCAGCTACGCATCATCCAGAATGCTTTGCTCATCATGGTTGGCTCCCAGCAGCTTAGAAGGAATAAGATCCAACACTTTCTGTATGTTAAGGATTTGCATCTGGGCCCATTAGAATTCTCTGCTTGGGTTTGGAAGTGAGGATTCTGTACCTCTTCAAAAAAATGTAATATTTGATCTTGGGGGCCCTGGGCAGCCATTTTATACTCATGAATGGAGAAAGCACCGTGCTAAGAAGGAGGTAGGAGAGCTGTAATGAGTGTATGGCGCTCTCTGCTCCCCTTCGAGCCCTCTGCTCCTGCACTTGGGCTTTGAGATAAGTCATCCAACTGCCCCTCTTTGTGACCAGAGCAAGTGAGTGGCTTTTTAATGGAAAGTCCACTTCCAGCATCTGTGTCTCTAGATGTGCGGCTGCAAAAAGCAGGGCAAAACAACAGACAAAGGGGCAGAGGTGTACACAAACGGTTGGGAAACTGGGGTTTTCCTGCATCCCTTTCTGGGAAGTTTGCAGCAAGCAGAGCCCTGAGCTAAGACTTACCAATGACGAACATGGTATGGTCACGGCCGGCACGGAAAAGCCAGGAGTGCTTCTATGTGAGTGTTTTGAGACGGGGGTTTCTTGCACTTGGGGCCAGTCTTAGACTCACTGTGCAGCCAAGGACGACCTTCTGTTTCTGATCCTCCTGCTTGTTGATGCCGACTGCTGTGACCACAGGTGCTGTCACTGTGCCCCAGAATCAGCCTTTAAGAGATGAGGAGTCACACTTGGAAGTTTCACATAGAGCCTGCTCCTCTCTGGCAGACAAAACCGGGAATCAGATCCTTTCCCAGGATGCGAACTCTTGGTGGGAGCCAGAGATCATTTATCTCTGAAATATTCGACTCAGGGTGTTTTGAAGTGTGTATATCACCATTGTTTTGCATAGCAGAAACGGAAGGGAGGACTTTGAAAGTTGTTTCAAAAATCAGCATTTCCTTTCCGTCTTCTGACACAGATAATTTATATGCCACTTATGGTGTGACTTACTCAGACACCATTATGTTTCAAACACAAATATTCTTGTATTTTCATTATTACAAAATAACTTGCTGCTTATCCGAGCCAAGTTTTGGGGGGAGCCAGCCCTGTCTGCTTCCCATAAAGCACATTCCTGCTCTGCCTTGTGCCAACATTCTGTCTCAGTTGAAATGGATCAGGGGAATCTTCATTGTGGTTGAAGTATAGCTTTTTGTGGGGAGGGATCTGAGATGAATGTAGCTCCGTCCTTGACTCCGTGTTGGATGCCAGGTTGCACGAGGACAGTACCTCCTGTTATTTTTTATCATAAAGGTGCTTTTTTTTTTGATGATTCCTTTTATTATTTATTTATTTATTCATACATTTATTTATTTTTATTTTTATGTGCATTGGTGTTTCGATTGACTGTATGTATGTCTGTGTGAAGGTGTCGGATGCCTTGAAACTGGAGTTGCAGACAGTTGTGAACTGCCATGTGGGTACTGGGTATTGAACCAGGGTCCTCTGGAAGAGCAGCCAGTGCTCTTAACCTCTGAGCCATCTCTCCAGGTGGTGTTTTGTGCATGCATATGAGGTAAGTGCTGGGCATGTGAACTGTATCCTTATTTCTAACTTGAACATCTTCCACGTGGTGATTTTACTTAGGAAGAACAAGGTAGCTACATAGTATCCATACTTATTTATCAGACATGTACAAATTGTATCCTCAATGAATACTATTAAAAAGTTTTCCTTGTCACTGTTTCTTTTCTTTTCTTTTCCTTTTCCTGAGACCTGGACTCTCAGAGTTCTGCACACAGCTTGAATAACAGGTTTCTTTCCCCAGTCTCAGCTGCCCCATTTCACGCACGTTCTGTGTTAACTGGCCACGGGCTTAAAACAGATCCTTTCCTGGTTTTCATCTTCTTTCTCTCCCTGAAACTAGTGAAGGTCTCACAGGCTTTCCCTTCCTGCGTTGGTTTCCCCTTGCTACACATTTTGCCAGATGGCTAGGTTTCCACGTGGAGAATTTTCCATAATAACCTATCGCTTGTTTTCCATGATCCCACCCCCTCTGTCATCTGCAGGAATCAGGGAAAAGAGCGAAGTGTCAAATGAGACACGCCTAGCAGCAGAGCTTAGAAAAGGAGGAAGGGGGGAGGAGGAGAAGAAGGAGAGAGGGTAGGAGGGAGAGAATGAGAAGAGGAGGAGAAAGAGGAAGAGGAGGGGGAATGCCAAGTGAATGGCTTGGATGCCAAGATTTCATGGAAAATCCTATTGCAGTGAGGCCTGGGTGATTGAGTGTGTGTGTGTGTGTGTGTGTGTGTGTGTGTTCTGTGGTGCTGGTGGTGGGGGGAGCTCCACGCACACTCAAGAGCTGTGTAAGTACTTGGACCTTGTGGCTTCAGGGTGTTGGAGCATGTGGAACACAACCGGGGTAGAGGAGGGAGGAGTGGAGATGGGGGGAGGGGGGAAGGGAAGAAAGCACTGAACTTCAAGAAGAGATAAGGAGGCTAACATTGAAGAACTTGGGGTGGACATGGGCAGAGAAGGCAGGAAACTCGTACCGTGCCAAGGTTTATTTACTAGAACTGCATAGTAAGAAGTAGAATTCCTTACCAAGAGATTGGTGTCTCTCGGACACAGTTTGGGACCTTCAGTTAAAAGTTAGCATCCTCGATATCATATTATACTTAAGTGACCCCAAAAATTCCACCAGAGAACTCCTCTAGCTGATAAACAACTACAGCAAAGTAGTCAGGTATAAGATTAACTGAAACAGATCAGTAACCTTCCTCTAATCAAAGAATAAACAGGCTGAGAAAGAAATTAAGGTAACAACACCCTTCACAAGAGTCACAAACAATATAAAATATCTTGGTGTGACTCTAACCAAAGAAGTGAAAGATCTGTATGATAAGAACTTCAAGTCTCTGAAGAAAGAAATTAAAGAAGACCTCAGAAGATGGAAAGCTTTCCCATGCTCATGGATTGGCAGGATTAATAAAGTAAAAATGGCTATCTTGCTGAAAGCAATCTACAGATTCAATGCAATCCCCATCAAAATTCCAACTCAATTCTTCTTAGAGCAATTCTCAAATTCATTTGGAATAACAAAATACCTAGGATAGCAAAAACTCTTCTCAACAGTAAAAGAACTTCTGAGGGAATCACCATCCCTGACCTAAAGCTGTACTACAGAGCAATTATGATAAAAACTGCATGGTACCGGTGCAGTGACTGACAGGTAGATCAATGGAATAGAATTGAAGACCCAGAAATGAACCCACACACCTATGGTCACTTGATCTTTGATAAAGGAGCTATAACCATCCAGTGGAAAAAAGACAGCATTTTCAACAAATGGTGCTGGCTCAACTGGCAATTATCATGTAGAAGAATGCTAATTGATCCATTCTATTTATTTATTTATTTATTTATTTATTTATTTATTTATGGTTTTTCGAGACAGGGTTTCTCTGTATAGCCCTGGCTGTCCTGGAACTCACTTTGTAGACCAGGCTGGCCTTGAACTCAGAAATCCGCCTGCCTCTGCCTCCCGAGTGCTGGGATTAAAGGCGTGCGCCACCACGCCCGGCTTAATTGATCCATTCTTATCTCCTTGTACAAAGCTCAAGTCTAAGTGGATCAAGGAACTCCACATAAAACCAGAGACACTGGAACTTATAGAGGAGAAAGTGGGCAAAAGCCTCGGAGATATGGGCACAGGGGAAAAATTCCTGAACAGAACAGCAATGGCTGGTGCTGTAAGATCAAGAATTGACAAATGCTACCTCATAAAATTGCAAAGCTTCTGTAAGGCAAAAGACACTGTCGATAATACAAAATGACAACTAACCGATTAAGAAAGGATCTTTACCAATCCTACATCTGATAGAGGGCTAATATCCAATATATACAAAGAACTCAGGAAGTTAGACTCCAGAGAGTCAAATAACCCTATTAAAAATTGGGGAACAGAGCTAAACAGAGAATTCTGAACTGAGGAATTAGTTTATAGTTTTTGTGTTTTGTTACCCATCACGGAACTAAGGCTCATTTATTTAACTCCTTGAGAAAAAAAATACTCCCATCACTTTTTACTTAAATGTCAATTGAAAATAAAACCCACTAAATCGATGCCTGGTTTTTCATCTGACAGTTTTTGTAGACCAGGCAAACAGTAGTTCATCCTTCTTCCTGGTAGAGAGTGGTCACTGGAGAGACTGAAGTAAAACAGGAGGTAAAGATTGGTGGGTTTCAGGTGTATCGTTCCTTCTTAAAGTATAGCTATTTAAAACAAGTCACACTGAAGAGAACGTGCAGACAGACTGATGGCTGCCCTTGGTCGCTGTAACACCTATGTCATTACCTGTAGAGCTCATGTCTGGGGTAGTGGCAGCAAGCACTGTCACCTGTGGTCTCTCCTGCAGCTTTGACTCTTGTCAAAGACAAAAGCATGTTTCAGACATTTATGTGCCTTAGGGCCATGCACAGTCCATTAATATAGATTCCTTATTTGTAGGACATTTCTGGGAGAAAATTTAATTTATAACATATTGCTTATGATAGATGCGGCTCCGTGTTTTATAGTGTGATTTTTTTTTTCTCTTCAGCCTTTCAAGACCTATGTCTGAGGTTTTGCTGAGTCTCGAAAATCACCCCGCGCCGTGGAGAGAGGGCTCAGCTTGGAATGTGGAGCTGGCCTCAGAGCCCCAATGGAGATCACTTTGGGTGAGGCCCTAGCTCATTCTCCTGCTCTCTTCTTGGGACTACCAGTGTAAGCACTCGTTATTTTCACATCTTGCTTGGCTGTTTCCTCCTGCCAGTGATGGTTAGAAATGACATCCCTTGTGGAATCCAGGTCTCCATTGTAGCAAGGCAGGCTGAAGTTTAGCCAATGGGCTTCCATTTTCTCCATCAAATGCTCCCATTAAACAATGTCAATTCATTCCGAAGCTGGCCTCTCTTCTTTTTCTCTAGAAGGCTTGCCAAATGTATTCCGTCTATGTTGAGTAAATTTGGGTTGTCATCTCCAGAATAAACGAAACAATCTACCTTCCAAGGTGCCGATGAAGGATTTCAGCATGCCAGCGAGGCGGGTCATCCAGACCTCCTTTTACTTCCTAGCTGTCACGCAGCTGTGGGCTCCCAGCCTTTCCTGGCTCTCCACTTTATAGGAGGTTTTATTGGGCGCCTGCTGCCCTGGATTTAGAGGGGGAATGCAACTTGTGCTTTTCTTGCTTGGAAATCTGAGACCATGGCTCTTAAGAGCACTGCGCACTGGGCAGAAACTCCAGTTAGCACCTTAAGGTGTCAACAGGGAGGGAAACTGAGGAAGGAAACTTCTGAGACTGAGGGGAGCTTTTCAGGTATTTTTAAAGCAGCTTGTCGCCTGGCTGAGTTCTTTTCCTATTCCTGTTTAATTATCTGTCAAAGTCAGAGTACGTGAGCAAGATGCACAAGACAGTTGTACGTGTCTGAGTGGAGTGTAGAAAAAAAAATGCCTTTTTTTTTTTTGCTGAATGCATCTGAAACAGTTAAAAACGAAGTTTCTTCAGGACACAGAGTGGCAGAGTTTGATTTTAATATTTTCCCCTTTCTCTGCTGTAATTACTGTAGGTGACAAAGACCCAATTATTTGAAGAGAACTTGACAATTTTTAGTAACTGCCTTTCAAAACACAGAAGTCAAAAACTCCTATTGTCTGACATTATTATGATTGTTCGCTTTGGTTTAGAATTCCTTCATTGTCTTCTCTCTCTCTCTCTCTCTCTCTCTCTCTCTCTCTCTCCTCTCTCTCTCTCCATTCTTCCTGCCCTTTGTCTTTCATTTATATGAAAATATAATTGTTTCTTTATTAGCAATCCTAGAACCAGGCAACATCTATCTCTCTCAATTAGAACAATGAGCTGGACAGAGCTGGTTGCCTCCCCAGCCAGAAAGGAAAGGATTGAAAATAGAAACACCCCACCCCACCCCACCCCCGACACACATACAGCAGAGGACTGCCTGGTCTGGCCTCAGTGAGAGAAGATGCACCTAACTCCCAAGAGACTTGAGGCCCCAGGAATGGGAGGGCCTAGGTCTGGTGGGGTGGGCGTGAGGGCGGTGAGGACATCTTCTGGGAGATGGGGGCTGGGGGGTGGGGTGGGGGTGGGGGTGGGGTGGGAGGAGGTATGAGATGGGGGCAGACTGGGATGAAGATAGTGGCTGGACTGTAAAGGGAGATTAAATTAATAATAATAATAATAATAATAATAATAAAGAAAAGAAAAGAGAAACACACCAACAGGTAGTTTTGCTTCAGATTATATCAGTTTACTTTCCTTTTAAGGATCAAATCAGAGGACACTCTGTTACATTTTAAAAAAAACCTTGATGATAACAGAATTTAGTGTAGCTGTATTTTGGTTTGGTTTCTTTGGACTCAGTGTAAGAACTAAGAAAGAAAACCAACCAACCAAAGGATGATGTCCTGTCAACCTACTCGGCATTGGTCTTTGTACACTGTGCCTCTCTCTGTTGGTGAGGGATGGTCGGCCATCAGACATGTTCACTCTTCTTCAGTTACACACTGACATTTTCCTGCAACCAGCCCATCTGCTACCTTCTGGGGATTGTGATGACCATCTCTGGGGCCGTCATCTCAGGGCACAGGTCTGCTTTTGCACTGTCTAAGGGCAGCCCTGTGTTCTGAATGATAACCAGACAGGGAGCATTTCTCTGAAAGATTACCGACATTAAAGCAGCACCTCTGACCATTCTGCTACTGTCCACGTTTTCTGACATGTTATACATTGATAAAAAGATTTAAATTGTGTTACCCTATAAAGGTGGGGGGAGCCAACACTTTCCCTAGACACCGTTAGCTATTAAGTGAAAAGCCAACTGTCTGGTATAAATTATATATATTTTGAGCTGTTGGTCAGTGATACCCTAGAGACCTCCAAACATTGCAGGCTACTGCCACTGCTCTTGCTTGCCCTCTAGGACTTGATGGTAAGACCTTACCTTAGTTACTTTTCTATCGCTATGATTGGACACCAAGACTAAGGCAACTTATAGAAGGATGATTTTCTTTGGGAGGTTATTGGTTTAAGAGGGTTAGCGTTCATGACCATTATGGAAGGGGATAGGCATGGTGCTGGAGCAGTAGTTGAGAGCTCGCTCACATTAGAGAGCAGGCTTTGTGTGACCCAGTCATAGGCAATCCCCTGCCATCCTGGAGTAGCTGCTTTTGAGACAGGGAGTCTGGTTCTTTCTACAAAATGTAAGTGGGTTGCCTTATGTCTTCTCCATCATCACATCCAAGGGTAGGTACTGATGCAGTAAATGGGCAGGATCCTCACCAAGGGATGTGGTCCTCATGATGGATGATAAGCCAATGGCAATTCAGGGCTGAGAGCCCCTTGCACTGTAGATGTTGTTGTCTGATGATCATCTGAGGATGATCTGATGATAAGAGACACTGTTTGCAATTTTCTACCCTAAGCCCTTGCCTTGCACTCAAGAAGGAGTGAAACAGTCTAGTAACAAGAATGACTTATGGAACGACTTATTTCTGAGACAATCTCTTCATGTAAGTTGACTTCAGGAGGTTCCCAGCAAACCTGTTTCTTGTGATCTATGTAGACCTTGAGTGAGGGTTAGCCTATGGTTAAAGCCAGAACAAGTAGGATGGAAGAGAGGGTTCAGGACTCCTGGGAACACACTGTCTTTAATACTCACCCCTGTTTTACAAGCGGGTATAGCAACCTTGCTTCTCATTAAGGGATTAACCTGTGAGAGGTGCTTTCACCGACTCATTTAACAGATACTGAGCAAGGGCTTACTACCAACAAGGCACTGTCCTGGACTCTGGAGACACGGCAATGATCAGCAAAGAGACAGTTTGTTCCCTCAGGAAGCTTGCGTTTATTCGAGATAGGGAAAAGTAAAAGTCTTAGGTGGGATTATTGTGCAGTTTGCAAAGCAAGTTTGACTCATTCCGTCGGTACCAGCCACTGTGCATAATAGCTCTGTGCTGCCATGCTATGTGTATTTATAGAATCAAGTACTGGATCTAATGGCATTAACTCATACCTACACCGCACCCCAGAGCCTAGAAACGGCAGAGCCAGGGCCAAAGGTCACACCTTCCGGTCCTAAGTCAAACTTTCTTTCCAAAGCCGTTCTTGCAACATTGTCACTGGGCTTTGGAGCCAACACTTGTGAAGGGTTATGGCTGCGTCTCATTTCTCTTTTCCTTGCTTAATAAAAGCATTTTTAGAGTTGGCAATTTCTACCTGGTTTAGGGGCTGGGGGTGTTCCTGGACATGTGTATTGATTTGGCAATTGTTTGTCTTCGATTTGGTGAATCTGGACAGTCTAAGCCTGTTGCAAAGCGTGATCTGCAAAAGACATATATTTAAAAAGATGTTCATCCGTGAGCTTCCTTTGAAAGAAAGAAATTAATTTTCTGTACAGTTCTCCTCCCTGTTTCATATCCCTCACAAAATTTTGTTTTCTCAGTTTCCTCTAGCCTTACACATTTCAAACCTGGGTCATCTGGCTTTTCGGCACTGCATTTGGAGTGAGACTCGAAAGCTGCTAACGCTGAACTTGTTCTAGCCACGTGAAAGCAGAGGATTCCCGGAAAAGGCCCGAGGTGACACCCATTTCTGCTGGTTTACAGCCGTTTTCTAAAGTAGATAGCTTTGCAAAAACACAGAACAAGTTTGAAAGAGTTAAGGCAACCCAGAGTTAATAACGGAAGGCAGTGACACGCCCCTCTCCCTATTTAGTACCTCCCCCTTTCTATTTGCCACAGGGTGGACCAATCCCCAGCTAAATGCTTTCCATAGGATTAAAAGAGTATGAGCACTGCCCTGGTGACAAGAAGAATGCTAACACCAATGGCAGACAGAAGGAAGGCCCAGCTCTTGTAGTTAATAGATTGGACACGTAAATAATCTTTTAAAAAACACAAAAGTAATAATTGTGAAAAGATGCAAAGTCAATTTTTGTTCATTGTAGAGATAAACAAATTAATGCTTTAATATGTTCTGTCTTTTCAGACATGTTTCATTTTCCCTATTAAAAAAATAGGATCCTAGCTTTAAATAGGCACATAAAATCATTTCTAGTCATAGTATAAATGCAGAAGGGAGACCTGGGAGGAGGAGACTAGGGGGAGGCTCTTAAGAAGGGATGGAAGGGTCAGGAGAATGAATACCATCAAAGTACTTGGTATGCTTAAAAGACACTGTCCTTATGAATCCCTTCACTCTGTACAATGAAAATACACCAATAAATACAAGTTAAAGAACATTAAAAAAATTCTACATTTCAGACTTAATTTGTTTTCTCTTCAGGGGGTATATTAGGGCGAATTATATATCATGACATAATAAATGAGACATACTATTTTACTATTTCCCTACCAGTGTCCATTTAAATTACCCCCAATCTAATGTTGACAACTCTGGAATGAATACTCCTAACGTGAGACCACTGAGAACGTATGTGATTATTTCCTGAAAGTAGATCACAAGTGTTAAATTCTTTGGATGCACAGCAACGTAAGGTGTTTGTTTATCTTCTCAAATTATGCTCAGAATTCTGTACTTCTCCTAATTAGATTAGTCCACTGCAGAGATCTGCTCTGTTTCCTGACTCTGAGGTTCACTGCATGTGTGGGACTCCGAGCCAGCCAATGACCATGCCTGGGCCTTTGATTTCTCATAGATAGAGTTTTGTGTATCTGTGATACTAGGGAAATAATTAAACACCATTGTCTCCAAGCGTACAATGAAGTCTATGTCCACGTTACTTATCTCTCCTTGATAGGTTCAAGAATTAGAATGTCCCTGGCCCAACCTTCTTGCTCTCTCATTTTCTATCTCAGAACCACTCACTAGCTTTCCCAGTGTCCGATGGTACTTAGGCCACCCGACTCCTCCCCAAGGCACATGACCAGTCAGAACCTTAAATCCCTTTGGATACAGAGATAGAACTGAAAATGGGCTTGTCATCCCAGCCTCTTGTAAAACCATGCTTCTGGATTATTATTTTATTATTATTATTATTATTTCTGGTACTGGGGTATGCTGGTTCATACCGGTCTGCAAGAGAAAATTGTTAACTTTCCAATTCTGTAAATAATTTGTCACATGCAGGCATTACTAATTGTTACAGACTCACAACTAAATCACACAAAGGAAAAGTATGAAAGTTCAAAACACATCATTTCTAGTCGTTGTGCTGTATTTTTATATGACTATGTTCTTGAAGCTCCCACATCTCCATGGTGGAAAAGTTGTGAGATGGCCCCTGGTGTATTTCTTCTCAGAGCCACATTAATGGTCTCGTCTTGGGAGCTTGGAACTGACCTTGGGAATTGCGAATGCTACTATCATCAGACTCTTTTCTTTGCCTGGAAGCTGTTTTGGTCATGGTGGCAGTTGGAACTGTTGAAGGGGACATTCGTTTTCTCTTTGTTAGTACTGAGGTTTTTTTCCCCCCTCTCTGCTAGTTAAGCACAGAACGATCTGCAGTACCTGATGGACCATTCTGGAGAGGGCCGTCAGAACAATGCTACCTTTAAGACAGCAGAGACAAGGGCACAAAGGAAAGCCACCGTTCTCTTCTAGACTTTTGGGGACTTTTTTTCTGGACTCCCCCTCTACCCAGCTTTATCAAGGCACAACTCACAAAACCAAACCAAATTCCTTTTTATATTATTTTGTTTTGGTGCTGGGAATGGAACTCAGAGCCTCCCACATGCTAAGAAAGCACTCTACATTATTAGCTCAGAAATTAGATTCTTAATGTCAGGTGAGCACCGGGTATTTAGCTGGATGAGAAATTGGCTTAACTCGAATTAGATTTCTATGAGCCATGAACGGAAGCTTTTACAATAAGGGTTCTATGATCAGAAAGATCCTCTTATAGCTCTAATAATATAGGATTACAAAACTATATAAAAGAAGGAGAGCCCTTAGGTAAATATCTAAGTGTCCATAGTTGATATGTTTGAAGAGACATCAAATAAAATTATTTTATAGTGGGTTCCTGGGGGATTCTACATCTTGGTGAAGGTCCTACTTAGCTCTTTCCCACTGACATTCTCAACTTTCTCTTCTAGCCTGTCTCCATTTCTTTTTTGTCAGGACCCCCAGTAGCCACACTGGTCTAAGACTCAGGAACAATCTCTACCAGGGACTCCATAGCCACCACACATGGATTCAGAGAGAGCAATAAAACCCAATAAAACCAACAAATAGAACATCCACCCCAAGAAAGCCATTCAGATTTTGACACCTAGAAACACCTATCCCCCCGCCCCAATCATATAACTTCAGATACCTAGATCACAGTGCAAGAACACAAGTATGAACAGCTAAGATAACATGTCTTCACCAGAAGCCAGCAACCCTATTGCAGCAGGCCATGAGAAATGCAATATAGCTGAAGCATATGTCAAGGACGTCAAAATGACAATTATGAATATGTTCAAGCACCCTAGAGAGAATATAAATAAGTCCTTTAACGAAGCCCATGGAAACACAAACAAACAATAAAACAAACTTTAAAAAAAGGAAAACAGTTCAAGATGTGAATGGATTTAACAAAGAAATTGTCTCACTAAAGTAAACTAAAACTGGAAGTGAAGAACTTAAGATATCAAATCCTCACAGGTAAGCCTCATCAACAGATGGCAATACATCGGAGAGAGAATCTCAGGGTTGAAGACAAGGTAGAAGAAATTAATATATCAATTAGAGAAAATGCTAAATCTGAAAAACCCCAGGAAATCTGAGACACTATGAAAAGACTAAATCTATGAAGAATGGGGATGGAGGAAAGAGAAGAAACTCAGGTCAAAAGGCATAGAAAAGATTTTTGACAAAATCATAAAAGAAAATTTCCCCAACCTGAAAAAGGAGATGCCCATAAAGGTAAAAGGTACATACAGTATACCATGCTAGACTAGAAAAGAAATTTTCCATGACTAATAATAATAATATTAATACTGATAATAATTTTACATAATAGAAAAAGAATATTAAATTAATACTGACAATAATTTTACATAATAGAAAAAGAATATTAAAAGCTGTAAAGGAGAAAAGACCAAAAGGTGAATTCATAATTTTAAATAGTTATGCATTAACACAAGGGTACCCAAGTCCATAATGACTGTATAAATAAAATATCACCTGACACCTTTGTGCAGACTGAAAGCCAGAAGGTCCTGGACAGATGTTTTACAAGCTCTGAGATACCGCAGTTGCCAACCCAGGCTACTATACCCAGCAAAATTATCAATAACAACTGATGAAGAAAGAAAAGAAATTCCACAATAGAATTAAGTTTAAGCAGTCATCCATCTACCATTCAAGGTCTACAGAAGGCGCTAGAAGGAAAACTTCAGTCTGAAGTACTTAACCAGACACAAGAATAAATAATTTCAGAACAATAAATTAAAAGAGGGAGAAAACCCATACCATAATAAAAAATAAACAGGAACCAATAAACGCTTTTCATTGATAATTCTCAATATTAATAATCTCAATTTCCTAATCAAAAGGCACAGACTGACAGATTGGATTAGAGACCAGGATCTCTCTGTTTCTGCTGCATCCAAGAAACACACCTCACCACCAAGGGTAGACATCATATGAGGGTAAAAGGATGGAAAATGATATTCTAAGCAGAAGGACCCAAGAAGAAAGTCGGTGTAGATAGCAGATAAAATAGGCGTCAAACCAAAACTAACCAGAAGAGCTAGGTGAGAACACTACACATTCATTCTAGGGAAAATCAGAAAATAGTAATTCTAAACAGGTATGCATTAAACACAAGGGTGCCCAAGTCCATAAAGAGACACTGCTATGACTGTATCCTCACATAGTGATATGTGACTTCAATACCTTACTCTCACTAATAGATAGGTTGTGTAGACAAAAACTCAACAGAAATGTTGGAGTTAAATGTTGTCACAAGTCAAATGGACCTATATACATCTATAGAACATTTCTCCCAAGCTTTAAGAGATTTCATTCAGCAACTGATGGGAGCAGATGCAGAGAACCACAGGCAAACATTAGACAGAGCTTGAGGAACCCTTCAGAAGAGGGGCGGGAAGGATTACAAGATCCAGAGGGGTCAAGGGCACCACAAGAAAACACCCCACAGAACCAACTAAGCAGGGCTCACAGAGACTAAAGTGACAATCACTGACCCTGTATGGGTCTGACCTAAGTCCTCTGCATATATGTTACGGTTATGTGGCTTGGTGTCCTTGTAGGACTCCTAACAGTGGGAGTGAGAGCTTTCTCTGACACTTTTACCCGCTCCTGGGACCCTTTTCCTCCTACTGGGTTGTCTCATCCAGTATTGATGTGGAGATTCATGCCTAGTATTATTGTAACTTGTTATGCTGTATTACGTTGATGTTCCTGGGAGGTCTGATTTTTTTTTTTCTGAAGGGAAATGGAGGGGGAGTGAGTTTGGGGGAGAGGGGAGGTGGGAAACGTGGCTGGGAGGAGAGAAGAGAAGGAAAACTATGGTATAGATATAATATATGAGAGTAGAACAATTTTTTTTTAAAGGACATACATTCTTTTCAGCAGCTCATCAATCTTTCCCCAAATTGAGCACATATTTGGACACAAGCAAGTCTCTACAGCTACAAGAATATTGAGGTAACACCATGCATCCTACATGACCACCATAGATTAAAGCTGGATCAACAACAGAGACTGTATAAACTCATGGAAACTGAACAACTCAATGCTGAATTTAAAAAAAAAATGAGTCATGACAGAAATCAAGAAGGAAATGAAAAGCTTCTTATAATCGAATAAAAAGAAAAACGCACATACCCAAACCGTTAGGACACAATGAAGGCAGTTCTAAGAGACAAATTCATAGCACTAAGTGCCCACATTATAAAAAAATTGGAGAGGGGGGGCTGGGGAGATGGCTCAGTGGTAAAGAGCATTGGCTATTCTTCTAGAGGATTTGGGTTTAATTCCCAGCACCCAAGTGGAAGCTCACAATTGTCTGTAGCTCCAGTTCCTGGGAGCCTAACACCTTTACAGACATGCATGCAGGCAAAACACCAGTGCACTTCAAATAAATATAAATAAATCTCTAAAAAATTGGAGAGAGCTCATATTAGTGACTTAGTAACACACCTGAAAACTCTAGAACAACATGAAGAAATAACATCCCCAAAGTATAGATGGGAAGAAATAATTAAACTCAGGGCTGAAATCAATATGACAGAAACAAACAAACAAACAACAACAACAAAATAAAAAATAAAAAGAATAAGTGAGATGAAAAGTTGGTTCTTTGGGAAAATCAATATGATTACAAAACCATCAGCAACATTAACTAATAGACACAGAGAGAAGATCTAAATTAATAAAATTAGAGACAAAAGAAGGACATGATAGCAGAAACCAAGGAAATTCAGAGACTCATGAGGTCATACTGCTAAAATCTATACTCTACCAAATTAGAAAACCTAAAAGAAATGGGTAAATTGCTTGATATATATAACCCACTAAAGTTAAATCAAGATCAGATATGCAGTTTAAACTGACCTTTAACCCCCAAGGAAATAGAGGCAAAAATTAAATCTCCAACCTCCAAAAGCTCAGGGCCAGATGGATTCGCTGCAGAATTCTACCAAACACTCTGGAAAAATTTAATGCCAATATTTATCAAATTATTCCACAAAACAGAAACTGAAGGAACATTTCCAATTTTTTTAATGAGTCCACAATCACCCTGATACCTAAACCACACAAAGATGAAAGAAAATTACCACTGAATATTCCTTATGAACATAGCTGTAGATTTTCAGTAAAATACTTGTAAATGGAATCTAACAAGACATTAAAAAGATTATCCACCATGATCAAGTAGGCTTCATCCCAGAGAAGCAAGGATGGCTTGAAGTATGTGAACAGATAAATGTTGTCCACCACACAAAGAGACTGAAGGATAAAAGCCGCATGACTATGTCACTAGATATAGATTAGATTTGTTCTCTGATAAAAGTCCAACATCCGTCATGAGAAATGTCCTGGAGAGACTCAGATTACAGGAGACATACCTCTATTTAATGAAGGCAGTTTTTTTGTTTTGTTTTTTTTTTTTGTTTTTTTTTTTTTTGTTTTTTTAATATAGCAAATTGACAACCACCATCAACCTGGAGAGAAACCCAAAGCATTTCTGCTAAAATCAAGAGGTCAAGGATGTCCACTTTCTCTGCATTCATTCAATATAGTGCTTGAAGCTTTAGCTAGACCAAGGAGACAGGGAGATCGAGAGAAAGTCAACAAGAACGGAATAAGTCAAAGTATCTTTATTTGCCCACGATAAGATTTTATACATAAAAGACTAAAAGAACTCCACCAGGGAATGTTCACAGCTGATAAACACTTTCAGCAAAGTGGGAGGGTAAAGAATTAATGTGCAAAAAACAGTAACCTTTCTATATACAAATAATAAAACAGACTGAGAAAAAAACCAGGGAAACAATACTTTTCACAATAGTCTCAAACAACCAAACCAAACCAAACAAAAGAAACCAAATATCTTGGGATAAGAAAGAAAGCAAATGGAAGACTTGTGTATTAAAATAATTAATAATAGTTAATATTATTAATATACTAATAATATAAACATATTATTTTAAATACACAATATAATATATTGAAAACGTAAGTTGTCAAAGACACAAGAAGATAGAAAGGTCTCCAATGCTTATGGATTAGTAGGATTAATATTGTGGAAATGGCCATCCTAACAAAATAATCTACGGATTCAATAAAATACCCATCAAATATCCAACATAATTCTTCATAGATATTGAAAAAAAATTTCAGCCTTATAAGGATACATACACACTCAAATCCAGAATAGCTAAAACAATCCTAAATGAAAGAGAACTGCTGGAGATATCATCCCAGATTTCAACTTGTACTATAAAGGAAGGATTGGGGAGGAGAGTGGAGCGTCCTCACCTGTGAGTACTTTGGTAAAGATGGGGGAAGCAGACACCATCCTGGCCTACCTTCCTTTTTGATGTCTTACTGGTGTTCTGGGAGCCATCTTAGGTCTAATGCTGGGTACCGCAGATCAGGACTCTTCCAGGAGTCGAAGGAGCTTGTGCCGCCTCACTTCCTGTTCCACTTTTTCCTACACAAGGCTGCCTCCGCATCCCCCACATGGTGACATTTAAGGAAGAAGAGTCTTTCATTGGGTACCGTGATGGTGTGATGAGATACGATTGGCTGAGGATTTAGGGGCTTGGGATTGGCTCAAACACTGGTCTCTGGCGTCTGAGCCCGGGGTTTCATCATGTGACTCCATCACCTCTCACTCCCTATCCTGGGTCCTGTTCCCATGTCACCTTGTATTTAAGTTGATTTTATAAATAATTTTTTAAAAGCCACTTTAAACAACCAAGCAGGCTCCCTTTGATTATGCTCAGGGACATAATCTTAGCATACAGCCACCGTGCAGCATACAGAGGCTGCTCTGATACTGATTGTTCGTAAGTAGATTATTGTTGTGCACCCATTAGGACATGAATCCAAATCCACAGCAGCCATATAAAAGGTGAGGGTGGGGCTGTACTTGTAATCCAAGAGCTAGGGTTGAAGACCGGCAGATCCTGGGGTCTTGCTGGCCCGTGACCTTACCCAGTTCCCTCGGAAACTGCAAATGCTACAAAGCCTGTGAGAAATCTTGTCTTAAAATAAGTGGAGAGCGATGGAGGGAAGAAACCAGATGTCAACCTCTGGGGTTCATATGGACACACAGTTCACACAGGAGCATAGCATGCCATGAATGCTCCCCCTCTCAGAACATCTCCCCCTACACCCAGGTAAAACACACACACGGGCACACCATTTAATATACACAGTCTCTCTCTCTCTCTCTCACACACACACACACACACACACACACACACACACAGTTGCATTGCTTGCCAAGAATACCATACTCTTGTCCTTGAAATAGTAATTTCATTTCCCAGCAAAATCTACTATGTGCACCCCAAGGTGCTGTTTTTAACTAGCGAGTGGACCCAGAACAAGTCCAATGGAGACATTTGCAGTATTCTCCCATCGGACATTGCTCAAGTCTGTACTTAACTACTTGTGAACCTGTGAACCATATTGCTTGCTGTAGATTCCAAAGACTCAAACCCCACCGTGTTTGCTTTCCGGCACTGAGGGAACTGTAGAGTGTTGCTTGCTAAACTGCATGGCAATGAGTCAAACACAGTTTCATGGTACCATCAGGAAGAAGAATCTGCCAAAGACCTGGGTTAGACTCCTTCAGATGCTCGTGGTCACCTAAGAACCCTTAAATCTTAAAGGAGAAATGAAAGAGGGTGTTAAGAACAGCCCAGAGCTATTGCCAGAAAGTCCCCAAAGCAACACATGTTCTATACATTTGTCCTTCAGGAAGAGCAATATATTGATATTTATGACACAGCAGTTTGTTCATTTGGCCTCCTCACTTCTCCAGCCCACATCTTAGGGGGGCAGGGGTCTCTTCAAGTTGAACAATAGGAAAGAAAGCCAGCACATTTTCACAGGAACTTGGGTGTGGTGAAATTTTTCTTCACTGCGGAAGAGAGTGGAGGCCAGCTCCGCCCTGCTTTTTATCCCCCCCCCCTCCGTTCTATTAGGCTCACTGGACGCAGTCAGGAATGAGGAGGGAGTCAGACATATATAAATGAGGACCTTGAACTTCGGGGTCTTCAGCAGTTCCCCCTCTCTGGCTTCAGTTTGGCTCCAGAGTGGAAGCGCGGAGGGGCAAAGATGGTCTGGATGAAGGAAATGGGCTCAGATTAGTGGGAAGGAGCAAGGTGGGTGACTTCTGCGTTTCCTTCCAGCTCTTAGGGCTGAGTCAGCTCAGTAGAGGCAGGGCTGGCTCCTTCCTGGCTCCTTCCTGCTTGCTTATGTGGATTCCTCCGACATCCTTCCCTCTTCACCCCGCCGGCGCCCCCCTCCCCCGCTCCTTTTTCTCACCTTGTACTTGCCAAGCTTTGCTGATTCTGCTGGGCTAGCCTCCTAAGAGCACTTTACTACTATGTAGTGAGTTGAGAGATCCTTGGGGGGGGGGGGCAGCTCCTAGCCTAGAACAGCTTTTCAAGGAGTGTCTGTCTGGGAAAGCCAGGGAGGTCAAAAGCCTCAGCAGAGTGTCCCCTGATCATCTTCGGGACACTCAATGCGTGTAGAAACGTCCAGAGCTATCCATTGGCTGTGCCTTCTGCCCTCTTCACTTATAAACTGTCTTGTAACAGTGCTTTCATTTTCCAGTTTCAGCTCCATGTGCTCAATCATGGCCTGAATACACAACACCAACAGGGAACTCTCCGGAAATGGACAACACACAGATTTTAAATCTTGTGTCAACTTACTCCGTCCCACCAGGATGCGGGGATGCGGGGATGCGGGGATGCGGGGATGCGGGGATGCGGGGATGCGGGGATGGGGGGGTATGGGAATGCGGGGAATACGGGGAGTGCGGGGGTGTGGGATTGTGGAGATGGGAGATTGTAGGGATGCGGTGATGCAGAACATGCCCTTGTCCAGCGTGTCTACATTGTATTTGCTGTTATCCATAGTCACTTAGTAGCTGATTGGTTACCTGACTGCCTTGGTTTTGCAGGCGTGTGTTCTAGTAACCTTTATGCTGAAGTCTAACATACCACCTCATGCCTGCTTCACCCCCCTCGCTGCCTCTCTTCAAATGCGCATGGTTTGTTCTCCTATCCTCACAGGAGGAAGAGTGAAGACAGTATAAAAGGATATTTTGAGAGAGGGAAAAGAGCATCTTCAGAGCCATTTATAAATGTATAAAGCCCGTTCCGTTGTTTATATTATTAATCCTTTACTATGACTAGTGAACAGGTCAGTCTTTCTGATCCTAGATAGGTAAGTGTACAGAACAAGCTGCAGGATATATAAGGTTGGGTACTAGACACAGTTTCAGACGCTTGCTGTGGCTCGAGCCACCATGGAGAAGGGGCACTGTAAGAAATTGTTAGATTACCTGAGTGGTAGTTTAGGACTCAGGTCTCTGGGATCCCAATATGGTGTTCTTCGGGGGGGGGGTTATAATGACAAATCAATTCCATGTCATTCCGTGCTGCCATGACACTTCTAAAACAGGCTGCAGGCCAACCTTGGAACCAATATTTGCATCAGTGAAAAGTGCAGTCGTTAATTCAGAAAGTGATCAAAAGAAGGCCCTTTAAGTAGAGTTGTTCCGTGGCCCTTCCCCCCCCCCCCCCCAGGAATTTCTGCCTCTCCCTGTATGTTTTCCTAGAGCTTGGCTCAGCATGGGAGCTTAAGATGTGAAATGTTGGGTGAGAAGCTGCTTCCCAGGTTCTTGCAAGTTTATTGGAAAGAGGGGTTCTCATAAATCACACAGGAAAGGAGGGGGGGGGGCTGCGGGAGTGCTCTGTTGCCAAGTGAATTCCGCCCAATGGCTTTGGAGAACCTGGACCTCTTCCGGAAAAAAAAATTAAGATTCATACTTTCTCAGACTGAGCCCCCTCTACCAAATTTCCACTGCAGCCGAGAGCCTTCTTAACACGCTGAAAGGACACTTCCACAAGCAGTGTGAGAGATAGGGCAGCCAAGAAGTGGGAGTGAAGCACTCATTCCAAATGGAAAAAAGATTTGTAGCAACGGAGTGTCCCTAATGACAAACAGGCTTGGGTTATGTGGCTCGCACTGGCTTGAACATTCCTAAGGATGACAGCGTGTCAGAGGCGAGGAATTATGGGCAAGGCTTGATCAGATGCAGTTAGCAGTTCCATGAAGAGACTAGCGTGAGTTAGGGCTTTGGGGCCTTTGACCCTTACAGGTCCAAAAGGGTGAACCTCAAGGCCAGGACCGCATATGCACCTTAATCCTTGGGAGTCCCAGGAAGTCTGAGAGCTGCGGACCTTGAGAGACCCACACACCTGTAAAACTTTGCAGATTCTTCCAAGATGGTCAGACCCCGGAAGCCACAGGGTGCCCTTGGTTTGGCTATTTTCACCATTTCTGGTTTTGTCACCAAAGCAACTCTGCCTCACTGTCTCCTGGGGACTTCTCCTGGCTCACACACGCGCTATAGAACCAAGCATCGTTTGAACGGAAGGACCAACCATGTGCTGTGAGGCCTCTTCCGGCTTACTCCCTGTGGACAGAATTTAAGTGGTTTTCATGATTCCCCACTGAGGATGTCTTTGATGTTGTTGTGTAGTGAGTGGGGTCACCTGGGGGAAATTAAAAAAAAAATTTTTTTTTCTCTTAGCATTTATTTATAATTTCATTTGCAATGTGCCTGGAAAGAAAACGCAAGCTTCTAATTGAACTGCCTTGGTAATTAAGTTAAGTGGCAGGCTAGCTTCAGCACCGTGCCATCAGAGTTCAGGTGCCGAGCAGGATGGCTTGATCGTGGAGAGACACAGCCGAAGACATTTACAGTCTTAGGTCATTACCATGACATCTGAATTCATCTCTAGTGAAACAAGGAGGCTGTGTGTGTGTGTGTGTGTGTGTGTGTGTGTGTGTGTGTGTTACCAGCCTGACAAACTTGATGATACATTCCTGAGTAACATGGGAAAGACAGGTAGGTAATAACAGCCTACAGTTCTCTTTGTTTATCCAGAAATCCATCAGTCCCAGCAGGGTGACATGTAACCCCATGCTTAACCTGCCATCCATACTTCATGTAATGGTAATGCTGATGATAATAATAATCATTTATACTCACATAACCACTTTCATCTAGGCAATCTCAAAGCTTTACAAACACTAATTAATCCTTCTGGTTTCCCTGTGAAGTAGCTGAGGCCCAGTTTATGAAGGAGGGAGGGAGGGACAAAGAAAAGGACTGTGACTTTCTCAAGGCCACCAAGTAGCTGGTGGGCAGAGGTAGAAGTCTTGGGAGCGGCATACCCCTAGCTATGTAGATGCATCTGATCTTGGGGCTGAGTGGACGGGGCCTGGCAGGTAGTGTCTCAGTCTTCCAGTTTTCACCTCCACTCTAGCCCTTGAAGAAACTCAGAGCGCACCTCCAGAAAACACTCTCCACCTCTGTGTAACTCCACGGGACAGTGATTCATTGTTTCTGTGGCCTGAGCCTCAGACATGAGCTAGAAGCATCCGAGTGTTGTCTTTGGATAGGCGAGGAAAGAAAGCGCTTGGTGGAGAATTGCCTTCTTAAAGCATGCTGCTGAAAATATCACTGTCTTCTCCATGGTCATTGAGAACAAACCCCCCCCCCCCCCTTTTTTTTTTTTTTTTTTTTTTTTGACTTGTTCCATTTTGTTTTTCTGTGTACCCATTTCCCACTGCTACAGGGAAATGCTCAAAGACTGGGTGAGAGGCAAAGAAGGGAGATTGAGTTAGCTTACAGTGTGGGAGATCACCTGGCTTCTGCAGCTCTGATGAGGGCCATGCAGCTGATGGTATCGTGGCAAGAGTAGGGCATGATGGGAGAGAAAACTTGGCAAGGCTGAGCCAGACACGGGATGGGTCAGACACGATTTCTCCATAACAAACTTACGGGAACTGCTCATTCCATGAGGCTAGCATCAATTCCTTCCCAGGAAATATCCTCCCCCCCACCCCACCCCATGACCTAATTACTGCTCACTAAGCATTACTATACAGCCACTCTGTCACCTCTCAGGATCGCCCCACTGAGGGCTAAAGCTTCTAGTGCTCCTACATCTTGGGAACAAAGCGTGTTCAAATCATAGCACACCCTGTGACCGTCTCCATGCGCATAACAAAGATGGCATGGCTAATGATGTCCAGTGTACAACTGGTAGAGGCGACCAGGAGGAAGGGTTTCCACCCTCTTCCACTTGGGGGAATTTCTGAAAATTTCCCAAGAAGGTGGTGCTGAGTTCTAGGGAAGAGGTTGTCTTTGTAGTAGTATTTCTCAAATCCTGGTGTGGTATATCAGTCACTTAGAGAGTTTGTTAGCCTGCAGAAGTGGCTCTGTAATTCCTGAGTGGAACGGATATCATGCTTCCCTCTATCATACCCTGAGCAGTAAGACTCTGTCGTCATTCACCACTGGGGGAGAACATTCCAACAGCAAGTTGCTCTGGAGGAAATGCCAGACAAGTGGAGCGAGAATTGGCTGGCTAACCATGGTCTTGATATAGTAAGAGGTTTGTGATACAAGCCCTCTCTGAGTCGTGGTTTTCTTTATTTGTTGATTGGTTAGTTGGTTTGTATGGTGCTAGGGATCAAAGACAAGACCCTGCGTGTGGTAGTGGAACACTTTACTAGTGAGTTGTTCTCATATGGTCTTGATCTTGGAATCCTATACCTCAGCCTCCCGAGTAGCTGGAATTACTGGCAGGCAGCCCCATGTCCCACTCTCCACATTTTTAAGTGGAGATCTCAAGTCTTCTGGCAGAGTTGTTAGGCAGATGGATAGGACATTCCATCAGATGAATCTAGAACATGCTAGAACACAAACCTTTATTCATCCCCTTGTGTATTTAATTCCTCTTGTCTGGCTACCTTTCCAAACAATGCTTTATAGTCTCCCCCTGTATCTATAACAATGAGTAGCTATATTTTGTTGACCTTTCTTTATATACATATACATCCCATATTCTTTCTTTGATATGTATAGGCAAGAATTGGATACCATTTTCATTAATATAAAATGGGAAACATCTGACTAATGATTAGTTATCATTAAGGCTTATAAATGTCACTACTGTCCTTATTTCTGACTTATCTAGACTGTATAGAGCAATAGCACTGTGTTATTCATTCAGTAACTATTTACTCAGGTCCTACCACTATGCTACATATTTCACTTAGAATACAACAATGCTCGAGCTTTTCTCAGTTTTGTTAGTTGCTTAACTCATTGCACTTCCTCCAAAGAGTCAGTCACTCCTTGGCATCTTTTGTTTGTTTGTTTTCCCTTATAATTTTTCTGGTTTTATTCCTTCCCTTTTTTTTGCTGTTCATTCTTCCCTTTTGGATCTGCTAGATTTACTTGGCTTTCCTTCCCTGAAGATCTTGACATAATTAATTTCAGACAAAGCCATTTGATTCGTAACAAAAGTCAGAACGAAGAGTCACACACAGCGTGTGGGTAGGAGAGAAAGCGGCGGCAGAGGACACCATGCTAATCCTGAAACTGGTCAGAAGGAACTCTCACTTTTCTTTGTTGCATACTTAGACTTTTGAGAAGAAAATCCTCACCCTCAAAACAATAAATTCGACGCTGATAACACAGAAAAGAACCGGGAGAAAAAAAAGGTTGAAACCCATGTCTGTGTGGACAGCAAAGGGCCAGATGCAGAAAAACGGGAGTGAATCATCTAGATTTGAGACTCTCCCACGTTCACACTGGAGCTGTGTGTCAATCGTGGGGCTGTCATTTAGTCTTCAAATCACTGACCTAGAACCTGTCTTACTGGGATTGCGGGGCACTGAGAAGGCCATTGGTGCAAAAGCCATACTCATGGTGGAGGAACTGGAGGTTGCTTCGGAAAGAGCACCTTGCAGATAGGTTTTGATAAGGTTGGTATGGTCCTCCAAGAGGCCATAATTAGCCACATCAAAGAAGGAATGGCTTCTTAAGCAAATGGACTTTATCTTGCCATACTTCCATAGTGGGAAAACGCGTGAATGTTTGGAACCAAGTCTGTAGACTGGACAGTACTGAAGGAAGACCTTTCGTGGTGTCTAGGTCTCAGTTCTCAGCTCTCGTCTGGCACCTGGCTTCTCTTACATCTTCTCAGCCCGGAAGCATCATCTGTAATTTGCACACATAAGAAAGTATTGGCTCACGACTCAGCGGCGAACAGAGGTGATCTGGCTAAAGCAGAGAAGGAAGAATCTGATTTTCCTAGCTCATGGACAGTTTTTATTCTATCAGCTGGCTTTCTGGGGTGAGTGGTTGTTCAAGAAGCGAAGGTGGTAAATATGAGTTAGGCCTTAGCTGTGACTCACTCCGGCTCCTCAGAAAGGCTCCGGGAAGAGTCATTGGCATGTTTTACTGCTTCCTCAGAAAGATCAATTTAGTTGGCCAATATTAGAACTAATAAAAAAAAAAACAAGAAAAAAATTGATATGTCTCTAGGCATTTCTAACGTGCAGCTAAGAGAGGCAGTTCTGGGGCCATGCTGGTCCCTAGAGGCCATTGGTGTCTAATTAGACACCGGAGGTTTTCTGAAGAAAGAGAGAGAATACTCAGCTTTTCTCTGTCCCTGATTGTTCTTTTTTCACATCCATTTGAAAAGTAATTAGAGATGCTTGATAGGTCAGAAAGTCCAAGAATATGTTGAGCAAAACTAATTTTGTCTTAGGCCTGAATATTTACTATATACATGTTCTAATACACATATGTACAAACACATATATGCATAATGTAATATATCCATATATGCATGTGGGAAATGTATATATACATGTAGTATCTATACTATAATGTAATATATCTACATATCTATATCTATATATCTGAGATAGTTCTCTGTAATAAAGTCTTCTTATATGTTATTCAGTGAAGTATTTATTTTTTAGTTCTGAAATATTCATTAAATTATCAACCTTTGGTTTTCAAATACAGAATAAGAACTTGCTTGCTTGTTCCCATCCACTTTTGGCTGGCACTGGAGTTGGTCACTGGGGACACCTTGTGCAGGAGGTTGCCTGCCACTTTTTCCTGATGGCCCTCGCTTGTCAAATGCATGGCCGTTGTTTCTTTGGGTTTAATAAGAACCCCCGAGTTCTGACTCACGTGTTTATATTGCTTATGCTACTTTGCTACCTGTATTAGGTCCACACAGTTTTCTATTCCACCACTATCCAGGGAGTACAACATTTTAGGAAGAACAGGCATAAGCCAGAACGTGTCTAATGGAGCAAAACCTGTTTGCCCAAAGATCTGGAAACCATACTGATGGGTAACATTGAAGGACTGAGAGTGATTTGCCTGGAGGAATTACAGTGTGAAGTCACCAGATCAACAGTTGATTTCCTGATGTAACTTTTTTCTTAATACCGAGAGTTTCTGTGGTCACAAGAAAACTCACATCCTGCAGGGGTCCAGACCAGCTCCTGATGGCAGAGACCATCTTCACCTTTCACCTACTTGCCTTGTCCTGGTCATAATCATGACTGATGGCAGTAGCAATGATCAAAGCATTCTTTCCTGATGATTCTGAATGTGGTCTCGGAGTTTTTTCCTCAATGTGTGCTTCAGGCAGCTACTTCTAATTGATTGCACTGGTGCTAAAGACCATACCTGTCTGTATTGCCTGCCTTCAAGGTCTCATCCTAATAAGAAGTGAGTCTTCCCTTTAGCACAAAAGGACTCTATAATCTGTACGTGAATAACTCTCTTATAATTCCCAGAAAATGTTGAGACAAGATTAGGTTATTAAAACTACATAAAGATAAGCGAATAAGAAAGTGGAGATAAAGTAACAGAAAACCAGACAAACCGGCCCTTTGCTTTCTGACCCATCCTGGGCCTGAGATCCCCAGCAGTGATAACTGCGTATCTCTTGAGTTTTCTCCATAGGGAAGAACCAGTTCTAACCTCTAAGCCCTTGGATATCCTCGGTGGCCCCAGGATCTTGAGATTCATATCCAAGAATATGAAACCAGGTTGTGGGTGTGGGGAAAGGGATGGAGTTATGAAGGGAGGGAGGTAGAGAGGGAGGGAGGTAGAGAGAGATGGAAAGAGAGACAGGAAAGAGAGAGAGAGAGAGAGAGAGAGAGAGAGAGAGAGAGAGAGAGACAGACAGACAGACAGGGAGGTAGAGAGGGAGGGAGGGAGGGAGGGAGGGAGGGAGAGAGGGGGAGAGGGAGAGAGAGAGAGAGAGAGAGAGAGAGAGAGAGAGAGAGAGAGAGAGAGAGAGAGAGAGAGAGAGAGAGAGAGAGTTCTCTAAATGCTGCCTTTTGAATTATCAGAGAGTTTTCTCTGGGGACAACAAAATGTCCATGCAGCACATCTCTGAGAGAGAACACACTGAGTTACACACCTATCAGGATCTCAGAGTCCCCAAATTCCTTAGGAGGTTTACACATCCCAAGATTTGAAACATTCTGGAGTATTTGCGGAACAGCATGAAGAGGGACTGTAGGGTTGCTGTGTATCACTGACAAGGAACCGCCCAGAGCAGTGGGCAGAGTCAGAGGCCAGCCATCCCTGGATTTCAAGAAGGTTGTACTTGCTATAACCGGAGGTGTCCTATGATTAATAAGCTGCTTAGAGCATTCCTGTTCACTGGTAATATTTAGGCAAAAAAAGACTATTGCTGCTGTCTATCAGAGGCACAGTTTAATGGATTTCTATTTTAGATAGGGTATGTAATTAAATCTCTCTTCCACAGGGAGACTTCTTCATATTGTAGAAAAGTTTTAGTGTAACAGGAATATTTCCAGGGTGGTAATAGGTAAGTAACTCCCCTTCTCCCATATTTTCCAAGTTCCCCAAATAATCACATATCCCTGTAGCGAGGATTCAGTTTGAACACGAAATGCCTCCCTCCAACTCCCACAAGTTCATGTGTCTTCAGCTGAGTGACCTGTTTGGTGAGGAGGAAGAGTAGGACCTTTGGGAGGTGAGCCCTCACTGATGGACACAGGAAGCCTGACAGCACAGCCTCGGGGCCTCTGATTTGCCCCGGTTTCTTCCCATCTTCCCTTCTGCTTCATGACCGCCTTATGAGTAGCTCTGTCCCAGCAAACACTCACTCAGTGAGGAGTCACTTAAGCATCCGCCCAGACGATGGAGCCAGTGACTCAAAATGAGACCTCTGAGACCATGAGGCAAAACACACTTCCTTCTTTAATTCTTCTCAGTTATTTATCACAGTGAACATCTAACAGTGAGCTGTAATAGCTTTCTAGTGCTCCCATAACGAATTATATCAGACTCAATAGCAGCACAAATTTTCCTGTTGTATGATACCGTAGGAGTCCCTTACAGGTAGAATCAAGGTGTCAGTCAGGAGGGCTATTCTGGAAGCTTTCAGGGAAGAGAACACAATCTCCTCACTGGTTTCTGTTTTTAGCTTGTGGCCTTTAAAAACAAAACAGTAATATCACAGCTCTGCCCACGCTATCTTACATCCTCCTGGCCTGCTTCAATTAGAAGTGAACCTTTGCTTTTAGGATTCTCAGGATCAGACTGAATTTATCTAAATAGTTCCAGATAATCTCCTCACAGTATCTGCCAAGTTCCCTTTGCCAGGTGGAATCACACACACCCACTTCAGGAGCATGGCTATGTCTGTGGGGCAGAATTCTGTGGAGCAGGAAAAGAAAACGCTTCGTAAATGTTCACGGAATCCTTAGGGAAATTGTAATGTCTTTTCTAATAGACACAGTGCCATCTATGAGGTCCTGCTTCCAAACTCATGAGTCTATCTGGTGCTATACCAGGAAAATGCTACTGTGGTTTATCATGGTCAGAGTTTCTAAGTAGATGCCAGGAACACAAGCCTTCCTATCTCTTTACCTATTTCTTCCCATTACTTGATCCCTACTGTTATTATTATTGTCTCTTCTGACTCCTCAGATGTTTGGGAACAGTGAGTGGAGACTCAGTTGCTGCTTCAAGTAGGAAGAAGGCCAGCACCGAGGGACAGCTGAGCACTGAGATAAGGAACTGTGAGCCTCTTCTTGGCTCAACCCCTGAGAGGCTCCAGGTCTGCTTAGAGTTTTCTCCAGGGGTCCAGGTAGTGACTCATTTGTCATTAGCTGCTTTCAACAGGGTCCGTGCAGGCTGCAAGCTTTACTTGCTCACTGTGCAAAGCGAAAGCTCTTCCAGGGTTTTCTGAAGCTGTTCATTTCTAGCAACTAGAGGAGGGGAAAAAAAAAAAAGCCAGGCAATGGTGTCACATGCCTTTAGTCCCAGTACTTGGGAGGCAGAGGCAGGTGGATTTCTGTGTTTGAGACCAGCCTGGTCTACAGAGTGAGTTCCAGGACAGCCAGGGTCCCAGGGCAATGCAGAGAAACCCTGTCTTGAAGAACAACAACAACAAAAAAAAAGCAGAGAAACTCACACCCCTTTCATTGTATGCCCAGTTTCCACCTTGTGTTATGTATGGATTGCCTGGGTGTAAATAAAGATACAATGTAAAGAAAACAAAATGAGGCAGGACAAAGAGGATGTAGCCAGGTAGCATCCAAGAGAGAAGGTAGAGCAGCACACCTTCTTACTCATTGTGGTGGTTTGAATATGCCTGACCCAGGGAATGGCACTGTTAGGAGGTGTGGCCTTGTCAGAGTGGGTGTGACCTTGTTGGAGGAAATGCATCACTGTGGGAATGAGCTTGGAGACCCTCCTCCTAGCTTTCTGGAAACAATCTGTTCCTGGCTTCCTTTGGATGAAAATATAGAGCTCTGAGCTCCTTAAGCCCTGTGCTTCCTGCCATGATGGTAATGGACTGGACCTCAGAACCGGAAAGCCCCATAAGCCAGCCCCAATTAAATGTTGCCCTTTATAAGAATTGCCTTGGTGGGGCGGTGGTGGCGCACGCCTTTACTCCCAGCACTTGGGAGGCAGAAGCAGGCAGATTTCTGAGTTTGAGGCCAGTCAGGTCTACAGAATTAGTTCCAGGACAGCCAGGGCTACACAGAGAAACCCTGTATCAAAAAACAAAAACAAAAACAAACAAACAAACAAACAAAAAAAACCTGCCTTGGTCATGGTGTCTCTTGACAGCCATGGAAACTGTAACTAAGTCATGCATGCATCCCAACTACAGAGCAAGCTTGAGTCTGGCAATGTCCAAGCACTGTGCACATCTTCTTTGTTCAAGTTCTGAGCTTGCTGTGTAGTCAATCAAGGAAGGGGTCTGGAGGAGGCTTTCCGGAAACAAGCCTCCAGTTGTTGCTGTCCTTTTGTTAGTTAAGGGATACATTGTACCTGTCTGGGATGTGGTACTCACCTCCTCTGACAATGAGGTGATACAAGCAGCTGCCTTTTTTTTTTGAGAGTTTAGCACCGTTGAGACACAGACTAGGCACCTACATGCCATCCAAGGAGATAAGAATTATCCAATCATAATTAACCACCAACAATTTAAAAACAATACCGAAATGGCTATTCTAACTGCGTAAAAAGTTCATTTGAGTCTGGTTAATTATATTGTGTGATTTTTTTTTTTGCAAGTTTTTTTTTTCTAGCTAAAGTCTAATAAACTGAAAAATATATAAAGCTACATATTAGTTAATACAGTATTTATATCATTAAACATTATTGAGATAAAATACACCACACAAACTGGAGTCAGTAAGAGCCTTAGCTTGTGTTTGTTCTCCAATCCTCTTGCTCCATTTCCTAACCATCAGACCAGTGTGCTTTCCCTTCCTAAGTTCAACGCTGGTACCCCACACTTTCACTGAGCCATTTCCACTGGGGTTAGCTGAAATCAGTCCTCTTCTTCTGCTATAGGCTGGGAATGGAGAGGTTCTTCCCCCGCACCTGCCCAGGCTAAAGGGCTTGGTTTCGGGAGTGGTGTCAGTGGAAGATCTTTAGGTCATTGTTGCAGGGCTCTCAAAGGACTTTATGGAACCCTGAGCTCTTCCCCTTTTCTGTTTGCTTTCTGATCATGGATTAAGTGGGTTTTTCTCCATGACCCCTGTATTATATAATGTGCTGCCTCAACGAAGGCCCCAAAGCAATGACGCTAAGGAACCATGGATTGGAGTCTCTAAAACCACGAGCCAAACAAGCCTCCTCCCCCACCCCCATCTCTCAGTCTCTCTCTGTTGATTGATTCGGGAATGTCATGACAGCAAAGGAAAGTTGGTTGACACCCACCCTTCAGAGCCACACAAAATCAGTACTCGTATCCATTTCCTCTCTTAGCACCTGGCATTATTTACCTGTGTACGCGTTCATTTTCTGTACATTGATTTTTGTTTCAGACAATAGTTTCTAGTTTCCTTTCATCAAATAACCCTTGACAAAGGGAATGGCTCTGGTCTCTCTGCAGCCATTGTGCCAAGGCTCAGGAGATTTTGTTATCTGCCAAAGACCACCACAGATTATTCTCAAAGCTTTCTAAATCCCTTTGCATTTACTGGCTCTCAGTTCAGGGTTGTTTGTAGGAAACTGGGATCTTTAACATGCTGGACAAATATCGACTGCTTTTTTTTTTTTTTTTTCTTATGGCCAGCAATGGTGGAAGTTAGTGCTGACCCTTGGTTGGTGTGCCGTCTTTAAGGAAGCAGTATTGTGAGTATCAAAGCATTGGGAGTGGAGTATTAGACATTGTCTGGCCGGAAAAGATATTCTCTGCTTGAAGTCAGAATTGAAAATAGATTTTTCCCACTGGGGAGATGTATAGATGTGTGATGTCTCTTGTGCATCCCACTGCAGTAGTGGCATCCTGGAGGCCGTCCTTCAGGGATATCGTTATTGGAAAATATTTTGTCCATGTGGTGAGGGACACTTAACTATGCACGAACAGTAGAATATTAGAAATGTCAGATGCCTTTGTTATGCAATGGACCTTTGTGGATCTACCGGCCAGACTAGCTGGTCTCATAGAAATGATGCGGATACACACCCGTTCCTAATTTTGATCCTGGTGTGAGTGAGCTGTGCTCTGAGGGCTGCGGGTGAGATAGAGGCGGTGGGAATCTGTTTTTTATTCCTCAGAGCAGAAGTGCAGTAGATGGAAAATAGGAATAAAATAGCGTGATAACGTTTCAAGGAAGATCTTATTAGAAACTAACACAGTTTCATAAAAACCCCAGTGGTGTTTATTTCAGGTAATTTCATTGCCGCCTGGCAGAAACCCAGGCGCTGTACGTGACTGGTCACTTTCACGTTTGTTTCTGTCACCGGGCTCTTTCAGTTCCTTAAATGCAGGAAATATAAAAGTCTGCAATTTATTTTTGTTGCTGTTTCAAGGGAACAGGAGGAAAAGTAAGGGGACAGAGTGAAGATTGTATTAATGGTGGCACAAAATAAGACACACCTCCAAGGTCAGAGCACACAGAAGGCATATCTGCTTGCTGTAAGCTTCCTGGGATCGTGGGTGCTTTAAGCCGGTGGAACAAGCCCCGGGCTCATCTCTGGGACTGCAGCTTCAGATTGACAGCTGTCATTCTTCCTCAGCAGGAATCAAGGCTCTTCCTATTTTTGGTTGTCAGCAGCTGAGGCAGTTTCATGAGCCCCAGAGAAGCAGGTCAGTATGAACGTGCAGTCCATAAGCCAATCCACTCTTATGGTGTAGGCTCAAACCCCAGTTTCCGACTGGGGTCTAACGGCAAAATTTAACATGGAGCTACTGATTAAAGTGAAACCACCCTGTTTCAAGAGGTTTATTCATTTTTTTTTTTAACGGCCTATTAGTGACTGAATGAGTTTATAGTTCTGAGTAACTGCATGTATGGTCCACAGTAAATAACCTGAACAGCCGTTCTAAATGAGTTCTTTATATTCAGCCTCTCAAACCTTGTAATTACATTTGAGGCGGGACATGTGAAGCCAGAAGATATAATGCTATTTAGTCCCAAATGCAACTTGAATTCAGCAAAGGCAATTCAGCAGGATCAACAGAACACACAAGAAAAAAAATCGCTCCCATTAATCATCTCTTAAAGTGGAAGCGAAGAAAGCTTTACCCTAGAAACAAATAGATTTTACCATTTTCATTAGTTCGGAAAAATAAATGGTGATGAACTGTGTCTTCGGTAGCAATCGAGATTTTCTGTGTTCCATTTTCTGTCTTGCTTGGTTATCTCAGAAAATTATAGGCACAAGGACTGTGGCAGCATTTTAGTTTGAGAAGCGGACACACCTGAGAAGAAAGTTAAGAAGTTAAGAAGAAGAGAAAGAAAACAGCTTTGGTTTCCAACAGCTATGAAAGAAAATGGAAGAGGGGTTACTCTGAGAATGTCCCCCCCTCCATTGATGAAAGCATGGCCGAGTGCCCCAAGCCCCAGACATTTGCATATGCAAATCTCTGAACGAATCTCTGAATGAGCGCATGGCACCAGCTCTCAGTATCTTTATATTGGCAAAAGCATCGCAAATTTAAAACAGCGTTGTTTTTAAATAGATCAACTCAAATCTAGTAGTTTCACCAGTTTCAACACTTAATTTTCTTACTCTTTCCAACTTTCATTCCTTAACTTCAACAGACTGCGTGATCCATAGTGAGTGTGGCGCTCTGGGAACCGGAAGCTCCCGGTTCACCAGGAAAACAGGTCCAATTTCTAGACGCCATTGCTGTCTTCCCTTCTGATCTTCTCGATTAGAATTAGGATCTCTTTCTGGTCTCGGATCTCAGGGACGGCGAAAAACCATCTCCTTCATGCCTAGGACGTTGATTGGTGGGAATGGGAGTAGTGGAGCCAAGCATAAGACAACACAGCGGGTCACCACCCGCTGCCACCCATGTTACTCAAATGGGACTTGGCCACACAGCATTTTTTTTCCAGACGTATGCCTCATTTCCTTTTTTATTTTCTGTAAATTTAAATGAAACTTAGCTTTTGTAACTTGTATCCAGGAACTGCATATGATAACGAGGTGCCATGTGAGGATTTGACACATCTATATAGGGATAACATTTAAGTCAAGTCAAACATATCCACCTCTTCCAATACTTTTTTTTTTTTTTCTGGTTAAAAATCATCCAAATCTGATTGTGCCTGGTGTGTGTGTGTGTGTGTGTGTGTGTGTGTGTGTTTGTGCACATACTGCTGCTATGGGTACCTACTCTGCCGTGCAAGCTTCTCATTCTGTTGTCTTGTGAAGTTTGCACACACCTTCTCTTCTATTTTCTCCATCTTAATCCTGTGCAGTTTCAACCAGTCATGAACACCTATCCCAAATCATTTCTTTTTTTCCTCATTAAAGAGCCCTTGCTGAGTCTTTTTCATCCCCTTCTGGAAGTCATTTCTCCTGTCCCCATTTATTTGTGCTCTTCCTTTGGTACCTGCACTGTTCTTTGAAAGAACCATCCTTTCTATTTATTTAGAGTTTACTTCAAACTCTTTCAAACAGAACTTACCCAATACACACTGCTGAGCAGCAGGAGGGGACTGGATGCTGTTCTACCAACCCGGCATATTGGTTTTATTTCTACCTTGAGTTTGTCTATTACCACAGACAGTGGAGACCAATGACTGAGCAGAGCAAGAGAGGAAACCTTTGGTTGAAGAGTCCTGAGTACAGTCACAGGACCAGAGGCTGGGATTTGGCTCTTTATTCTAACCTCGTGGCACTAATTTTCCCAGTGGCCGTTTGGGAAGTCACCAATACAGACATCACGTCATTGCAAGCCAGGAGGCCAGGCAGAGCAGTGGCAAGCCAGCCTGTGTTCTAGAGGAAATAGCCCACAAACTAGAATAGGGGGCTAGAACATCACCACCATGAATGTTCTTTTTGTGATCTCATTTTCCCCAAGGTTGCTCTGGTATGAAAGTCCTTCTTTAAGGAGATAACATAAAAAGAAATAAGTGGGGGAGAAACAAAACAAAACAAAACAAAACAAAAAACGAGTTCACTTTTGCGATGGCCTTGTATGTTCCTGGGCTATTTCAAGGTAGTGTTTATCTAATAAATAGCATTTCGGTGTTAAACAGTAGAGCTGTGTGCACTCCTGTGCCAGAGCTGGACCTCCTTCGGGTCTCGCCACGCTCTTGCTGCTGAAAAAAGTTCTGTTTTAATGAAAAGAGACACTATGTGGCCACAGCAGCCCTGCCAACGCCTGCTTAGTGTTTCCACGCTTCTGGGTAGGATAGAAGTCTCAGAACTATGAATTCTTGTGTGTGTATTCATGCATGTATGAAAAATGTAATTTCAGTAAAGACCGGCAGTAAGAGGAACCCAGATAATACTTTATTGAGGTTCAATTCTTTCTACTCTGTTCTGTCTGGACAACAGCTTCTCATAATAAATTATATAAGAGGAAAAGGAATCTGTGACATGTATTTGTACATCTGTGTAATAACTAATGGGCTGTTTGGATGTCGCTGTTAAAAAAAAGACAAACACATATGGTTGTGGAGTTTAGAAAATGATACTAACTCCAGAACACAGGGAATGAAGCCTTCATCCAATGACATTAAATAGGCAGAGACTTAAGACAGCATTCTACTTGTTTTTCAGAAGTGTGGGTTCTGAGATTCAAGGTGAATTTTCAACAAGGTGGAGAGAAGAGGAAGGAGAGAGAGAAGAGGAAGGAGAGAGAGAAGAGGAGAGAGAGAGAGAGAGAGAGAGAGAGAGAGAGAGAGAGAGAGAGAGAGAGATCATTAGAGAAATGAGATGTGATCCAGTAAGAGGGATCTCAGCTAAAGAGGGAAATCTATGGTGTTGCCCTGCTCCTGTGATCTGTCCCATAAACTCAGAAGGCAGCATTCTCAGGGCTCTGTGCTCTGACAAGGGATATGGGTTTGCTTCATTGGCTGGGGAAGGGAAACTAGGAAGGGTCTGAACTTCTGAGCCAAAGCGCTGCATATTCATGCCCGCCCCAACCTTACATAGAGAAGAATATTAAAGCCCCTCCTGGGATGATAGGAATAAGAGTCGGGGAGAGGTAGAAGGCTCCCAGACTAATCCAACATCCAAGCTCCCTCCCTGGCTGCTGCATGGAGAATTGAGGGGGAGTCCTGGAAAAGTTTCACTCTCAGTGCTTCAAATGTCAGCAACTTTCCAGCTAGTACGTTATTTCTATCAATATACAGTACCATCGACATCTGGCACGAATAGCTAGACCAGGAAAAGTGCCAAGGAAGGGAGATTGTGACGCTCAGCGGGGATCAGAGCAGCCATGACCTCAGGTGAGGTCATTCCCCAAGATCTTCCACAAGGCAGCTGTGGTTGACATCCCAGAAACATTAACATTTGCATAGATTTGTGTGACCGCCATGCCAGGATACTGTTCTCTGGTTCAGCTCTCCTATATAATGTCATATAAATGGAATCACACAGTGTGCCATCTTCCTATCCTGGCTCCTTATGTCCAGCACGACACCTTTGAGATAAGCCACAGTATGTCACTGATTGGTTCCCTTTTTTTTTTATTGCCAAATAGTATTTCATACATCAGGGACCTATCTTCCCTACTGAGAAACATTTGAATTGTGTGCTTTGGTGATTATAAAAAGAGGTATGCACACTTTTGTATAAGCTTAAGTTTTCCATTTATTTTGAGTGAGACGTCTGGGCCAGTACCGAACAAGGCTGTTGGTTGACAATTGCTTAGTATACCCAGTAGTAAACAAAACAAAACAAAACAAAACAAA
>NC_034606.1:58287869-58293148 GCF_900095145.1 Mus pahari
CTCTCTCTCTCTCTCTCTCTCTCTCTCTCTCTCTCTCTCTCTTATTTTTTGAAAATTTCTTAATGTGTACCCAGCATATCTTGATCATATCTACCCCTCACTTCCCACCCCAACTCCCCACAGGACTGCCCTATCACATCTTCCTCCAAAAGTTAATTAATTCATTAATTACGTATCAATTTAACTCAATGAATCAGTTACTGCTGTCCATAGGCACACACCTGTGGAGTGAATCACTGAGGCATGGGTAGCCTTAAAGCAACCAACCACACCCACAAAGAAAAGTGACTCCCCCACCCCCCAGTAGCCACAATAACCAACTAAGCTGATAATCAGCTAGGGCTGAGGTCAAGGGAACCCCTCTCTGTTCCGGGTTAGATAACCACCCCCCACCCACTGCTACTCTCAATGCCCAAGACAGGGTTCTCTCTGCGTGCCCCTGGCTGTCCTGGAACTCCCCCTGTAGGAGAGATCTGCCTACCTCTGCCTGTTGAGTGCTGGGATTAAAGGCACTACCGCCGCCTGGCTCCATGCTAGAATTTTTAGTTGGCTTGTTCTTGTATAGGTCTTGTGTAAGTAACCACGGCTGCTGTGCGTTCATGTGTGTAACATCCATGCCGTGTCCAGAGGACATTATTTCATAGCTCTCTACTCCATCCTCTGGCTCTTGCAGTATTTTTTTCTTCCCCCTCTTCTGAGATACTCTCTGAACCTTAAGCTGGAGGTCAGGGGCTGATGTAGATGTTCCATCAATGGCTCGGCACTCATAACTATTTAGTGTCGGAATTTGAACTATGATGTCTCTTTTAACCTCTACCCAATGCAATAAGAAGCATTCCTGGCCAAGGCTGGGTATAGTACAGATCTGTGCCTATAAACACAAATAGTCAGAAGGCAGTTTGACCACATGACCACTTAGAAAAAAAAATCAATAGATTTCTTCTTTATAAGGAGAAGTTTCATAAGAAAGATGAAATTTAGTCATTCATTCAAAAGTAGTGATGCCCTACTATGTGTCAGGTACTATTCCAGGCACAGAGGCCAACAGTGAAATATGTAGATAAGACTATCTTGAAGGGGAACTCTCTCTTCCTCCTCCTCCTCCTCCTCCTCCTCCTCCTCCTCCTCCTCTTCTTCCTCTCCCTCCTTCACATCTAGACTGTATTTTCTCCTCCTTCTACTACTCCCAGTACCCTCCCATTTCACCTCTTCCCTGCCCCCACTCACTCCTCCTCTGTTTCCCTCAGAAAAGGGTGGGCATCCCATGGATAATAACCAAACCTGGCCTATCAAGTTGTGGTAAGGCTAGGCACCTCCCTTCATATTAAGGCTGGACGAGACAACCCAGTATGAGGAAAAGGGTCCCCAAAGCAGCAGAAGAGTCAGAGACAGCCCTGGCTCCCACTGGTAGGAGTCCCACAAGGAGACTAAGCTATACAACTGTAGCATAGATGCAGAGGACCCAGGCAGAAGAAGAGCTATCTTTTGAGCTGTATGTTTGTAATAGAGCAACTCTGTCCCGGATGTTGCTGCAGGGGATATGTCTGAGGAGTGGGAAAGAGCATGCGGTGCTTTCTAATTGCCCCCTGTGTATCTTCCTAAAACAAAGCAGGCAAGCAGCGTCTCATGTCCAAGGACCACAGACACCTTCACCTGAATGCTGTCCTGTTCCGGGTCTGGGTGACTTCTTAAATATCCAAGACTGATGTGGATTACTCATTGAGATTTGAAATGGTAATTTTTTTTTTTTTTAGTCACCACATAGGAATGAAAAGATGAAAATGATTGCCTCAAGATCCTGCAAGACACCGTGCTATAATTACATGCCAGGTTTAACGATGGTCGAGCCTGACACATACATTCCTGCATCTTGATGGAATTAATTGAGGTAAAACATTTGCCCGTCTTTCCCCGCTCTTCTTCTCTCTTTACTTATGATTAAGATGAATGAAAGGGGTCTGATTGCTTGCTGGAAGGAGTTCCCGGGGCTTCCTTCTCCGAGTCGTCCTTAAAGCTGCGCAGTCACGCGTTGCTGCTACTTTCGTCTTTGGTACCCTTGCCCCATCAGATTGCAGCCAGAGATGCTATTTTTATATCCCACCACAGGGCACAGGCATGGGAGCTTTTCATATCTGATGTTATGTAATGGGGGAAAAAAAAAGCATTAGAACTCTTCCAAGTGAATCTTTGTTTAACCAACTAGCAAAGAGCTCATCTTTTAAATGTACCAGCTGTCTTGAATAGCTGGATAATGGCAGTTCTAAGAGGTCGCTGGGCGTCCGGTTTACCACATGCACTGCAGTGTGATGGGCTGGAACAGCTTGATTTCTGATTTTCCTTATATACTCCCCCCCCCCTTCTGGTGTAAAAGCCTTAAGGAAGTTCGACACAAAGATAAGCTGCTATTTAAAGTCACCACTTGTGAGACCGGAATGCAGGGCATTCAGAAGAAATTTCCATGCTATGCGTTCATACTAGGTCAGAGCCAACAGGGCAGGAAACAACTCACATCTCAGATTCCATGCCCCTTCCCACCTCAAGCATGGAGCTGTTGCTAGGGAAGGGTTCATAGCGCCTTAGACTCTGTATTTATAAAAAGCAAAGCATCCCCGATGACATCAAAAAACGATGGATATTACCCAGATGTTTTGTTTTTGTGCTGCCAAACACCTGGATGTCAAGAGACACATGGAAAACTGGGTGCATTTCATCTTTGTTTTAAATGGAAGCTTACGCTTGCCACCGTTTTATCACCACCAGAACATGGCCATCCTGCATTTACATTTTAAATACTTACATTATAAGCACAATCTCAGAGAGGTCTGCTGGGTGTGATCTCCCTTTAGGTAGAGTTTTTGATTTTTGAGGCAGTTGCATCCAGTTGTGCAAGGGATGTTTGTGAGTCTGATACCTGGGTACATGACCACCCTCTCATTAGGCTGCTGCTCCAGAGGGTAACAGGACTCTATGTCAAGATGGGATGGGTGACTGACTCAAAATTTCCTTGTCAAGGAAAGCCACGCTTTGTTCAACACTCGGGACAGATGATAACAGTTGTAATATCAAGTTAAACTGCTACAAAATTAGTAATATAAAAATATTCTAATAATAGAGGTTATATAAATAGTCACGATATTAGATACAGGTCTCACCCTTATAGTATGATTTTGGATTTTTATATTTGTATGAGTAAATTTAATATTAACTAGAAATTTGATTATAAAGTACTAAGCTCTTTGGTAGTTATGAGTTGAGTAGAGGCTTGAAGCAGTTTGGAGAATATGAGAATTGTATCAGAGGATACATGAAACCCTATTCCTTTATGTCTAAGCAACACTGTATTAAAAAGAAAAAAAGCAGAAATTAGTCTTTGTCTCCTCATCCTGGCAATCCCATGGCCTCATGCCTCTCCTTCAGTACTATTTGTATTCATATACGAGCCTTCCTCCAGTAAGATAAACCCATCTATCCTTCGCTTGTTTTCTATAGATTCCTTCTTTTCCCATCCATGTCTTTTGTTCATAAGCCGTTTTAATGCTCTATCCTTGATGCCCCCCAGTTCATCCTGGCTAATTAATGCAGCAGCCACTGGACAGAAGGGCACATGTATCTCCTCATAATTCCAAGTTGGACCAAGTCTTGCAATGAACAATTTCTACAAAGGACCATGTAGGCTTTTTATGGCCTCTGTGGTTCTGTTGTCTCCATCCTTTCCCATGGCCCTAAAGGCTAAGTAGAAGGCCTGGTCCTCATCCTCCGTAGCCTCATGACCATCTCCATTCCTCATTCCTGAGAACCACATCTGTTTCATTTATTATGGATTGAATAGCTCTGAGTAAAGGCGGAAAGTATATTCCCCAGAAAGAGAGATTGAAAGTAAAATAGAAGAGACAGCAGCTCAGCTGCAGGGCAACAGCGACCATCAGCACACATGGGGATCATTTCCTCCATTGCCTGGTGATGTTCCAGGGGCAGGGACAGTGTCACCCCATCCCTTGTGCAGCCATGCTGGATGGACATTTTTTATTTTATTTTATTTTATTTTTTGGGGGCAGGTTGCCAGGGCACATGGCAGATATGGAGGGATGGGGGAGATGAGTGGGATTGGGGTGCATGATGTGAAATTCATAGTCAATAAAAAGTTAAAAATAAATTATAGCTAAAATAAAGAGGAAAGAAAGAGAGAAAGAAAAGGGAAAAGGGAAGCGGGTGGGGGGAAGAATAAGATTTCTGAAGAGATTTCATGTCCCGAGCAAGTGATAAGCACTCCAAACTCCCGGGGTCACCTGAAGGTGCAGTTCTCATCCCCTGTACATTTGGAATCTCGTAAGTGAACTGGATGGATGCTGTACCCAGCATCCTGGGGGAAACGCAAAGACCGGCAAAAGGTTAGCACACCCTGAAGCTGAGGAGAGTGCGGGGGAGGCCTGAGGCAAGACTCGGCTGGTTTAGAGACCCACTCTGAGCAATGGTGAGAGTATGTGGTGGGCAGCCTCGAAGTCAGCACTGGTGGCTAAGAAAGAAGAGAGGAAGGGCAGAGCCGAACAACCGTCTCCTCTCAAACCCATCAACACCAAAAGAGTGGCTCGTGGCCAGGAGTGTGTACAGAAAATGAAGGATCCCTGAGCCTCAAGTAGGTCTGCTGTCTCAGGATCTCTAGGCACAGACGCTGGCAAGCACTGTATGGGCGGGGGAACCTAAAGCAATTGCTAACACCAGGTAAACTTGGAAGCTGTGACGAACCAGAGGCTAAACTGGAAGGAAGGCCTTGTGTTTGGCCTTCCTTGACAAGTTCGCTGTAGAGAATTATTCCCCTGTCTCTGGAGAAGAAGAATGCACATCCCTTTGGTTCTTCAGTCATATTTTTTTTCCCTGATATTTGGGGACTCAAGCAAGCATCCATCAGCTATGAACATCGTAGAGCCCAGGGGTCTCCTCATTGGCTAGCTGCTATACCGTCACCTATTCTCAGCTGACATTTGCAGTATTTAGTGCTATTGTTCCCTCCAGGGGCCAAAGCCGTTAGGGGTCAGGGACATGTAGATATGGGCAAGACATTGGTGTCTGAGCCAGATCATTTTATGTTTGTGATGCATGCTTTCATGTCTGTGTCCCGAAGTAAGTGTCACACTCTGTGTTAGTTTGTATATTCTTGGGCCAGGGAGCGGCACCATTTGGAGGTGTGGCCTTGTTGGAATAGGTGTGACCTGGTTGAAGTAGGTGTGTCACTGTGGGTATGGGCTTAAGATCCTCACCCTAGTTGCCTGGAAGTCAGTCTT
>NC_034606.1:58296105-58306371 GCF_900095145.1 Mus pahari
ATATATATATATATATATATATATATATATATATATATATATATATAAACATAAGTGAAAACAGGACATATTTTAAAAAAATCAGTTCCTAATGCCATCCTACTAGCAATTAAATGTGACTATGAATTTGGGGGTCACATTCAGATCATAGCACCTCACCTTAGGACTCTGTCCTTCTTGGCTATCCACACCAGAGAACGCATAGAGAGAGAAAAGGCCTTTTTTTTTTTTTTTTCTACCTGTTTAATTTTCCTTTTTCCCACTATAAACACTGGAAGAGAGACCATCCCCTAGATGAAAATTAAAATTGGGGTCTTCAGGTTGGATTAAAGCAAGAGTTACCATGAGAGTTTCCCAGGAATGTGGTGAACTAGAAAAGAGGAAGGAAGGAAGGCATTAGTGACTGAAAAGATGGGCGCTACCCTTCTGGTGTATGTCTTAGGGTTTCTATTACTGTAAACAGACACCATGACCATAGCAACTCTTGTAAAGGAAAACATTGAATTGGGGCTGGCTTACCATTTCAGAGGTCTAGTCCATTATCATCATGGAGAGAAGCAAGGTGGCACACAGGCAGACATGGAGCTGGAGAAGGAGCTGAGAGCCCCACACCTTGATTCGCAGGTAGCAGGGAGAGTCTGTGTTGAGCTTCCAAGACTTCAAAGCCCACCCCTACAGTAACACACTTCCTCCGAGAAGGCCACACCTACTCCAACAAGGCCACACCTCCTAATAGTGCCAGCCCCTCTGGGCCAAGCATTCAAATACATGAGTCTACAGGGACCATTCCCAGTCAGATCGAAGACTTAAGGTCAGCAGCTATGGGATTCACCCTCCTAACACTCCTCTTAGTTTTTGGTACATATCTGACCTTTGCTTTAAGAAAGTTTTACACTTTGTAGTACTGGTGAATTGAACACCCTCCTTCCTATCCTCAGGTTAATAGGAAGGGCTCGGGATAACCTCACAGTCTAGTTAGGGTGGCAGAGGCCAGGTAGATGTTGAATCCCAGATGGGCTATTCTGAGGCCATTCGTGGAGGCTGATATGGAGAGATCACCATTTTAGTTAGGGTTCCTGTTGCTGTGATGAAACACCATGACCAAAGCAACTAGGGGAGGAAAGGGCTTATTTGGCTCACATCTCCACATCACAGCTAAGTTAGCCAGAGCCAGGTTGACTTCCATGACAGGCTACGGACTGGCAGTTTGGGAGACTGGGCCTAAGTTTCTGTTTACTAGAAATGAGAACTTGGATCCACGAACTTGTTGTCAGCCAACTACAGCTGCAGGCAGCCAATCCTAGGACATCCTGTCATCTGTCCCGACGTAAGAATAGATAGAATGAGTAAGCAAACCCCTGGAAGGTCTCCAAAGTCTAACCAGTTGTAGAATCAGTCAGACCCTTAGAGACAGAGCTAGCCAGGCAAGGTAAAAGGACACAGGACATATACCCCTCCCTGAAATTCCCCAAACTGACAATAAAAGCTGGGTCTGCGAGTCCACCAGAGGTCTCCATTCCAAACGGGAAGACCCCCACATGCAGGAAGTTCAGCTAAATAAACCCTCTTTGCATTTACATACTATTTGAGTTGGGGGTCTTATTCTTTAGCAATTCTTGAACCCTAACATTAGGAAGTTAGGACAGGAACTCAAACATGGTAGGAACCTGGAGGCAGGAGCTGATGCAGAGGCCATGGAGGGCTGCTGCTTACTGGCTTGCTCCTCATGGCTTGCTCAGCCTGCTTACAGTCTGATCTTATGCAGGCACTTTCCTTGCCTCTGCACTCTCAGGTGCATGGATGGTGACTCACAGCCTTCTACCCCATCTGTAGTGATTGGTTCAGGGCTGGGCGGCAGGATCCTTTCGGTCTTAACTCAGTTTTGTGGTGTTGCTAGGGGCCTTGGTTATGCAAAGGCAAAGCCAGCTCTCTATATCCTGAAGTTCCAGTGCTGGGAGACACTGGCCTCCAGCTGTGGGCTAATTGTTGAGTCAGGAGAAGAAACCTCACAGAGATTGGACCGTAGAAAGATCAAGGCTGATGACATTAGGATTCAGAACAGCTGAGGGTAAGAGAGTCCGGAAGCCTCAAGAATGCACTAAGGGGAATTGCTAATCAGCTGCAGGGGACACATGTTTAGAATCTTACTGCCCCACATGCAATGCAGGCAGAGCTCCACACTGGCTTTACATGACCAGAGAAGGGTGTGTGTGCGCGCGCGTGCGTGTGTGTGTGTGTGTGTGTGTGTGTGTGTGTGTGTGTGTGCATGTGTGCATATGTGTGTGTGCATATATATGTGTGCGCATGTGTGCATATATGTGTGTGCATGTGTGCATATGTGTGTGTGCATATATATGTGTGTGCATGTGTGCATATATGTGTGTGCATGTGTGCATATGTGTGTGTGCATATATATGTGTGTGCATGTGTGTGTGTGTTCTTGTCATGTGCTTGTCATGTGCATGTTCATGTGCATGTGTGTAGCATCTGGGCAAGAGCGGCTACCCCTGCATTGCTTCCATCAAAGAGAAAGATCGAACCCATTCTTACTGCAAATTACAAAATAGTCAGAATTACAGAACTGCAAAGTTTACCACTCATACACTGGTAGCTTCCAAACTGCAGGCCAAGCCTTTTCGACATAGCTGACACGCAGTTTATCTCGCCTGTGGAAAAAGGGTACGGCTTAGCTTTCAAATGAACATAGATGCTGAAGTGTGACTACAGTGCACAGTGCCGACTCTTAGGCTGTGAATTGGCATTGTTTGTCTAGATTTTTTTTGTCACAATTCTATGCCTTTGTTGTTACCACACATATCTAGTTGCCTAACAGTGTGGTACCCAGTAGGTAGGGGAGAAGCGGGGAGTGCCTTGCGGATGGGTTACAGTTCTGCCACTGGCCACCATCTCCATCACCAGCTTTGCAGCATCTGCATCATCTGCAGCATCTCTTCTCATCCCCACGACTCCTGCTCCCTGAAGTGTTGACTTAAAATGTTCTTGCAGCACTTTATGGCCCTGCTTTCTCCCATCCTTGGCATATGTGACTGCCCGTGCTTCGGATGTTCTCCACCTTCTTTCCTGGCTTAGCTGGCACCTCCTCTGTCCTCACCACCACCTGCTGCTCAAGGGTAACCTTGTAGGTGTGCATTTGCTTGAATCCATGCATCCCAGCTCTTGTTCACATCAAGGTTTCACAAGCAGTATTGCGCCGTGGTTCAGAGTACATGGCTCGGTGCACCTCGATGCCGACGCCTGTATTGGACCAGCTCGAGTTTCTTCACAAGGATTGAGGCTCCCTGGCACTGAGACCATGCCAGTTTGCTGCCTGGCTGTTGGTTAAGTTTTTCGCAAAGTTAAGTTGGCTGCAAGCGGGGTGCTTCCTGCATGCCCCAGCTCCGGGTCTGATTTTTTTTCATTCATATACTTGATCTCTACTTTTTTTGTGTGACCCTGTAACTAGTCTTAGAACCCTTCAAGGGCAGAAACTGAGTATATTTGTCTCTGCATCACTAAGGTATGCATCTATTTTTAACCAGAATGTGAAGAGAGGGCCCACCTGCAAGGCTGTGACATAATCAGAAAGCTATGTCCTATATACGGTCTCTTCTAAAAATAGCCCGGCGCATGCTCGGCTATAATATGACTCAGATGCTTCCCGTAGTAGATTTTCAGGGAGACGCCTGTCTTCATACTCTTGTTAGAACCCTGAAGTCGAGTTAGTTTTTAAAAGGAATGGTTAGGAAACTGTTAGGATATATCACTCTTAAGTGTTAAGGTGGATGTATCAATCCTGGGTTTCACTGGAAGGAAAGGCTCCTTAATCTCCGCACATCTTTTCTTCCCAATGTTGCCTTCGCCCCTTACCCTTCAGTAAAAGCAAAAAGGCAGAGGGACATGGGGCCTGGCAGGACTACCCAAGGACTGTCTGAAATATGTAATCAAAACTTTGGGGGGGGGGAGGCTTCACACTTGGGGGTAAACTTGGGTTTGCCCTTAGCCAGCTGAGTGACCTTAGTGAGTGGTGATATCTCTCCAAGTGCTCTTCTCTTCACACAGAGTGGAAACAGGGCTAGGCCTGAGCCCACAGGGCTGTAGCAATCACTGTGGAGACTGTGAGCTGTATGACATGCCCAGGAATGGAAAACCGTTGCTTCTCCTCTGTCAGTGGGGTCGGGTGGCCGATTCGGTGAGCAGCCCGGTGGGACAGACATCTTGGGATAGGTAACGCGACCCCCTTTTTTTCTTTCTTTGTAAAGGGGTAGTTCAAGAGGACTGAAAGGGTCCTGGGAAGTCACATCTCCCATGCATTCTTATGTTGGCTGAGGGATGGTGGCAGGGGCTGGGTGTGAGCCCCTTGAGGACAGATGCACACCTTCAAAAGAACAAGGCAATACAAGTCTATGATGAAGACAGAGCCCGCGGGGCCTTGCTCCATAAGGATCCCGTGCTGAAGGCCCTGCCTCCTGGCAGCTGCAGACTCTGGCTGCATTTTTATTGTAGATTTTGAGTGTGATTTTTTTTTTTTTAACGTGTGATGTCTTGTTGTCATGTTCACTTCCTCTGAGCCTGGTGTTTACTATTTTTTTATTAATTATTTTTTTTCTTTCTAGCAGTGGAAGCTCAGATTAGACAATGAAGTGGAAGAATATTATATTTTCCAAAGGGCAACCCAAAGTGAAGAATAATTGTTGCAGCATTCTGGGTCTAAAGAAAGGCTTTGCTCAGGTTTTTTGTAATTCTGATCTCTATACTTGACCTTGGGGTTACAGTCCAGTGGATTTTTTTGGGTTACAGTCCAGTGGATTTTTTTTGGGTTACAGTCCAGTGGAATTTTTTTGGGTTACAGTCCAGTGGATATTTTTGGGTTACAGCCCAGTGGATTTTTGTGGGTTACAGTCCAGTGGATTTTTTTTGGGTTATAGTCCAGTGGTATCTTCTTTTGCTGCAGTTGTCTGGCCTCAGGACTCATAGAAGTGACTGGGATCTTCACCAGGTTCCCAGGTTTTTGCTGGATGGTCTAAGTCAGCAGTTTTTAACCTTCCTGCTGCTGCGACCCATTAATACAGTTCCTCATGTTGTGGTGACCCCAACCATAAAATTATTTCCTTGCTACTTCATAACTGTAATTTTACTACTGCTGTGAATCACAGTGTAAATATCAGATATGTAGGATACCTGATCTGCTAACCTCAGAGGGATCAAGACCCACAGGATGAGAACCATTGGTCTAAACACACGGTGACATGGAGAATCAGATCATTGCCTCCCAGGGGACTGCCTCAGAGATGCTCACACAACTGCTTCAGGGTGAAAGCCATTGGGACTCTCCAGTGCACTACAGAGTTTCATTGTTTGAAACATTACTTAACAAGGCAACTATATCATAACCACTTTGGAATATACCAAAAGGGAAAAAATATGCCTTTGGGTTTTTTTTTTTTTTTTTTTTACCTCAACTTACCCATTATCATATTGCCAGCTGAACCTCAAATTATGTAATCATTCCTTCAAGTTTGGGACATTGAAATGATTCCCAATTCATGTAACTATAAATAAGGTAGAAAACACCCCTTTCCATACATTGAAAAGTTGTTTACTTCAAACTGGTTATTCAAATTGCAAGATCTGGCCCAACAATGTAAACTTTTTTTAATGGATTATGGTACTGGTTACCAAACCACCTTCAAAAATAATTTTGCCAGGATATGGTAACAAGAGAAACATACGAGCCATATGAACACTCCTTTCTTACCGACTTCTTACACTTGTGCTTTGATTCTAAGTAAAATCCCTTTGTTGATTTGAAACCTAAGCCTTTTTTTTTTTATTACACAGAAATTTATTGTTTCAGTATTGTTATCAACAGGAACCTTCCCAAGACATAAAATTTAAAAATACTTTCTAAAAGATTTTTAAAAAATATTTAATTAGGTGTCTGTGTGTGCATTTCTGCATGTGTTGGTATGTGCACTTAAGTGCAAGTGTCTGTGTAGGTCCGGGTGATCCTCTGAAGCTGAAAATAAACACAGTTATGAGCTACCCACTGAGTTATGGATGCTGGGAACTGAACTGAACTCTGGCCCTCTGCAAGAGCAGGAGTCTTAACAGTTAAGCTTTCTTTTCAACCCTAGAGATGCTTTAAAGCTTGGGTACAGAACTATCAAGACCTCATAGGGACTTACAGAGACTGAAGGGACAGTCATGGGCTAAAGGGAAACTGAACGGTTCTTTAGAAAGTCAATTGGATGGTGTTTTGCTGGGGCAAACACGTGAAGGAACATTTCTTTAAAGTGGATATAGGTGTGAAAGGCTAAGGCAGACTCATGAAGGAACGTTTCACAGAAACGGACACAGGAGAGAGGATGTTCTGCTAAAGCAAGCATGTGAAAGGACACGTGATGAAGGATTCTCTGCTAACCACATACATGGATTGGTCCGCCTTACATAGCATAGCTGAGCTCCAACTCCTAGGACTCAGGCTGATTGGATGCATGTGCTGAGGCAAGGCACATGGAGGTCACGTGATGCTTGGAAGGTATAAACAGGACTCCATGGAGTGACAGAGACAGAGCTCGGCTTGCTGGTACAGCTAGCTGTGCAAGGCTTGCGGGTCTTGTGTCTTTGCTGATCTTTGCTTCCCTGAGAGAGGCACAGCTGAGAACTTCTCCTGGTGTCCCTCCTGGTCCCTCCTGCCTAGACTGAGGCCTGCCTGTCTCTGCTAGGTTGTGCCACAGCTGCTGATTCATGTGTGCTATCCTAACTCTACCGAACTGGACTGATGATGTATCCATGAAGTCGAGTGGATTGAGCTGCTGCTGCCTGCTGACCTGTGAACTGAACGACCGATTTCCAGACAACACAAACAGGAGTTGCTCCAAAGAACCTTTCTAAACAGGCCCACTTCCCCTGTATCCTTCCTTTTCCACTACCTCTGGTGAGTGGAGGGCTACAAGGAAGGTTAAAGCATTTAAAAACCATCATTAAAAATAAGGGTTGAAAAAAATTACAATGAACCCTATATTGCTCTGAGCTAGGTTCTCTTCATTCATGTTATGGTTGTGTATCTTGGAGTTTTTGTGGGACTCCTAACAGTAGGAGTGGGGGTATCTCTGACTCCTTTGCTTGTTCTTGGAACCCTTTTCCTCCTACTGGGTTGTCTCATCCGGCCTTGATGTGAGGGTTATGTGCCTAGTCTTAATGTAACCTCTCATGCTGTGTGTGGTTGATGTCTCTGTGGAGCCTGATTTTTTTTTTTCTCTGAAGGGAAATAGAGGGGGAGTAGATCTGGTAGAGAGGGGAGGTGAAAAGGAATTGGGAGGAGTGGAGGGAGGGGAAATTGTGGTTGGGATGTAATATATTAGAGAAGAATAAACAACAACAAACTAAACAAAACAAAAACTTGATTCTTTCAAACTTCTAGTGGAATATGGGGAGTTTCAGTCTTGGTTCTTACTTAATGCTGTTGATGCTGCTCAGTGGGGAGAGCGCTGGCCTGGTACCCAGCATCATTCCTTGTGCACTGACTGACTCTTCATCAGATCTGCTCTTGCAGCCTCCTGCTACAGGAGAAAGTACAGTGAATCACTTGTTGGCCAAGGAGACAGCTATCTCTTTAGTTTCAAAGGTCAGGACAAGCCTATGAGTTTCGTGCACACAGGCACATAAGCCGAGTCACTTGTCTTCGCACCCTTAGGTTCTCAGGTGGAAGAGTGTATGTGAGGGTATGGGAAAGTCCCTCATTTAGATGCAAATAAAGACTCGGTGTTGTTCTTTCTTCTCTTGTGCACTGGGAAAGATAGTGTGGTAAAGCAGAAACTCTACGCTGCCCCTCTGGCTTTTGTGGTGACAAGGTGCCAACTTGCATAAGGACACTGTAAATTTTGTCCCTAAGTCATTGTTTTGAATGATTTTTTTTCACCAGGGCAAATGAATGGATTGATCTCAGGAACTAAGGGATTGATCTCAGGAACTAAGGGCTGCATGGACGGCTGGTCTGGTTAATCCGAAGGCCGTAATGGATTGCTAAGCAACAGAGTGGAAAAACTGGGGACTTGATGGAGGGGCCGTTTTGATCAGATGCTGAAGTAAATGATGTGAGTCCTTGGGTCACAAAGATGTCTTCTGGTGACTCTAGCCACTCTCTGTGGGCTAAGCTGGGCTTGAACTTGGGTTGCCCCGACCTTTCCATCTCTGGGGCAAGGATTACGAGTGTGCACTGCTATGTGTGTGTGGGCTCAACTGAAGTACAACAGACACTCTGCTGGTATGTGTGTACCTGTATCACATAACACACACACACACACACACACACACACACACATAGAGAGAGAGAGAGAGAGAGAGAGAGAGAGAGAGAGAAAATTACCAAAATAAACTATTGCATCTAATAGTATGAAAATGAAATATCAAAAATCTGCCCCACTTCCCTCTCCCTCTCCCTCTCTCCTTCTCCCTCTCACCTTCCCCTTCTCCCTCCCCCTTCCCCTCTCTCTCTGATATGTGATGCAGGCACACACATACTGCACATGCTTGATGACATCAGGAGACACCTTTTGGGAGTCAGTTCTTCCCTCCCACTGTGTGTTCTGAGACTCAGGTGGTCAAGCCCCTTTACACGCTGTGGTGGTTTGAATATGCTTGGCCCACGGGCAGTGGCATTCTTAGGAGACGTGGTCTTGTTGGAGGATGTGCATCACTGTGGGGGTGGGCTTTGAGGTCCTATGCTCAAGCTTGGCCCAGTGTGGAAGAGATCACCTCCCTTCTGGCTGCCTCTGGAAGACAGTCCCCTTCTGCTGCCTGCAGATCAAGATGTAGAACTCTCGGGTTCTCTAGCATCAAGTCTGCCTGACGCTGCTATGCTTCTGGCTCTGATGATAATGGACTGAATCCCTGAAACTGTAAACCAGCCCCAAATACATTTTGGACTCTATGTCTTAGTCCTTGTGTCTCTCCACAGCAATGAAATCCTAAGTAAGACATACTCTGGAACATCTTACCAGTGCAATTTAGTTTTCGAATAATGAGAAAATAAATGTTCTTTTCAGGGGTAGAAAATATCCCTCAATACACAAAAACTGGTTGTGGAAAAGTGCTCTTTAATTTTATAAGGTTGTTCCTGTTCAATCTTAGTTCTTTGTTAGCTGCCTCAAACCATTGTTCATCTATCTGCCCATCCTTCATGTCCTCCAGCAATCCCAGGTTATGCACAAAGCTTGGCAAGGCCCAAGAATCGTCCACCCACGAGTGAGAAGGGCTTATAGTATGTGTAGGTGATATGTGATGCTTCTGAGTATTGTCCCCAAATAGCTGTATAATGCTACTGTCAGCTGCCATTTGCTGGCTGCTTTCTGCCATTCTTCCTCATGGTGGCTGCACCTATGCCCCGAGCATTGCTTGGAACCCAGGCTGGCATTTGTTGGCTGCTTTCTGGCTACAGCACCCATGATGAACACTGAGCTGTGTTCTGGTCAGTCAGGTCTTTCTTTGGAATTATTATCCATAATCGCTTTGGTTGTTTGGCCTCTGAGGCACCGTATACCTCTCATTGGTCTGTGTGTATTAAATGACCGCATAAACCATGGCCCAACAAATGATATAAAAGTAGGGACAGTATGGATTAGGATGTCAACCTTTTCTTCATAATCATTATTAATTAATTAGATTTAATTGATTAACTATCCCCGTTCTTTCTGCGCTGGGAGCTAGATTCAGAACCCAGCATGTTTTAGGCAAGTGGTACAACACAGAAGTGCATCACCAGATCTGTTCTGCACTTCTTTTGAACCAGGGTCTTGGTAAGCTGCTGAGCCAGGCTGGCATCTGTAACCCCTCCTATCTTAGCTACCTAAGAAGCCGGGGCCACAGGCCTGTGCTACCAGGTCTGGCTAACTTTTCTTCACAGGAACTTGTCTTTTCTTTTCTTTTCTTTTTTTTCTTTTGCCACAGGGAATAGAAACATTTATAAATTTAGTTTGGGTGATTCATGACTTAACAGAGAATATTAAACTTCAACATTTGTAAATAGGATAAAATGGGAAGATAAGGCAACGGTGTGATGTACTCATTTGTTCATCCATTTAACCCACATATCTTTATTGGAGCATTTTTTTATAAGACGTTTATACCAAACAATGGAGATGAAAAGATGAACAGCAGTGAACAGTCTGGTTGGTACTTATCGGGGATGCTGCTCTCCTTCCACCAAGGTGCTAGGTTTGTGTCTGTGGTTCTTTTCTCCTCCTCCTCCTCCTCCTCCTCCTCCTC
>NC_034606.1:58306856-58412931 GCF_900095145.1 Mus pahari
TCCTCCTCCTCCTCCTCCTCCTCCTCCTTCTTCTTCTTCTGTTTGTTTATTTGCTTGCTTTTTGATTTTTTTGAACTTGGCAGGAGTTTGGCTGTTTTACCCACTAGAGATGTCACATGACATCCCAAGCTAAGATACAAACTTAGGGCCTGAGAAAAAGACTCCACAGAGAGTAGGAGGCCCTGCAGTCCCCAGTTGCTGTAAACTACCTATTCTTCCAGCTGTAGTGCCATGACTGCTCACACCCCTAATTCAGAGACACCTTGTGAAGCCCTGACTGCAGGAACAGCAGGGGAATGGACCGAAGCTCCCTGTTGTTTTACAACACTGTGAGTTGGGTAGATAGATTTGCTACTACTCAGCTTGCAGCTGCAGCCCTAATAGAACCCCACATCAGGTAATATTGCATCTGGGCCTCAGGCAGGTACCAGATGTGCCTTGAAGAGATTGTTAGCAGGCCCTTGAAGAATCTGCTGTAAAGGTTTAAAGGAACAGGAGGAAAACTTGATTGAAAACAGGAGGAAGGTGGAGCCTTTGTTGGGCACTGGTAGAGTGTTTCTCCAATCTGCCAACTGCTACAATGTGGCAAAGGGAATGTGCCCAGTGAGAACACAGAGCAGGAAGCGTCCCTCCTTTCTCTTAGATGTGTAGGCTAAGGTAAAGGCAGAGTGAGAAACCACAAAAGCACTTCAGTTCTCTGTAAAACTATTTAGATGCTAAGTCTGTGTGAAACTTTGTTATTCCTTGTTTCACCAGCTAGCAAACCTCTCAAGTATTAGTGACAGAGAAAAATCATCCAGGGTTGCCCTGGAAGATCAAGTTAAGACTTCAGAAAGATGTCAGGGGGTCCTCCTAGGTCTTTAATAGAGGACTCTTTCCTAGAAACCCTTAAGGATTAACATCAGACTCTAATGACTCTGGGAGATTTGTGCAGCTGAGATCTCTCACAGGAAGCCTATGGCAAAATGGGTTCACCTTCAAGACTTCTTCAAAGCCTTTCTTTACATATCGAAAAGTCTCGTGAAAAAATTTAAAGGAACTGGATAATTTTGAACTAAAAAGAACAGAGAGAAAAAAACCAAAAAGATGTCTCTTTTCTCTTGAACTAAAGTGGGCAGGAAGGCGACAGAACCATATTCAGGTGTAAACAGTGTGGCTTGTATACAGAAACAAAGCAGACAGGGCTAGCGACAGCAGCAGAATAGGTGGAGAATTGAAGAGCCCAGACTCAGGTCTTGAATGCAGAGCCAGTGATGTTTACAGGAAGAGCTGGTTACATGTGCGTGCCTAATTTCAGAGTGCCCATGGACAGGCAGCTTGCCTTGCGTGTCTTGCATTTCCATAGATAAAAGTGAGGCTCTGGATGCATTCTCTTCTGGCCTGTCGTGTGGTTGGTGTGTGGAACAGAAACTGTCACATTGCATTAATCTTTAGAGTGAGGAAGCAGACACTCAAGGAACCATGACCCCCAAACCATGCCCAGTGTCTACCACCCACAGTTAGACTTGATTCAGATGATCAAATTTTAAGCTTCAAGCTGATACCTTAATGGAATTAAACTATACAAGGCTCAGCAAGGCAGTGCATATTTTCTGCATGTGTTAGGGGGTCTGTATAATTTGTGGACACTGAATTACAATGATATCAAACACATCTGAAAATGCTATGGTATTTCCTGTTCAAGAGCTGTCATGTATATGCATATGCATGTGTATATGATATATGTATACCCTAAGATTAGGCTGGCATTTAAAACTGTTTTGATCATAGGGTAGTATAAAGGATGTTATATGATTCCCACTGTTAGATTATAGATGCCAATGATGCTGGGTGGGACACCTACAGTGGAGCCTGCTCTGGCCGGACAAAAGGTGACTGCCCTGCTGCCACCAGTGTGTGTATGTATGTGTGTTTGTGTGTATGTATGAATGGTATATGTGTATACATATGGTGTATGTATGTGTGTGTGCATGAATAGTGTATGGGTGTGTGTATGGTGCATGTGTGTGTGTTTATGTGTTAGTTTGTGTATGTATGTGAACATATGGTGTATGTATGTGTGTGCTTGTGTGTATATGGTATATGTGTATGTATGTTGATGTATATACATGTATGTGTGTACATATGGTGTATGTATGTGTGTTTGTATTTTTATGGTATATGTGTAGGTCTGTTTATGTGTGTGTTTATGTGTTAGTGTGTGTATATATGTGTGAGCATATGGTATTTGTATGTGTGTGTTTGTGTGTATATGGTATATGTGTATATATGCTTACGTGTGTGCAAGTATGTGTGTGCATATAGTGTATGTATGTGTGTGTATGGTATATGTGTATGTATGTTTATGTGTTAGTGTATGTGTTTATGTATGTGTGTGCATATGGTATATGTATGTTTGTGTGTGTGTGGTGTATGTGTACATATGTTTATGTGTGTTTATGTGTTAGTCTATGTGTCTATGTATGTGTGTGTGTATGGTGTATGTTTTCATGTGTATGGTGTATGTATGTTTTTGTGTATGTATATGGTATATGTGTTCATGTGTGTGTATGTTGTATGTGTGTGTTTGTATATATGCATGATTTATGTGAGTGTTTTTGTGTGTGTGTGTTTGTGTAGTAGAAAACTTAGCCAAATTCTCTGAACTGTCTGTTCTGGCTGTACCAACCATGTCTGATTAAATGAGAGGCTACAAACCAGATCAACCCAGGAAAGCTTTCCTTGATTCTTAGCTCCCTGGAACTGTGAGCAACAGGGGAAGCCATTGTTGTGGTTTGTTATAGAAGCAAGGATAACCAGGGCACTGGTCATGCTAATTAGACCACTACATCACTTCTTCTGCCTCCATGTGAGAGAATGGATGCTATTTTTTCATCTAAATCATATAAGACATTTGATAAGCAACTTTCTGGATTCATGATCAGCTGTTTTAGGGAAAGAAAACTAAGCAAAGAAAACTAAGCAAAGAGAGTAACCCACTTACCTAAAGTCATAAAGTAGGTGGGGTGGCATCTAAACCCGAACCCCACTCCCAGCCATTTAGGAAAGTTCATCTCAACACGCGTTTCCCTCAGTTCAAGGTTCGAATCACATTCATTCCAGGTACTGTGCTAGGTAATGGGGCCACAGTCTGGAAACTTCATGATTCCTGCATGACCAACTGGGAAAGTCAAAATGAACAGCAGGCCATTATACCTTTGATATACGTGGAGAAAGATAGGAGGCAGTGCCCTGAAAGAAGATGAGGGAGGGATGCTCACGGATGCTCACTACGGTACTGAGAGGGTATTTAGGAAGGTTTTCTCTGCAGAGGAAATGCCAGACAGAACCTGAGGCCCAAGAATGAAATAGTCAGCGGCCTGGAAGGCACTGGGCATTTTCTTTAGAGTAGTGGTTCTCAGCCTTCTTCATGCTACAACCATCTAATACAGTTCCTCGTGTTGTGGTGACCCCAACCATAAAATTTTTTTCATTGCTACTCCATAAGTGTAATTTTGCTACTGCTGTGAATCGTAATATAAACATCTGAGATACAGGATACCTGATATGCCACCCATGTGAAAGGGTCATTTGACCCTCAAAGGGACTGCCATACGGAGGCCGAGACCACTGCTTTAGAGGGTTTCCCCCTCCCACACAGAGCTGAGCTATTGCCCGGCACTTCAGAGCCTCTGCTGGGAAGGACGGGCAGCAAATGAGCTTGGCATTGTGTGCTATCCCAAGAGTGAAGTTCTGTTTAACTTTGACTCTCCAGCCAGGCTCTTGCCTCACCCTCTGTGTAGAACTACAATGCTTAGGTGTGCATTGCATATGGCTTATCAAGTTCAAGACTCATGAAATAAAACAAAAGATTAGACCTATACATGCACACATAAAGAGCCAAAGGTGGTTCAGAGTCACAGTTTTAAATGGTGATTGTACAGTAAGAACACAGACGTACTAAAACCCAGGTTCTGGGATATAGCACGAGGATGCTCACCAAGATCTTTATGCTTTAGATTCAGTTGGGGGCGTACATGGAGCAGATTCAGATGGGTAGAGGAGAGAGAGAGAGAGAGAGAGAGAGAGAGAGAGAGAGAGAGAGAGAGAGAAAAGATGAAGAAGAAGAAGGAGGAGGAGAGAAGAGGAGAGAGGAAGAAGAGGAGGAGAAGAGAGAGAGGAAGGAAAAGAGGAGGAGAAGGAGGAGGAGGAGGAAGAGAGAGGCAGAAGCTGGAAAAGATCAAGCTAATATTTCAAACTCAGTGAATATTTTTGCTTTTCCAGTAGCAGTTTAGAACATCATAGTGCCTACAAATTATCTTTGCAATTCTCAAAGGCTCCCCGTTTCCCTGTCCCCATATGCCTGCCTTTCCCTTCCCTTCCCTCTCTTTCTCTCCTTCTCCCCTACCCCATTTGGAAGAGGTTGCTGCACTGGGTTCAGGATGTGATGTGAGCAATTTGAATGGGGCAGGGCTCTCTTCATTAAGGGAATCTTGTCCTCACGCACTCTAAGTCATTCTCCAGAGGTGGACATTCGCCATCGTCTCGATGCCGCACTGGGAAGATGGTGTTGCACTGGCACTCTGAGATCGACTTTGGGAAGAATTCACAAATGTCTGCTCTGTTCAGGCTTCATGTCATGAGTATTCCTGTGGTGTCAGTGGATGTGTTTCTCTTCCCATTATTCATTTTCTCTCACATTCTCCAAGGGACCTCTGCTGGAGACATGTGTGGCCCAAGGGCATTTCTAATTTCCTGTATTTATTGATCTCGGTCTACTGATACCATTGTATTATTATCATATACTTTTTTCCCCTGTCTTCTCTCTTGAAGGACATCATACAGGCAACTTTTCTTGCATAATTTACTTACTTATTTGTGTCTTTTCTTAATTTCCTTAATCTATTGGAAAGGTCTCATTTGGCTCAGGTTGACTTTGAACTTTCTATTTAGCTGATGCTGACCTTGGACTCCTGATCCTTCTAGCTCCACATTCCTGGCACTGGGGTCATAGGCATGTAGCATGTATCTGGCCTGTCAGGGAAGCAGACAATCTGTTCATATGGAAATCGAAGGGCAGCATCCGTTTATTGAGTCCAGTAATATCTCTTAGGTTTTGAGAATCTAGAGTTTGCTAAGTGTTTGGAAAAGGTAGTAGTCTAGTGTACTTGTCCATTTGTAGAACTATGCACACTAAATGCCTACCGAACGACAGTAGTTTATATACAAGGAAAGAAGTGTAGGGCATGTGCTGCTGTGGGATCCTCAGACTGCAGACACTGGGGGTTGGTTCAAAGCAGCGTTTGGAGTCTGTGTCTAGACAAGAAGATGTATCTGCTCCCTGGTTTAATTTGTGACTCACTCATTCATGAAATGTTTACTGAACTTCCTCGACATAAGAGAAACCAGGTAGAGAGAATGTAACATGAATAATCAGGGAGCCAGTCCGTAAGAGGCTGCGTTTGGCTATCTGTGCTGTAGATCCCATAAATTACAGGCAGTCACCAAAGGGAATGGACTGTAGAGTCAGCCTCAAGCCCAGAGGAGTTTGGGGGAGGAGTAGGAAGGGTAGGAGGGCTGCCATTAAAGAACTGATTGGAAAAGGAAGGAAAGGGCAGGTTGCAAAGAGGCCAGGGTGCCCAAGGAGAGGTCAGACCCTGCTCTGGGGAAGAACAAGACTTTACAACGCTTCACGTCAATGCCCTAAAAGCCAGTCCCGAAGAGAACTCATGTAAAACTGCATGTCTTTTTCCTTCAAGAAAAAAAAAAAGTCACCCTTGTAAGTCATTAATGGCCTACTTTAAGCAGGAGGTTGCAGTCTCCGGAGTGACTCTTTCTCTATTCAGCTGAGAAGTAAAGAGAATCATATTGAATTATGCGAACTGAATTGGTCTCTGTTCTCTGGCACCTATCTAGGACAGATTTATAAATACTGAAATGATATAAATGACCATCAGTCAGCCTCTTTAACATGATAGGCTTTTAGTGGGAAGACAAGGTTACCGAAAGACAGAGTTTCAGTGAAAAGTAGAAGCAGTCTAAATTTAAACGCCTTTCATATATATTGATTTACACCGAAGTCAGACAGAAGATTTTTAGTTTGCTGCTAACTGTGCCATTTGATAGAAAGTTGAGTGAAGAGGAAGTCCTTTACTTGCTAATCTCTTACTAAAGGTGACAATGAAACCTTCAACCAGTGGTTCTCAATCTGTGGGTTCAGACCCCAGTGGAGTCCCATGTCAGATATCCTGCATATCAGATATCCTGCATATCAGATATCCTGCATATCAGATATCCGGCATATCAGATATTTACATTACAAATCATAACAGCGGCAAATAGCAACAAAATTATTTTATGGTGGTGGTGGGGTCACCACAACATGGGGAACTAAAGGGTCTCAGCATCGGGAGAGCTGAGAGCCACTGCCTCAGACGGTTAAGTCATTTTTCACTGTGCAGTATCACCGAGTTGGAAAGAATATCCAGAGACTTAATTTCCAAGGAAGGTTTAATTAGCTCTAAAAACGATGCAAGATGGCAAATTGGTTTTCCTCACATATTTGTTCCGGTGTCTTCCAGGGTGACGTTGGGAAGCCGTGATGGAAAAGAGCAGAGAAGGCAGTGTGCACTTCCGGGTCATCAGTACTCCGTAGTTGAAGGAAAACAGACAAGAATTAATGGTAAACTCCAGCTCCTTAGTTCATGGTGCTAAGGATGTTCATCCAGTCATCTACATTGCATTGGGGAATGTGTGAGTCACCTTGTAAAGAGGAAGTGAAACGGCCAGCATAAGTAAGCATCGTATACCAAAGCCTAGGTGCACCCACACTGGAGAACAACGTACACGCTTCTCTTTCTGCAGGTGCCCACCCGGGGCCTGGTGAACCTCACAGCTCTCTTTGCTCTTGTTGAGTAGCTAGCTCCATTCTGGCGGCCACCGTCAGCCCTTAGAGTCTCTGATCTGGAGTTCCTTAGGCTCAGTTGTGTAAGGAGATTTTCTTGTTCATCAACCGTAACCTCATCACTACCCCCATTGTCGTAGACTTCAGTAAAACCCTGGGATGACTCTTGCAATGGTTTTTGGAATTATTACTTTAAAAATGACTTTGGAATCCATTTCCTTTTTTTTTTTTTTTTTTTTTTAAATTAACTGCCACCTGCGCGTATATCACCACCTCTTGTGTAAACCTATCTTCACTTACTTGAAGGGGGTGGGGAGTCATGAAAAAAATGTTAGGCTTAGGAGCCTGAAATCCTGAGCTTAAATTCTGAGTCTATGTTTAAACTCCCAGGTATCTTTCCTGAGCTCCTATAACGTCTTTGCATTTTGTGTTTTTGCCTGTAGAATGGCATGAGAAAAATCACTGCAAAGGGTTATTTTAGACGTCATAAAGATCTGGAAGATGTAAAGTGTTATCTGGATACTGTTTTTACTTTATTTGCCGTTTAAGTGGGAACTCCTGTTTCTCCTGCGGTGGAAGTTTAAAGCAAGCAGTCAGAGGATCCAGGATGTGATACTCTGCAGTGAATAGTTGATGGGATCTCTTTCAGCTCACAAATGTTCCTGCAGTATGGCCTTGACCCTGCTCCTCTGGGATTTGTTCCTTCCCATGGTACCGTGTTGAGTGGTGGTACTGTCTTCTGGCTTACTCTCGTGTATTGTCATACCTAGAACGTAGTCTTAATGGTCTGAGGACTTCTGCCTCAGCTCATGAGAAGCAGGTAACAGCTACAGGTCTCTCTACTGCTTCCCATGAAAGCCACACTCTAACATCTCAGCTGACATGAACCTGGAGTGAGGGGGCCTCCCAATGGGTCCATCTTCCAGCCATGAGTCTGTCTAGGTCAGGACCCAGGAAGCATGGAATAGAGGGTATACTGGCTGATTTTGTGTCAACTTGACGCAGCTGCAGTTATCACAGAGAAAGGAGCTTCAGTTGAGGAAGTGCCTCCACGAGATCCAGCTGTAAGGCATTTTCTCAATTAGTGATCAAGGAGGGAGGGCCCATTGTGGGTGGGACCATCTCTGGGCTGGTAGTCTTGGGTTCTATAAGAGAGCAGGCTGAGTAAGCCAGTGGAGGCAAGCCAGTAAAGAACATCCCTCCATGGCCTCTGTATCAGCTCCTGCTTTCTGACCTGCTTGAGTTCCAGTCCTGCATCCTTTGGTGATCAACAGCAGTGTGGAAATGTAAGCCGAATAAACCCTTTCCTCCCTAACTTGCTTCTTGGTCATGATGTTTGTGCAGGAATAGAAACCCTGACTAAGACAGAACAATATATGATATATTTGCTTCAAAATTCTAACTCACCAGAACCTAGGTACATAGTAAAATATTTGCTCCGTGCCATCTCGTTCGGGGTGATTTATTACACAGCCAGTCAGAACAAGACAGGATGATACATTTACTCCAAACCTATTAAGGCTGCAAAGGAAACTGGAGCAGTGTTGTTTCCACTGCTCCTGCACCCTTTTGGCCTGATTGAAAATGTTGTGGTTAGTGCTGACTGGAGCATTAGTGCTGGATGGAGATTTAGGAACATGGATGCTTGCGACTCTTTTCCAGTAGGCTCTGACATAATGACGTCAGTCACCCTCACCAACTGTCAACTTGGAGCAGAGACCATTACATTCCTGCTTGAGTCTGCTCCCCCAGGAGTCAGGGTGTCTTCGCCATAAGGACTGCCCTTCCTGTTTCTCTTCCCGCTGTTCTGTCTTTGAGAGGCCATAGTCGGTGCAAGGCAGATGGTCTGAGACTTGGGTAGAGAGAACGTGTGTGTGTGTGTGTGTGTGTGTGTGTGTGTGTGTGTGTNTGTATGTGTCTGTGTGTCTATGTGTGTGTCTGTGTGTGTGTTTGTGTGTGTATGTGTCTCTGTGTGTGTCTCTCTGTGTGTGTTGTGTTGCTTTATAATGGTACATGGCATGCTCATCAGTTGGCTTTTTTCTGAACCCCTGTGTACCACAGTTGAGCTCTATCAGTCATATGCTCATTCTCTTGAAGTTTCTCTCCCCATCTCTCAATCCTTCTTTCTCTCGATCTCCCTCCCTTCTTCTTTCCTGCCTCCCTGTCTTCTTCTCAACACCTGGACATTTGCCAATGTGATCTGTTCTATCTTGACTATCTTTCTTTACTCTCTTCCCTCTGGAGTCTAGAAGCAATCCCACCTTTCCCACGGAAGCTTCAGGAAATAGAAGCGATGCTGACAGCCCCTTAGCATTTGGTTGGCACTCCATTCATGGTTCTTAGCACCGTGGATTCCTGTTCCCCTGAAGGAAGAGGATGGGATGCCATGCCATTCTTGGCAGGGCCACCATCTTGTTCTCCTTCATAACTACTATGGTGGTTTCTCAGGAAATTCTTGTTAAATTCTATAAGGTGGCCCGAAATAGTGACAAAAGTACACCGCGTCATGTGCTTGGCTTCCAGACTCTGGTCTGTCAATTTGGAAACCGGTCTTGGACCTTACAAGTTCTTCACATTTCTGGCCTTAATTTGCTTCTTCATCCATGGCGAGGTTTGAATAAGGCATTGGTTTCCAGTTAGGTACGCTTCTCCCTGCTGCTGCTGGTCAGAGGGTCTTGCACATTCTTGGTTGTACATCTCTGGCCCAGAACACTGTATACAAGATGCCTTCCGGTTCCATGGATGCGTGTGGGCTGGTGGCTATTGCCGTGGCCTGTGGATTTGGCTGGAAGGAAGCGAGTTTAGCACTTGGGAATAACAGCAAAACAGGAATTGAGGCAACTCTGGGAATACTAGTGAATGCCTATTAAACCAGTGGGCTGAGGACTTAAACACACTACTTCATTGTGTCCTCACCAAGTCCTCTTGAGTGGATGGTGTTGTAATTGCCATTTATAGGTAAACTCGACTTTAATAATGAACCATATTGTCGACATAGGTTTCTAAGTACTGCACTTGCTATGTAGCCCAGGCTCTTTCTTTCTAGAACCTGCACTCCAAAGCGCTTCCTGCATGTTTTCTTAGGGAATTGTTCACATAGTTTTTGGAAGGGCTTGACCTTAGCAGTCTGCCATTCCTCTCTGGCTTCTGTGTGACCACCATTAATGGCACCTGCCAAGTGATGTTGCACACAGAAGTAATGTTTTTATGGAAGCAGTCGTGAAGATATCACTTGGCTCCTTACATTTTGAAAAATCTCAGTGCGTGGTACCAGAGCCATGAGAGTCTAGCATCCGTGTAATTCTTTCAGCTAAGACGAGAGCAGGCTTTGCCACTTGTAAGCTATTCACTTCTTGACAAGAAATACCTGGAGCTAAAGAGAGACTAGGATCCTAAGATTACCCAGGGTCAGGAAATCTAGACACTCACCCAGAGTTCTCACTGGTGGTCAGGGAAATGCCGGTCTGCAATTATATGGATGGGAACGAAATAACTGTCTTCCATGTGCAGTGTTTCAGAGCAATGAGGCAATTAGTATTTAATGAAGCCATAGCAATAACGATTCTATACAAGAACAATTACCAGACCTTTCTGGTCTCCTCCAGTTTCCCTACCCATAATCTCTGGTTACAACTCTCCTTCCTCCCCACATCTAAGGAGCTCTCCATGTCTGCTGAGTGTGGCTGAAGGGCTGTTTCCTCTGAGCTCTTCTGATGCTCAGCTTTCTAATCTCTTCGGGAAGAACTCCTATGTGCTCTGAAGGCTTCCATTCTCACCTGCTTTTGCCTTCCGGTTGTCCAGTCTGCTTATTTTGTTTCTGTGACGTTACTAAGAATCTCTTTCTATCCTTTCCTAGTCTGGTTCTTAGATTCAATGACCCCAATTCACAGTCTCGTTATAGAATTAGTATTTCCCACCCCCTACTGCTCCAGTTCACTCTTGCTACAGTGGCCCCCTCTCAACCTCTGTTAAGAACAAAACTCTGTTACAAAGCTGTGCTTTATATAATGCTTTTCCCTTCTGGGACAGGTATCAATGGCCATGGTGTGACCAGTACTGGTGTTTGGGAGTCTCGGGAGAGGAGGGGGAGGAAAGGCAATTGTTATGGATCCCAGTGTGGGGAGCAACAGGTCACTCATTGCTCAAGCCTCTCAGAGCTCCTTACTGACTGGTGCTGAGGGCACAGAATGCTGGGATTAGGGTATTTTAAGACCTTGTAATGAGAAGACTCAGGCACAAGGGCAACCTCTCAGGGCTTCATTCTTTCCTAGGGAGAATGGCCTACATAGTTCGAGAGCTTCTACTTCTATTGTTGAGGGTGACGGTCTCCTCCCCAGCTCACTGGGCAGCGGAGGTTAGTTGTGTACATGTGGTTTAGGATGTCTAGGTGAAGCTCTGTGGGAGACTTCTAGGAAGTTATCTTCAGAATGGAGATAATTGGCTGGGTGGCAGCTCTCTGGTTGCCCTCTCCTTTGGTTTTCCTCCCTGCAGCTCAATGCACAGAGACGGGTTATCTCCGTGGTTACTTGAACTGTGTGAGGTGTGTCAAAGAGAAACACTCACCCCACACTGCCTCTGCACCACCTCTGGAGAGACCCAAACATCAGCTTTTTATAATGCTGCGGAGAATTTACGGATTTAAAATGATAACCCTTATCCTATATAACATTAGTATTGCACACATAATGTATTAGTTTTCTCTGGCTGCAGGACAGATCACCACACATTTTAGTGGCTTAAGGCAACATGGATCTATTGCCTCCCTCTGTGTGCTGTAGTGTCTGTGTAGGGTTTTGCTGAGGTTCTACTGTAAGGGGGGGTCTCAGCCAGGCTGTATTCCCCTCTTCACCTTGGGCTTCCCTTCCTGGCGTGTCCAGACTTCGGCAGAACTCCATCCCTGGCTCCCTTGGAATGGATGCTTTCAGTTTTCTTGGTGACTTTAATGGGGTCGGGTGGGAGCTGTCACATTCAACCCCTAGTGCTTGTCCTCACATTCAGTTGGGCCACACAGCCTTCTCACCTAAGGCTGGAGACTCTCTGAAGAGCCCAGGCCCACCCAGGAGAAGCTCTTCAGTTCAGTTAAAGCCAGCTGGTTTTAAGTTATCTTCCAGTTCTGTTCCCCTTTGTCTAACAATACAAGCAGATCTCAGGGTGAGACCCATCCTTCTCATGGGCCTGTCTATAATGAGGTGAGAGTGTCGCTATAGGTGTATAAACCAGGGGACGACTAACGGGGTTATCTTAGAGTGTTGCTCTCTGTGCAGTACCAAGGGGAACAGAAGACAGAGTTGGTGCCCAGCGGTTCTGCAGCCCTGTCACCATCCAAGGAAGGTTGAACACTGAGGTTATAGACAGAGCTTATGGAAGACATTGTTAAGCCTGTGATTATCAGCTAGACATAGTTCCTGGTCGATTCAGGGATAGAGCTGGGTAAGATATTTCTAAGGCTGCTGTTTTGTGGTTCTGGAAACACTTTTTTTTGTCCTGTTGTCACTGGCTGGTACTTTGTCTTGGATTCATACTCTGCCCGTCATTCATAATATGACACACTCTAGGCCTGACCCGTCTCTCATGATCCCCCAGAGCCAATGTTCTGCATCCATGAGAAGTCGTGGGGTTTGAAGCAGAAGCTCTAGCTCCTATCTATTTACTGGCTTAGGAGCCTGGCGCAAGGTGCATTTAGAGAGTGGAGATAATTAGTAATCGTAGTGTCCCTACTATGTCGGGTTGATGTGGGAACAAATTAGAGAAAAATGTGTCAATTAGGGCACTCTGAATACTTAAACAAATGTTCACAGTGTGTCATCACCACACCATCCTCTGCCTGTGCTTTCTGCCAACATTTATCCTACAACAACTATTTGCTGAGCACTGACTAGTCCTGGGCATACGAGTAGCTCTCACGGGGGCCCCTGCTCTCACAGGGCTCATCATTTGTGGGAGAAGCAGACATATATGCAGCAGGCTATGGGGTGTTCTACAGCGGATGAATGTATGAGGTTGAGTTGAAAGGCTATGGGGTGTTCTACAGCAGATGAATGTATGGTTGAGTTGAAAGCTCCTATCCTAGACAGAGGAGGTCAGAAAAGTCTTTCTAGAAGCTGTGGAAAATGAACATAAGTCATCACAACCACCCCTTGGGAGGAGAATCATCAGTGTCAGGAAGGATTCTCCGTCTTTGAATCGAAGGAACTATGGGACAGACAGTGTTATTTTAGCCTCCAGGTTTTAGATAAAGAAACTGGGACCCAGAGTGATAAAATCATTTCCCCATTGAAACATTGCAGGTAAGTGTACAGCCCAGCTCACACCCAGGCAGGCTCACTTCAGAGCCTGGATCAAGCACTAGATAAGGTGCGTGGGGCCCAGGAAACTGGTTTTAGGACAATATCAATGGGATTAGAGACATGTTTGTGGGTATGTGACACTTGAAAGCCTTAGAGGGCTGACTGGGTGTGACTGATAGCTGATGGAGGAGGAAAACTCAAGAGCTCGCCGTCGTGTATGACTCGATCCAGGAAGAGGGTCCTTTGTGGGGTGGGTGCTATCGGATCAGTATTGGAGGAAAGGAGAAGAGCTTGTGATGTGTGTGCAGTATAGGATGCTTTTGACTCACGCAGAACATGAACTTGGGAGGTGGGCGTAGGTCTTATTAGGGCTTGGATTATTTTGGAAGTCATACGGATTTTATTCAATGAAATCATCAGGGGAGAGACAGGACCAAGGATGTAAGTGTGTGTGTGAGGCACCCATGTGCGAAGTGTGAGCTTTAGGGAATGAGGTATGCGAGCGAGGGAGGGAAATGGCAGGAAATGACATAAGGGGAAGAGAAGGATCATGGGAGTACTGAATGGGGATCTGCTCGTCATGGCTAGGGAAGGATGAGAGCAAGTTTAGCGGCAGATCTAGGTGGAAGGCTTCAGAGGGCTGGAAATAAATGGTGTGTGTGTGTGTGTGTGTGTGTGTGTGTGTGTGTGTGTGTGTGTGCGTGCAAAGTAAACAAGAACACACATATCACAGAAAGAGGCTCTTGCTGCAGAGGCCATGACCTTTATGCAATGTGATTTACTTCTTTTCCAGCAAGATGGTGACAGATGAGCATAGCTCAGTGACAGGAAGAGCAGCCATGCTGAGTGTTGGAATTAAAATAAGAATGCCCATGGAATGAGGGTCCTGGGACAAGAAGAGCCTCCAGAGTCCCCACCTGCCTGGCCTGTCAACTCGACACAGCCCAGAGTTATCTAAGGGAGGAGTCTCAATGGAAAAACTGTCTACATTACATTCACCTAAGACGTGTCTGGGGCGTTTTCTTGATTGCTAATTGATGCAGGAGGACGCAGTCCACTGTGGGTGGAACCGTCCCTAGGCAGGAAAATCAGCCTAGCGGAGCAGAGGCTAGGGAGCAAGTCAATAAGCACCTTTCTATGGTTTTTGCTTTAAGTTCCTGCCTTAGTTCCTACCATGGCTTCTCTAGATGCACTGTGAGCTATATGATAAAATAAAACCCTTCCTACCCAAGTTGGTTTTGGTCGTGGTGTTAATCACAGCAACAGAAAAGCAAAAGAGGGTATGGATTTTGATCTTTTTTTTCCCCTCTAACATCTTCAGTGTTCTGACCATATTTATTCTGATGGTGTCAACATATGTCTCCGAATGGCACACAAATGGAGCTTATTAAATGTTAGTTGTTAAGTTGCAGGAAGACAAAGACTGGAAAACGCATACCACATTTTTAAATTGAAAACACATACTAAATTTTGTTGTTTCTGTTTGTTTGTTTTGGTTTGGTTTTCCATTATTGAAGCAATAGTTTCTGACCAGTAACTTGGGTGTCTTCCTGCAGTTTCCATCCTTCCCTAGGACTTTTCTGCTGTATCACTGACTGCCCCTTAAGAGGACATTTCCCAGGATCCTTTGCCAAGTGGCTTCAGACTCAGCTTATTTGATGTGCTTGCTACAGGTGATTAGAGGGAGCAAAGGATAGAAGACTCAAGATGTATCTTCCCCTCTTGGAGTACTGTTCTAAGGTGCCCATGTCTCCTAGCTGGGCTCCGCAGACAGGGAGTGTCTCTTTTCCTGTCCAGTTGGTATTAGCTTTGCATGTCCCAAGCTGCTAGACTCTCCTATTTCCTGCATTGAAAGGCAAAATAGAAATACACCAATCTGCTTTTCTACAATTGAGCTTATGTTTGAACCTTGATTCTAACGTCAGTCTAGATGAAAAATGATTCAAACATCCTCCCTACCACAATCTATGAGAACAGCTAGAGGAAAGGAAGTGACATGCAGAGAATGAGAGTGAGGTATGGAGCTACTTGGATCGGTTAGAGCTGATGTCTGTCTTAGTTGGATAGTTGTTAGCTTGTGATTGGTTGAGAGTTCAATACTTGTTACAAGAGTATCTTGGTACCCATCTTACTAAGTCGGTTACAGTTCTATATGCAGGAGAAATCTTTAATCCAGACTTAGAATGAGAAGTAGCTTGGACAAACAGACCCCCTACTTATTATTTCTTCTAACACCTTTATGAGTAGTTATCCATACTAAATTCCTAATAATAAATTACTCGATGAGGGCTGTTTTTTTTTAAAGTAATACTTAATCAAGACACTTACTTACCTAGTGTAGAAATTTGACAAAAAGTGAATTTCATAGAAAACACAAAGAAAATATATAGTCACTACAAATCTCACTATACAAAGATAATTGTGTTTAAAATTTTGTGTATATTACTTCAAATTGTTTCCATGTACAAATTTCCTTTTAAATAAATGTTTCCTTTTATTTTCATTTAAAAAGTTGAAAGTATATTGCGTTGCTTTGTAATTTTTCTTTTTCCTCACTTAGTATATCAGAAGAAATGACATAACCAGGGACTCTTATTTACTACTATTATAAAAATGGTAATTTCCTTGACACCAAATGGACCTATTAAGATTTATTTAACGATTTTAGTACTGTTTGGGTTTTAGAGCATTTCCAATATTTTGCAATATTAGGTCATTTTTAATATTTGAGGCTGTCTTTTTGATTGAGTCTATGATAGTTACTATTTATTTGTTTGTAGAACTCAGGATTGGCAACTGCTGTATCCTCGGGCCCTCTTTAACTTGTTACTTTGTTCCAGCTGCCTTTGAAATAATTTTGTAGCTCATTTACAACTTGACTTTGTAATCTTTCTGTCCTAGCTCCTGAATGACTGAAATGAAAGATGTCCATTACCAGGCTAGATGCTCCTAACTGTCAGTGAAACTGGGTTGAGAAATACCCAGATGATCTGTGCAGCACATCTATGCATATATCTAAGAGGTGTTTCCAGTAGCATTAAATCATGAAGAGTCTGACCGAATGAATGCTTTAATAATAGAATCAAATGTGAGCAGACTTCAGGGAGGTGGTGGGACTGAGGGAAGTGGGGCCTTGCTGGGGAATGACCATCACTGGAGACAGATGTTGAGTGCTATGTCTTGCCCTGGCCCTTTCCCATTAAGGCTTTACTCTTATCAATGTCTGCTGTGATGCTACCAGCCCTCCTCTTCTATATGCTTCTGCTATAATGATATTCTTCTTCACCCTGGATCCAGAAACATAAAGAGTCAAGCAAACGTGGACTGAACTCTCTAAAACTGTCAGCAAAATAAATCTTTCCCCCTTAAGTTGTTCTTGCCAGGAACTCCATCCCAGCAACAAGGAAAGTCACAGTTTTGTTAGGATAAATTAAACACCCAGTTTCTATGTGAATGGGGTTTTACTTGTCGTGTGCTTTGGTGGACTCTCAGTGTCCTGAGGGGCTCTCAGTAACATGGCATTCTTGTGAAAAACTTGAGGTGGAGAGGCTGCATTGGGGCCTGGGAGATTTTATTGATGCTGACAGGACTCCCTTCCCAGGGCAGAGCTGAATCATCTCGCAGGGAGCAGTCAGCCCAGAACTGGCAGACAGCCTGCTGCAATCGTACGGGATGGAGCCTCCAGGCTACCACAGATGCCGGATTCAGCTGGTGGAATTTGCTTTGTTGGAATGGAGAGCCAGCTGAAGGAGAGTGAAGGCCAGAGCTGTGTGAATTCAGGGGAAGTTCACTCTAGCTCCCCCAGGACATTTACTGGATGCTCTGCAGAGGATGGTGGGATGGATCATCCCGTGCCCAGGCACTATCCTGGCTGCATGAAGGCTGCCTGACTGACTTCTTCTGGCCTTGATCTTCCTCGTGGAGTCTTGCCAATTTTGAATCCGTAAAAATGAAGTTACTTACATGAATGCATGTGTGAATGCATGCATGTGTGTATACATGTGTGTGTGTGTGTGTGTGTGTGTGTGTGTGTGTGAATGCATTCAAGGCAAGCACTCTTCCACTGAGCCTTTCTCTAGCTTAATTTGGCATTTTCAGCTAAACTCTAACTACTGCACTTGAAGAGTTAAGGTCATAAAGAGAGGCATGGCTATCCCAGTAGATGAGGGACTTCTGTCCTTCTGGTAAGGAAGTCAAGTTGCTTTGCTAAGTACCAGCTGACTAATTTAAATTATTCTCCCCTTCCCCCAGCCCCCCCTCCCCAATCAGGCATCCACAGACAACTAGAAACTCAGGTCTCAATGTTTATCTTTGTTTTTGCATAAACCCAAACAATGACTGCATGTCCCAAGCTAAGTAAAAGCAACATGGTCGTAAAACAAAACCAAACAAACCCACTGAACCAAAGTGGAATGTGGAGGACAAGCAGATTTTCTGCTGGGGTCAAGCTAGAGCCTCGGGATGGATCTGCCCCACCCATTCCTGGAAACTCCGTGCGCTCAAGACTAAAGGAGTTAAAGCGCTTACTTACGGAGTCCAACAAGTATTTGCTGTGTGTGAAGCTACCCCAAAGGGCTTCACTGTGAGAAGACGTTGTAGGCGGTGATCCACGTTTCTGTGGACAGCGAGGAGCTTGGTCAAGAGCTCACAGTTGGTCACCCGGCTTCACCATTACGGTGGTGAAGTTAGCTTCTTTGGCTTCACTTTCATGGTTTAAAAAGGACGGAATAGCTTGAATGGAGAGCAGAAAGGGTTAACAGACATAGTGGATTCGGACTCCTCCAGGGATGTGGGGCAATTTGTTGTTGTTGTTTTGTAGCTTTTGGTTGCTGGGAAAGGCATAAAGATGGAGGACCTGGGGCCTTTGCTTCTTGCCTCTGCCTTTGCAGAGAACTTTTAACATTCATCTTTTTGTGACTCTTTGACCTTGCAATTGGAGCACATAGCTTTTGGTCTTAAATAACTTGTAGTCAGTTAGGAGTTAATGCAGCACCAGGCTGGGTGTTGTGGGAGAGAGGGGGTAAGAACACATGGTCCTTTCCTGACATCTCAGTCTCTGAGAATCTCACACATACCCAGGGACAGGGGAGAGTATTATTATCATTTAAATATTTATTTACCTGTGTGTGTGTGTGTGTGTGTGTGTGCCTGTGAGTGTTCCTCAGCACATGAGTGGAGGTCAGAGGCCAACTAGCAGGAGCTGGTTCTCTCCTTCTACCATTTGGTCCCAAGAATTGAACTTGGAGCTTCAGTTCAAGGCTTGGCAAGTAAGCGCGTTTGCCTCTGGTCAGTCTTGCCAGGCAGCTTGGGAAGAGTCCATGGGGAAGAATGTTAACATGGGTACAAGGTTCCTTAGAATTGGCAGAAGGTGACCCATCCTGAGTGTGACTATATGTTCTCAAGAAAACACAGCCTAAAGTCAGGATTCGGGGCACCACACCCCAAAGAGGACTGCTTAGCTCATTGCTTGGACATTTTACCCATTTGTCCATTTGGTTGCTCACTTGGGCCTGCACGATGTCACTTCTGTGTCCCATCAGACCATACAGTTTGGCCTTTGCACAAGCCATGCCACACCTCTTTTAGGTGCCCAGTGGTTTCCAGTTTTCTGATGCTTCCCCATTTTAGACTCCGCCGTTACAGACAGGTGCAGGTCATCTGGCCTCTGCAGCATGCTCTGCAGCACACGCCTAGGCTCACACTCTTCAACTCTGCTGTGCTCGGAAGGGATCCCCCTGTCCTTAAGAAGCAGTAAAGCTTGGCCTCGTCATTCCACACAAGGAATATGAGTATTTTTTGGTGCTTCCTATCTGTCAATGTAGTCTAAAGTTGTTTTAGCTTCTAAAAAGGCCATTATTTGTCCACATCAGCCATAGAACTCATTGTGTAAGTCTACATTCAGCAACTTAAATAACTTTAGCCTACCTATTTTCTGATAAAATTGGGAACTTGCCACTCCCTGTGGCCTGGACATATTGGTAAACATGAGACTCAATCAGAAATGGCAAAGACAGCCACCACAGAGCCCCACTCACCTGTCAATCAGTACATCTTATTCAACACAGGCACTTCTAGGAACATGGGGTCGCTAGTTTTTATGTCAACTTGACACAAGATATAGCCATCTGGAAAAAGGGAACCTCAACTGAAAAAGTACTCCTATACCATTGGCCTGAAGACCAATTTGCAGGGCATTTTCTTGCTTGACAGTTGATGTGGGAGGGCCCAGATCACTGTGGGCAGTGTCACCTCTGGGCAGGTGTTTCTGGGGTGTACAATGAAGCAGACCAAGCAGTTTACTGGCTGGGAAGCAAGCCAGTAAACATCATTCCTCTATGGCCTCTGCATCAGCTCCTGCAACTGGGTTCCTGACGTGACTTTTTTTGAATAATGCACTGCGTTGTAGAACTGTAAGATGCAGTAAATACTTTCCTCCCTTTGGGTCACAGTGTTTTATCACAGCAATGAAAAGCAAACTAAGACAGAACCAGAGTTTATAGTCACTACAATGTGCTTCTGACTCCCTGGGCGAGTCCCTTCTTAGCTAGAAGGTGATGTCCCCTTGTTCTCTCACATTCACAGCATGGTAGGGCTTTACTGTCACTCACAGCACGGTAGGGATTCTCTTCATTGTCTTTTCTTTTGTCTATATACTAATCTCCTAATAGGGCTTCCCTTCATGATGACCTACTGAACTTCCCAAGGCTTCATCTTCAAATGTTACAGCACTGAAGACTCAGATGGCACATTATACATTTTGGGGAACATAATCATCCAGTCCACAGCTTGTACTTATTAGTAGCAATACCAGATATGTCACAGAACCACTTTGAACCTCAGTATCACCATCTATAAAGTAGAGGAATCACTACAAGAGCTGGTCAAGGCTGACTATGTGGAGTAGACTTTCTGAAAGGCTTACCATGGTTCCAAGCAAATAGCGGGGCTCTAGAAAATTAATATGTAATTCTATTTTTCCATTTTACCAGATATCACAAAGACAATCAAAGATGGATTTAAAAACCTCATGACTCTAATTACAATATTGCCTTATCTTTAGCCTTTTGCAGTTCTTCTGTTTGATTGGCACTGATCTTAGATGAACTTGAGGTACATTTGGAACAGACTTTCTGTGTAGCATTGGCTTATCCTGCTGTCAAATACAGATAATAGCATTATTTAGTGTTGTGAGAGAAACTCCACAGAATTGAGGCTAGCTGAGGGTCAGTCATTTTTGTTTTTGTTTTCTTCCTAAGTGTGTGTGGCTTACCGAAGCAGAGAGTGGTACAGGCCTTGTTCATTAGACTTGCTGACAGAATGGTCAGGCTGATGAAGGGGGCATAGCTCATGCTGGGACGCCTGGCTCCTGTCCCCTCTTTGAACATTGTTTGCCCATTGATATCACAAACAAGAGATCCTGAGGCCAGCTCACGGTGATCATTGACTGTGTTTGGTGAGGTCACTGCTCACCAACCTTGGCTCGAGCCTTGGCTTCTTTGTTTAAATGTTGTCAGGAATATGAGGCATCTCGAGGGTTAGAAGTAATAACAATTCTGAATTCCTTATTTTGGTTCCTTGTCTCTAAGAAATGCTCGGGTGAATGCTCGCCAAGATATTTACTACACTGCGAGGGCAATGTTCTCAGAGAGCACTGCTGTCTCTAAAGAGGCCAGCTGGCTAGCTGCGTTGCATGGCTCTCTCCTGTGGCCAGGAACACAAGTACCACCCAGGACCCTGCCACCGAGCAAAAGCAGACAGATGTTCCCCTGATACTCCGCCCCTGAAGGTCGTCCCACCCCGCCCCTGTTCATTCAGCTATGTCTGCCTGCGGGTCAGTGGTGATGCTCCGAGAGGCCAGCAATCTTTGCAGGGGTTTCAGAATGAGATGCCATGTTGGAGAGCAAGCGGTGATAACTAATTTTAGAGCCATGGCTCCCTGGGGCCAGGAGGTTGTTGAGAATCGCCCTGCTTCTTTCCGGCACTTCTCTGTAGGAGATTTCCACACTCCGCCCCCTTCTCTGAGTGGCTTCTATTTGCTAAAGGACAACTTTTAGCTCTAGTGTCTCAGTGGGAGCCTCCCCAGAAAGCACTGTAGGGGGACTGTTGCAGCAACAGGAATAAAATCCACCGGGAAAATGAGTGATGGCTTTATCTCTTTCAATGAAGCATTTGGCAGGAGTGGTTTTTATTTTCTCCTTTATGTCTCCGGTATCCCACACACACAGTGATGGGGAGAGAGATTGCTCTCTCTCTCTCTCTCTCTCTCTCTCTCTCTCTCTCTCTCTCTCTCTCTCTCTCTCTGGTGTTCTAGCCTGAATTATTTCTAATCTGTGGATGCCTCTGTTTCTTTGCTCACATTTGATAGGTTATGTTTCCGTTGGAGAAATGAGACAGTTCAAGCCAGAGTAGATTATATTAAAGACAGGTTTATTGGGAAGTTGCTCTCCAGTGGGTGAGTTCGCTGGCCACAAGGACGGAGGCCAAGGAAGTTGCCATGGGGAGGGAGCTGGGGTGGGAGTGGGGCAAAGAAAGAGAGAAAGGAGAAAGGGCGCATGCACAGAAAAAGAAAAGAAGAAAAAGAGCGAGACCAGTGTCTGGGTTATATAGGGATGAGCCTTTGGGGGAAAGGACAGCCCAACCCCAGTGGCTGGAAATTCATGGTTGCAGGCAGGGTATGCCAGGTAGAGACTGAGGGATGCTGGGAGAACCTGGAGGCCATGTCTGCGTTGATATGAAAAATACGCACCTCAGTCCCTTTTCCTGGTCCAAACCAAACACACATCTTCCCACAACTGCAGTCTTACCTTCTGTGAGGGTCCCTTGGCCACTGTTTGGGGGGGGGGGATGGATATTTACTGCTGGGGACTCAGTGTCTGCTCCATATCACAGAGTATTTACAAAGGAGTGGAAAAGTGGTCCGCACACAGGTTCCTTTGATGTTTCATCTTCAGGAGGGACCAGGTACCGCCTCTACTATATCTTCTAGAACATCCTGAAGGTCCACGATACCACCAGTCCCTTTCTAATTATCACCTCCAGTCATTTTATTTTTTCTTCTTGGAAATGTAGACCTCAGTTATTTAAGGAGAAGTGTTTGCTCCCTTGCGATTTTCACCTGTCCTGCTTGATTCATTCTAGGATCTCCCAGTTGAAAATGATTTTCTTTGGTGGATAAATAAGAAGTCTCATATTAGTGATAAGAACATGATCAAAAATGTGCCAGTTGTGGTTGGGGTCAGACGTGTAGTAGTAGATCCTCCGTTGGACAAGGTAGAGATCATCTCTATCCTTGAAGTAAGTTCTCTTGGGGGCCTATTAGTTTTGTGTTAGATTTCCCAGGCATGGAGGAGGCCTCGATCAGTATAAGCCAAGAGAGTCAGGTAGAATTCCTCAGGGTCCTATTAATGGCAGCCTGACCTTAATACTGGGGAGTTGTGTCTGTTGTCCCAGGGCCAGCAGGGCTACGGCCCTCACATCATTCACCAAATGAAGCTCAGGATGAGGCCAACTTTATGGGCAGACTCTAACTCCCTGGTGCCTTCTTTCAAAGTATTTCACTGGCCTTTTTGAATTTAAGGACAACTGGAACATTCTCTTCAGTCAATCTCCTCTTCCTTCCTTGACCTCGGGAAGACTTACTTCTTCCCACCCACCCCCGGCCCTCTCAAAGGATCACTGGTTTTCCTCCGCCCAGCTCAAACTAGAGTGGAGATTACACATTCTCTCATAGTACCTGCTCCTGCCAGCCCCCCACCCCCCGCGGTCTCTGTCCATTGTACCTCTCACTATCTCACTATTAGAATCATCATTAAGTCTAGTCTGTGTATGTCTTCCCTTACTCTCCTCCTCTCCCTGCCCATTGCTCTGCTGTTGACTGAACATGCCTAAGGGTGGCCTCTGGACCATTCTTGTTCTTAGCTCGAATCCACCATCACGGATGCCCACCGGGTCCAGTTTTGGACTTTCCCTTCCCCTCCTCTCTTAACTGCGTGCGCCTTTTGATCTTTCTGGGGGATGATTGTCTCCTTTTTCCTTCGTTAAATGCTTACCTTTCCTCTCATATGTAGTCTGGGCTGGTCCTTGGCACTTCCTGGAGGAAATGACCATGTTGCCCATCTGTGCCTGGTCCACGTACTGTGCCTTCTGAGACTACAGTCATGACTCAGGCATGCCACTTCATGGACATTGTGGAAGAATGTCCCCTATCAGCCAACGATGCTATACTACTGGATTATTCCTATTTGAACCTAGTTACCATTTCTTTCTTCTCAACACAGTCTCCAAAGACCCCTCCTCCTTCTTCAGTCACTGCAGTGACTTTTTTGGTTTCCTTCCTCAGAAAACCTCTTGAATCTGCCATCTGAGGTCAAAGTCTTCATTTTTAGTCAGCTCCCACATCCCATTTCACCGAGGCTGTTTTCTCTAAGGTGGCTCACATCCAAAGTCCAGTGACTGAGTAATTAATTAATAGTTTTTATTTCTATCCCAGGTTACTCTCTGGCTTCCTCTTCTACTACCTTAACTCATGTTGGGCTGTCCCCCGACCGTTGCACTTGCTGTTCTAGGCTGCAAATGCTCATGCGGGTACTTCATTAAAGTCCGTATCCTCACATGTCCAGGAAGCCTTCCACAGCAGCTGGTCTTGCTTTACACTTGCCTTCTTGGTCTCCTTTCTTTCCCCAGGATCACTTATCACTGCATCTAACTTACAGGATTGTTTCTATGTATCTTGTTTCTATCTCGCCACTCCAGGAGAGTTTAAGTTCCGTGGGAGCGGGGATGTTCATTTGTCTGCATCACTGATTTCGCTCCTGGAAGTCTCAAGTGTGGAGCTCCCAGGAAGTGGTTAGTGCTTCTCTGTGGAGTAAGGAGCTCATTGTAGAAGAGTGCTGGCTCGAAGCTCTCTGCCTGTATCAAAAGTCATGAGTTCCTACTGCATAGGGTCATAGGGATTAGGTGAGATAATGTGTTCTGTAGATAATGTATCGTACATCTATGCCATGTAGACATGTAGGAAAGAGATACAGAATTCAAATACACTACTTTCATCCTTGTTCCTGTCCTCTGGGTGATATCATACCTCTGCTGATGTCATACCTCTGCTGATGTCATACCTCCACTGATGTCATACTTCCGCTGATGTCATACTTCTGCTGATGTCATACTATATTCTTATTTTCCCGTTATACCTCCCTCCCGGTTGCCATCACAATGTGAACTCATTGGAGCCGATTCCAGCCCTGCCTGCCCATCATTAGCTTCACGATGTATTTATTTCATCTTTCTGAACCTCAGCTGCTAACACCAGACGAGGCAGCGACACTTTGTTGGCTGAGTCACAGTGAAGAGTAAAGGCTGTGTTGAAAGGATCTAGGATCCTGCCTTGACACAGAGTAAGAGCTCTGTAGGTCGCAGCCCTTGGCCTTGCACAGGGTGCAGATGTGGGTGGCAGAGGCAAGCTCCCAGGCAAGGAGAGTTGGAGTCTGTGGCAGCGTTCACATTCGGATTCTAAAATTGGATCCCCATCAGCAAGCAGGCTGTGCAATCACAGCTCCTAACCCACGCCTTCCTTCTTCTCACCCAGATCTCTCCGTAGTGTTTTTTTTTTTTTTTTTTTTTTTAACAGAGACTGTAATTTTTAGCGATTCTTGAGATGTGTTTCTTTTTATAGTCTCTATCTTTCATGGGCTCTTTCCCTCTGATTTTGAAACATCCTGTCTGGGATCTTGAAGAGTCCACGGGTCCATTTTCATCCTGTTTTCCTTTAACTTGAAGCTCTCTGCCTAGGTTTTGGTCACCTTTGCCTCAGCAGCCAGGCCCATCTTGTTGGTTAGGTCACACTCAGTTTATTTGCTTTTCCCATTGCTTTAGGGCATCCAAGGATGACACACACACACACACACACACACACACACACACACTGGGGAGAGGATGATAGAAAACTATATGAAGACATCTAACTGACCTGTTTTAACCTATTGTTCCCTCAAGCCAGATGCAGCCAACATCTACCTCACAGGGCCTGTTCAGTACCACCTACTTTCCCCTTCATACATTCTTCAATATTGCTGCCCAAACTCATGGGCTGTCTCAGTTTCGGATCTAGCTCCGTGAATGGAAGAAGTCTTCCCAGGACAGAAGTGAGAGTTAAATCCCACCCCAAACACATGAGCTCATCGGTTCAGCATTGTGCAGAACAGAGAGTGGAAGCTTGCCAGCGTTTCACATTGACCAGGAAAACTCTCAGCATCAACATCACCTACTTCCTTATAAAAAAAAAAAGTACTTAATGTCTTTTGAACTCTGTCCTAGAAAACTGCCGAGCAAGGAAGATCTGATACCTCAGTGTTATGAAAATATATAAAACAAAATACAAATGACTGGAGGAAAAATTATATTTAAAAATGAATATAATTTAAAAAATGATTTTTTGGGGGGTAAGTAAAAGTGTTTAGGTAGAGTGGCCACATAATTCTTGGAGCTGGCAAGGGGTTTTCCACCTATGGAATATGACATTCTTTGTTGCACAGATCACAATCCACTTTTGGAAGGAAGTGAATCAGAGGATGGCTAATTAGCTTGAATCTATTTAAATGGATGAGAGAAAGAGCTCTTCTTCAGCATCTTGGGTCCATAGAGCAGTGTTCCACCTCCCACAGAAACAGAGACTGAAAGAACTAGCCGCTTCTCTTGTAAGAGCTTGCTAGCCCCTGCCCTGAAATGTTTGTAATTATGTAATTCTGAAGTAGCTGTCTCAAGTTTATATCTCCCATACTCTTGAGAACAAGCCCAAAATGTGGACATCGGCTCTTTGAAGTTTATTTGTTCTATCGATTATGATTCTTAAGGGATACACACCATCAATAATCTCACCGGGACTCTTCTAGCTGAGCTTTTCCGTAGGCCATACGACAGGAAGACTTCAGACGTTAGAAGCCAGAATGGGGGTTTCCTTTCTTTCTCCCTTTCATGGAAACTCTCTTTTCTTTGAGGTCATACTTTCCATAAAGAAAAGCACATGCCTTGGGTAAGGACCAGGTGCATAATTATGAAAATCCTGAAAGTTAGAGACTTTCCCAAGGTCACAAAATTTACTGTGGTATGGAAGGAACTGGACTTTTTCTAATCTTATATATTTTTTTCTAAAAAAGATTTCCTAATCTTTGTTCTAAAAAAGATGATCTTATCTCCCAAACTGCCTCATTCACCTTTAGAGAAGAGACTGAGCCTTCAGTGCCTTCTCGGACATTGGGAATTTCAAACTGTGGGGTTGGGTTTGGTGAGAACCAAGAATGGGAACTTCAACAGCATCCCCCATGTGATTCCTACGCACACCACACTCTGAGGACTACAACCCTGTAGCCCGAGGCAGATGCCTGATGACTGGTCTCAACCACCTCCCACTGATTCCTGGAAGTACCTTCAAAACAGATGCTCAAGGACCACAGCAGTTGGGTAGCAGTGACGCTGGGCCTGAGTGTAGACTTCAGGCGTGCTAATTATCAGTTTAATCCGCTGGGGATGGGTGTAGTGGGAGGATGACTAGAGATGGTCCTGGTCCTGTCCATCCTACTGTCGCATCCTATAATTTAAGGAACCTAGTCCATCTCTTCATCAGCATCTTCTCTTTGCTTTTCCTTTTATTCCTCAGCTTTTTTTCTGAATATTATGTCCAACAGACCCTGTTCTATGATAAACAATGCGAATAAGGACCCCCCTCTCCTGCTTAGATAGTTGACATTTAGTGTAGACTAAAAAGAAAATAAACAGGTAGACCCGGAACCCTAGTTAATTACAGACTGTGGTCATTGCGATGGAGTAAATAAACATGGTACTGTATGAAAAGACTGCCTTCCCAGGTGAGCTCTCCGTACTGCTGGTCCATGGGGTGGTATCTGAGCAGAGGCTTGATGGAAAGGCTTTAGGTAGGGGCAGGAACTGGGCCAGATGGTTGAATCTTCTAAGGAGACATCTGCTGTAGTGGGATATCACACGCTACTAATGATGGCCGAGACGCATCAACACACGGAGTACTCCTTATGTTCCAGGCTATGTGTCAAGTGTTTTCCATACTCTACTGGATTCGGTCTTTGCGGTAGACATCGAGGGTTTTACCTCCACCTTCAGAGGAGGAATCAGAGGAGACACCAGGATGTTAAAAGTGAGCAGTTTAGGGTCACACGGAAGGAGGCAGTGTGTGAGTAATTAACCTGCGTTTTGCCGGAGGGCATCCTGTGGGTCTCTTCTTGAGCTTCAGAGGCAGCTGCTGACCGTAGAGACAGTATGGTGACAGAATGTGTCCAGGCTTGCCAGCATCAGGAAGCTGAATGGCAACCACTTGGTACTGTGGAGTACCGGGTTTTGCAAGGTGCTTGTAACGTACCTTGCGCTTATTGTGTCATGTGATCGTCGGTCGATCCAGTGAGATGCGGATGAGCAAATTGGGTTTGAGAGAGGCTGAGCACCTTCTGAGGTAATTCGGCTGGTGAGGGGTGTGAACACTTTCAGGTCCGCTTCTGAATTCCAGACTCTGTCTGCTTCCCTGAGAGAGTCAGCTAATTGCTGCAGTGGCTTAACACACATACACCAAGGACCAAAACTTTCACAGTCCTTCCTTTCTGCCACAGGGATGCCCCAGCCACCATTCATGTTACCCTGCTTTCTTCTTGACTTTAGGGATGCTCAATGCTTGTTGCAAGATTGGTGTGCCTCCTTTCTCCATCTGACAATTGCCATAAGTACTTGGACACATCCTAGGATGATTTGCCATGTCTTCTTTCTTTAGAATGGTGTCAACCCAGCAGGAAACCACTTCTATTCATTAACAAGCCAATATAGGTTCCTCTGTCATTGTCTCTGTACAGGTGGGGGCTTGCTGCAAGCAGGGTAAAAGAAGCTACACTGTGAGGGTAAAGATACTGTCATGGCTGTCTCAGACACTGTGGCCTCAGTATGGACTTGGAAAATGAAGGATCCACTGGAAGGGGACGTCCCAGGAAGGATAGAAACACTGGAATGGAAGATGGGTAGAGAACCTAAGGCACTTTGACCCTGGACAGCCTTTCCAATGCTCATGTGGGTGGATCCTGCCGTGGCACCACAGTTATGGCACCAGTAATTCCCTGTCACAGCAACGAGGGCATCAATCAGATGACACCGAACACCAGGCTCATAATCCCACGTGGTTGATGCAATGTACAATTTTGGTTAAAATCTCCTTCTCGACCCACTTCTGGCCAACCTAGTACTTTCAGAGTTTCTGATGTGTTCTGCTTGACCTGGTGTGGTGTGGGTCAGATCATGTGTGGGGAGATGGCCTGGCACAGTTTCTTCTAGCCTCTGGGTTGATGCAGGTTGGGGTTCGTTGAAAAATGACTTTATCATCTGTCATTTGGGGTCGAGCCGAATTGAGAGCCTGAGGAGGAACCAGGGCATATTCCCATGTCAACAAGTCTGAATGACAAGATCTGTGTGACCCGGTTCAGTACACACCACGTGGTCAGCAGCCAAACGTCCGTGCAATCTCTCAAGATTTCCGTGTGGGGGAAAAAAAAAGATTTTATATGTTTAAAGAGTGGCTTTTAGCTTTACCTAATTCTTGAACCTCCATGGGCAAAAGTATATTGGTATCAATGGTTTTTCTTCCAACTCTCCCCAGGGTATTTGTATGTAATAATTAGCTTTCCATAATAAACATATCAAACTGTTGCTGGGTTCACAATCAAAACCTATTAAAACGTGCTTTGTGGGTTATTTTATAAAAACAGTTTTATTTGTAAGACGTTCTTGGTCCGTGGTAGGCACTCAGCACAGAGCACATGTCATGGGCTTGTGCAACGCTCTGGGCTCAGGACATATTGGCACACTGATCTCCAGTGTTCTGAGGTGTCGCAGAGACTTGGGTTATTTTCTGGTTTGGCACCAACTGGTTATGTGACAACAGCAAACTCCTTAGCTCTTTTCTCTTCGTCCCTGGCGGGGCGTGGGGTAGGCTGGGGATGAGAGCGGAGGACAGATGACCCCTGTGCATCTGTCCATCTCTGGCTTTTTTTTTTTTCCATGAAAATGAATCCTGACTTGTCCAACTGTCCCACCGTGTGTCTTTCAGAGGCTGACATACACACATGTTTAGAACTCAAATGTATACAATTCTATTCTTATTTTAAAGCCATGATGGCAGTCTCTGTCCCTAACTCAGCCCAGCGCTTCATTCCAGAATGATTTCTGTTGTGTAATAGTTGGCTAGGGAAGGATCCTCAAGTCTTTTTAAATTATAGGACAGCATCGCCTCTTCAGGCTTCCAAACTGTAAACATGGCCATAATCTTTGACTGTTATCCAAGGCTTTGCTAAAGCTTTAGACAGCAGATATCAAAATCAACCAGCTTTCCTCACTGGCTTTACTGTTCTGTAAAAACCTGGCAAGCTTCAAGATGCTGGTATAACCATAACGTGGGGGCCTGGGGGGGGGAAAGACTCCCCCCACCATTAATAGGAGAACTGAAGACCAGGCTAACAGGTTTGTTGCTGCACTAATATAGAATAATCCCTGATAACTATAATTAACTCATATGCTCCTGTCACAGGTTGACTCACCAAATACTTGCCCGTCACGACTGATATTCTTCTGTGAGACAGGAGCAGATGCTCCAACAACTGTCTGGAGCCTTGGAGTGTGTGCCCTTATCCATGGCAGGAGAAGCGTCTATTTTTAGGAAGGTATTGTCTCTAAAAAAAAAAAAAAAAAAAAAAAAAAAAAAAGAACCGTCCCAGATATTTGTATCCAGATGCATATATGGCTCCAATGCATGCAGAGACACTCAGCCTGAGCATGTTCTCTGGCAGTCAACTGGCCCAAGACCAANNATACTTGCCCGTCACGACTGATATTCTTCTGTGAGACAGGAGCAGATGCTCCAACAACTGTCTGGAGCCTTGGAGTGTGTGCCCTTATCCATGGCCAGAGAAGCGTCTACTTTAAAGAAAGTATTGTAGGTACAAAAAAAAAAAAAAAAAAAAAAAAAAAAAGAACCGTCCCAGTGACTAGTCTCCCGCTGCCTACAGGGCTACAGGGCATGCAGAGACACTCAGCCTGAGCATGTTCTCTGGCAGTCAACTGGCCCAAGACCAAAGCAGCTAATCAGCTCCGGGTTTATTTTGGGGTTGGAGGGGGCTGGGGGTGGGGCGGGGAGGAGATACCTTCTCATTCACGACAGCCTTTCTCTCTCCTACAGGCTGTCCTGGTTAGCTTGACAATTGTCTTGGGACTTCCAATCAAGGTTCCTCTCCGTGAGAAGGAACATGCCTCATGCTGGCTTTGTTTTTCCTGAGGTCTTTCTCAGAAGGACCAAAAAAACCATTGTTTCTCTCTTATTCCTGAAAACTGGCCTGGCTGCTCCGTAGTGGCTTAGGAGAGAGTTAGCAAGGTTGCTGTGCTTTGGGGAATAGCCGGGAACCACGATGATGATGATGATGATGAAGAAGAAGCCGTGGCAAACGAGGCAAGCTGGAATGTCTAATTGACATGTAAACAAGAAATGAAAGCAAGGGCATTTCTGTAAGACAAGGCAGGACAGAATGTTACCAAAAGAGACCCACGTTAAGCCATGAGAACACATGAAGTCGCAGCAGGAATGCTGAATTCAGAGCTTCTCTGGGCCCCGGGGAAGGGCTATGGCATACTTTGCTGACCTAATTCTTGTTTTCCTAGAAATTCACCCTCCCTGTGTTCTCAAGCCCTAAGTCCACAACGCATAAGCAGAGGTAGCATAAAACCCAGCAGGCTGAGGGTAAGGACGTTTACCTACAGCCCGAGGTGCCTTCAGAAGACAAAGAAGAGAAGCCCACTGTTAATGCTGTTTATAGTAAATATTAAAGAAAAAATTACAGAGTAGCAACTGTCAAGTTTTCCTGATATGAAACAAGGTTTAATTTGTTTTGGGGCGTTGTGGAAGTCTTAACTTGTTTGCCGCTAAATTTTTTTCTTAGTGTTTTTCTATTGCTTTTTAAGGCTCATGAATTCTCCCCTAACGGATTCTTGAATTCTTGTAAGTTGGTCACCAGAAGTAGAAAATATTCAGAAACTCTCTAACATTGACCCAAGTGAAGGAAGGTCCTTTATGAGGAATCTACATACATTGTTGAGAATCTTATCATGGGTTCAGTCACTTTGGCAAAAAACCAAACCAAACCAAACCAAACCAAACCAAAAAACAAAAACAAAACAAAACAAAAAAAACCACACCCTTCTCCCAATCTCTTCAAACTAAAATCGATCAAATGAACTCCCTCCCCAGAAACAAATCGCTTTTAGGTTGGTCATGTAGTTATCAAATATGATTGATGGCATTTGCTGAGAATCTAGTCGGTGCCAGCAAGGCTGGAGGAGAGAGTAGAGCATTTCCTAGACTTAGAAGTTTTTTTTTTTTTTTTTTTTTTTTTTTGGCATTGTCTCCTAAACAATCACATTAAGACCTCCATGTATTGACAGCTCGAAGATTCCAAGAGAGATAATCTGTTCTAAGATTTTGGAAAATAATGATGGAGAATCAGTACATTTCCTGAGGATAAATGACCAGCTGGAGAGAATTAACTCTCAGCCTTAAGTTCAACCAAGTGCCATTAACCCGCCCAGTCCCTGCCCTGGGCTCGAGCTAGACTGGTGGCCGTGTTTACAGGACACATGCCATTTCCCTGTGGGGGAACCAGAGTGAGGACGACAATTGTTTGTAGAGAACTTATTTCATAAGTTTGAGACTTTCTTGGAATAGCAAGTGTGACTAGTAGGGAAGTTTAATGTTGTTACTGGTGGCTGGAGCTGGTCAGGCCACTCCAGCAGGCGGCAGGGTGCAGACCTGGCACAAGGCCTCTGTCTGTTCATTGTGCCAACAATCCCTGAGCTTGGTGCCATGAGCCTACTGCAGCTCAGCAGATCTATAATCGCAGGCCAGAACCTACCTTGGCAATCTTTTGAAACTTCTGTCACAATCCTTGGAGAAGCGGCAAAGAAGCAACTGAAGTCAGCTAGGGGGGAGAGAGAGGAAAGAGCAGCTGCCTTGGAGCCTTCCTAGAGTAAGAGTTATTACTTTTTGAGGTCTTGGCAATTACACTTCAAAGCCAAGCAGCATCGTCAAAATTTCCCTATTTTCTTTTAATCATTAATGCTACCCTCTGTTTGATATTCTTTCAAAGCCCGGCATTCCACAAAGCAAGCGATTAGCAATTCTTACTCCAGAGACAAGCAGAGCAGCAATGGGAAGAAGGAGGTTTCAGTATTTGCATGGGTTTCCCTCCTGTGACTGGGACGATATTGCTAGTTGAGCTCTTTGACTGTAAGTCCAGTGCAATGTACACATCATTTGCATTTTCCCAAAGTCTTAGCAGTCAAATGGAGCACGTTTTAAATAGTAGAAAAACCTTCACTCCAGCATCACAGCCTTGAAAAACTCACATCTTACTTTTTAAATTAAATGGGGTCTCAAAATGGTATATCTAAGTATATAAATGGATAACTGGGGGGTATGATTACTTAAAAAAAAATCATTCCCTCTTGCATTTATAATACATTTTAGAGTGAGCAATGAATATTTTATGCAGAACCCATTTTCAACCCGAAGATGGTTTATATTTAAAATTCTCTATTCAAATGTGTTCCCACAAAGAGAACGACCCATTGTCAGCTCTCCATTGTTTCCACGTCCAGGCTGCTGACAGAAGGGAGCATTCGGTGATATTCCAGGAGCGAGTTTCCATTTGTTCAAGAAACTGGTAGAGCCCATTTATGCTAATGTGTTATGCTTAGCTGACCTTTGATTCCACAGTGACTGCACAAGCAAATAACCAGTGAAGATGGACGCCTGGCATTGAGGTCTGGGCTCTGGTGCGGGAGATTCGGGTTAAAATAGGATTTGTTGCGATAGGCTTTTCTTGCTTAGCTTTCACAGAAAATGGTGGGCGTGTGAGTGGTGTGGACAAAGACTTGAGAAGGGATAATGTATGATGAGTGCTGTCTGCTATAGTGGATGCCCTTGACCTACCTCTCTCCTGTGCTCTGAGGTGTCCTGCTGCTGAGTCCTTCCTTTCCCCTGTCCTCTCTGGGGGAAGTTCGGGACTCACTGCTTTTGGTACAAGAATAACTGAGTCGAAAGCTGTCTTTCATCCAGCAAGACCCAGAACACATAAATACCTTCTATCAGAAGCCATCTGACCCTCAGGAGCTAGTGTTCACTGTATTGTAGTCTCTGTAGCATGGACTATGAGTTACGAATGAATAGAACTTACAGATTCAGAGAGTGGTAGACCAGAAGGAGCTTTGGAGATCATTTCATATAAGGAGCTTCTGTGTTTCCATAGTCTGGCTGATCAGAAAAGAGCTAGGAAGTGGGGTTCAGCCTTTGCAATAAAAACAGGTCAGCTTTCGTTATATGTATATAACGATATATATATAGTGGTTCTAAGTAGGACTTTTTTTTTTTTTAGAGCAAGAACATTCTGTCATCACCCCACCCTCCCAAACCCTCACTTAAAGCTTTTGAGAGCCCTTGGTGACTTCCTTTTATTGACAAGGAACTAAAGGTCTAGAGAAATGTATCTTAGCAGGATGTTGTTGCAAATATGGAAATGCCTATCCAGCCCTGGTTCCCTGGTTTAAACTGTGTGGAGTTGCCATGCCACTGCTTTTTCTTGAATCTTCTTGTCTGGGAAGGCTTGAACAGAGTGTCAACATCCTGTTTCTCGGTTATCTCTTATAATTCTTGGGTGTGTACAGTTAAGCATGTGTGAATATGTGGGCACTGGCATGTGCACGTGCTTGCTTGCACCAGGCTATGGGTATGGGAACAGTAATGCAACAAATCTCTAGACCCTGGGGATCCAGTGGGCTCCTTCATAGCTGAGGGGGCCGGTGCTTGGAATACGTTTTTTAGCTTTCCATATTATGACCTGTGCTGGTGTTGTGGTAGCTCAAGATAAATACGGTCCCCAATCCTTTGACCTCTACTGTCGCCAACATGACTCTGAAACTCATGTAGACTAGAGATCTCTTGGTGCCGAGGGAGGTTATAAGGAGAATGAGAGTGTAGTGTTCTTAACATTGTACCCAGCCATTTGTATAGAGCATATCCAGGCCCAGGTTGACAGGCCACTGTTATCAATTCTGGAATGGTCAAGGAACTCATACTCACAGTTAGGGTCTGAATGTTTTGAACCTTACATTACTACATTGTTGAACCCTAGATTGCTGACAGAACAGTTACGCCCTTCCACCACATAACTGGGGGTTCTATCCAGTTCCATTCAGTACAAGAAACACATCTGCAGTCCTCCTCAGGGTCAGGCACAAGCTGTCAGTCCCTGTGAAGGGAAGACTCCTCGAGTTCACTTAGCTCTTGGTGTTCAGCTTTTATTATAAAAGATCATTCAAACAGAATTCCACATTGTTGATGGTAGTAAAAGAAAGGATGTTGCTTCCATGGAAATCAGTATGGAGCTTCCTCAAACAAACCAACAAAAAGTAAGGTGACCACATGGTCTAGAAACTCCATTGCTATTCATTCGCTGAATCTGAAATGAACTAGCCAAAGAGATGCTAGCGTGAGTGTGTGAAGCAGTGCTTTTAAAATTATTATTAGATATTTTCTTTATTTACCTTTCAAATGTTATCCCCTTTCCTAGTCTCTCTTCTGAAAAATCCCCTATCCCTACTCCCCAACCCACCCATTCCTACTTTCTGGCCCTGGCATTCCCCTATACTGGGGCATAGAACCTTCACAGGACAAAGGGCCTCTCCTCCTATAGATGACCGACTATGCCATCCTCTGCTACATATGCAGCTAGAGACATGAGTCCCACCATGTGTTTTCTTTGATTGGTGATTTAGTCCCAGGGAGCTCTGGGGGTACTGGTTAGTTCATATTATCATTCCTCTTATGGGGCTTCAAATCCCTTCAGCTCCGTAGGTACTTTCTCTAGCTCCTTCCTTGGGGACCCTGTGCTCTGTCNAATGGATGGCTGTGAGTATCCACTTCTGTATTTGTCAGGCACTGGCAGAGCCTCTCAGGAGACAGCTATATCAGGCTCTTGTCAGCGAGCTATTGTTGGCATCCGCAATAGTGTCTGGGTTTGGTGGTTGTTTATGGGATGGATCCTCAGATGGGGCAGTCTCTGGATGGTCATTCCTTCAGTCCCTGCTCTGGACTTTATAATTCCTCCCATGGCTATTTTGTTCCCCCCTTCTGAGAAAGATCGGTGAAGCAGTGCTTTAAGAACAACAACATGAAGCCGGGCACACCTTTAATCCCAGCACTCGAGAGGCAGAGGCAGGCGGATTTCTGAGTTTGAGGCCAGCCTGGTCTACAAAGTGAGTTCCAGGACAGCCAGGGCTATACAGAGAAACCCTTTCTCAAACAAACAAACAAACAAACAAAAAAGAACAATATGGAAACAATGTTGATGTTTATGACCACAAAAAGACAGCATGGCATCTATATGCCTGGAATATGACTCAGCCTTTAAACCCAAAACATTCTACTACATGCAGCAATATGGATGGATCCTAAAAGTTATGACAAAGGGCACTAAGGCAGGAACTGGAGGGTGACTGTTGCCTGATGGCAGTTAGATGCAGGGCTTAGAAATGGTCAGGTTTATAGAATGGAAGAGAGGAATGATGTTGGTAAAACGAAGAAAAAGAACTCAGTGGTCTAAGGGCAAGAAGCCTCAGTCAGTCAGAAAGAAGGAGCTGGAGTCTGCTGGGTGTCTGTGTAGCCGTAGTTAGTAGTGAATAGCGTGCTTTAGCTCTCACTGAAAGGGAGCTCTCCTGTTAAGTGGTCTTGTCACGTTAAAAAAAAAAAAAAGTGTCGACTCCTTAAGTCATTATGAGAACAAAGTTGTTAAGGCGTATAGTGGGGAGCATTGCTTGTGAGCATGGGAAAACGTGGGCCCTATTGTCCCCAAATATTCTAATTCAAGTGAGGTGAGAGATCCACATTTTCAGAACATTGTAGATCCCTGTTTGGATGTTTTCACCTGTGTTGTATTAGTGTCTGTTTCCATAGCTACAACCTCCATTCCTGAGGTTGGATCACGTATAACAAGAGTTCTACTCACCTATAGTCTTGAAGGCTAAAGAGGGTCAACTGGGTCTGGTGAGGGCCCCTTGGCTGCATCGCACCCTGGCACACTGGGTATCGTAGGGGATTCATGAGAGAGTGGGAGATTGCACGGTGAGGCCGAAAGCTACTGAATGCAGAATGGCCAGGATTAATCTTTAGTTGTAGTTTATTCCCTAGGAACTGAGACCCCAGGAGAAGCACATTTTCCTTTCTGATGGCAGTCACGTCCCCGAGGGTTGTATGATCATCTTGTACCACGGCTCACCTCTCAACCATTTCACACTCTATCCCAGCATCAGCACAGCGAGGAGGACCAAGCTTCAAACACGTGGGTCCTTTGGGGACAAGACACAAGAAGATCACAGCCGAAGCAGAAATCTATGAAGCTCTTGACTGAGATGTACTGTGTGCAGGAAGCCCAATATGCCACTAATGCTTTAATGGAATCCTTGAATCTAACCATGGAATCTTTGCCTGAATGTCCTGTTATGTTTAATGGATTGATGGACGCCAGAAGGCTTGAGGGCATATAGAGCTTTGCATACCTATTATGGGCAGCCAATGAATATTAGTCACTAGTAGAAGTTTATCAGCACCAGGCTCAAGGAAGGCAACAGAGAATAGTTGAAGAGTAAACCTTCAAACATTGTTATGGGACCACGTGGGAAACCGTGATCTGGAATTAGAACTTATACTTACTTCTAAGCAAGTGTGTGAAGTGGACTGTAATCGTTGGGAACCAATGTCAGCCCCAGGCTTACACACACACACAAACACACACACACACATACACACACACAAACACACACACACACACACACACACACACACACATGAGTGTACACATGAATCCTCACAGAAGCACACAGGGTTCCCTCTTGAACCCAGAGAACACCAATTTGGTTTGTCTAGCTAGTCAGCTTGATCCAGGAGCCCTCAGTCTTGGCTTCTCCAGTGCTGCAGCAGTGACAAGTGGGTCTCTAAAACTATCTAGTGCAAACCTTGGTCCTGGTCCTTGTGTGGTGAGCATTTTACCCACTGAGCCATCTCCCTAGCCCCAAGGCCAGACTATTTTAAAACAGGTTTTTTTTTTTTTTGCATTTATGTAGATTGAAGAATTGATTAACTCACACTCTTTGAAGCCCTACTCCAGTTATATTTAAATAATATGTATTTGGCTTCTTGTCTTTGTGGAAACAGTGAAGTGTTTTTCTTGACTGGCAACAGCTGTTGCAGCTGCTATTTTTCCATTAAATACGACCATAAGAATTTGTCTTCTAGATCTTGTAGTTCTAAGTAGAAGAGCTTTTATTTCCTGAAGAGAATGAAGACTTTCTGTTGTTGTTGAAAATGAATTGATCAAGTGGCAATTCCCTGTAAGAAAGAAACTGTGCTAAGGTTAGAGTGTACAATTCCAAAGTGACTCTTAAACCACACAGTCAGTGTTTTGAGCTAAGAGAACCCCTAGAGAGCATCTCCCTTTACATCAGTCTTCCTGAGGAGTGAAACAGGACACAGAAAGGTCAGGCTGTCCACCCACTACCACACAGCAAGTTGTACCAGAATCCTAGTATCAAGCCACCAAGGTAGGAACATTTAATATTTATAGCTTCAACTCCATGATTTCAGTTATACACCAATCACATAAAACCTATGGCGTGGACTCATTATTTTGCTGAAGCAGACGATTGATGCCTGTATGGGGGTTGTCAATACCCTGAGATGAGTCACTCGCCCGGAGCAGGAGCCTTGCTGACCACTTGGTTTCTTAGACAATTCAGCTATCTTGGTTTCTGCTCCAATGGGGTCGCTTAAATGGGTTGGTTATGTTTTATTGCTTGGCTCATGCAGCAGGCCGTCAATAAAAGCGTTTCTTAATGAAGGAGTGAATGAAAGAGTACCTTTTATAGAGAAAATGACGTGCTGCTAAGGCCTTCATGAGCCTGTGCCGTCATGATTTCCCAGCTGGGGTGGAGGTGAAGGTCAAACGCAGTTTGTATGAACAGGAAAGATCCTTGGATAAGGAGCTGGGGACTGTCTTGATGGTTTCTCCAAAGGGAAAAGCAGGGCTCATAATTTTGTGATTTAAAAGGCAACATTACAATAGAGACTGAAAATTATCGAATCAAATCCCTTTAGTTCTAAACTAGTCCCTGACATTAACTTGGGAACATTTCGAAACGGCCCAGGCCCCTTTTGGTCTTTTACGACTTGTTCAATAAATGACTGCTCTAGGGATAAAAATTGTCATGCCTAGATGCTCAGTGGTGTAATGTGGTCAAAACTCCCCTCCTGAACACACACACTTGGCTGGGGCAAGACACTGGGCCTCTAGAGTTCTTGGTTTCCTCATCTGTAAAATTGACAGTGACTTCTGCTGTTAGAAAGGTTTTGGGGAGTTCACGGTGAGCCCCTTGGGGAAGATGCGTGGGCCAGATGTGGTGTTCTCTCTCACAGCCTCCATGAACTCCAGCGCAGAGCCCTCCCCGTTTCTGATGCTTGTTAGAGAAATCCCACATCAGCTGCTCAGTCTGAGAGCGTGTTGGGTGGCAGGGAGGACGTCCTGTGCATTTTGTATTCCGATGCCTGGCGAGTGTTTCTTGGATAAGTAAAATCCCACACAGTAAGAGACAGTTATGATTTCATCTGGAACGTCTAGTTCTGCAGCGTGAAGGTACGAGGGATCTCTGCAGTGTGCAAATGCTCTCACTTCCTGTCTTTAGTCCTGGCCAGGCAATAAGGAATTGGAGAACGCTTCTAACTCACGGGATGAGGACTTTTGGCACACCATCGGATTGTGCTGAAAGCTGTCAAGTTGGCATTTCCTGAGCAGGGCTTGGGTTGGCTCACCCTTCAGGAAATCTATACTTTGTAAGGGGGGGGGGTTGTTTCTAAAGATTTACAGAGATCTGGTCCTCCTCCCCCATTAGAAGCAGAACTATGGAGTAGTGGAAACAGTAAATATGATGTTTCTGGAAAGGTGAGGGCCCGGTAAGTAGGGTCATGGATGCGGTTCTTCTGCCCTCACCTCACCTGTTGCCTGAGTCCCAGCTTAGCACTTCCGTTATGTTTGACTTTTCTTTCTTGGCTTCACTGAATGTGTTTACATCTTGAGAAGTTATTAATTTTAAGTGAGACCCAACTTGGTGTTGCTCTGATAAGTTGGCTTTCGTCTAACCAATGGCAGAGTGAACTGAAAGCTAATAGTGACCCTGGACCACGCCGATCTGCAGGTCAGCTTTGCAAGGCCAGTAGAGGTGCTCCCAGTGGGCAAGGGTGGTGGGCTCTGTCTATATCCCCTTTTCTGGATATTTCTTAAGTTATTATCCAAGCCCTTTTGCTCTTCTCTCTTGCCACATAGTAAGTTAGTCCTCTGCTCTACAGTGGCCACACCCCTCCTTACTGCTCAGCAAAATATTCAGCTCAGTGTGAAAAAGAGGAGAGAGAAAGAGGTAGGGGGAGGGAGGGAGAGTTAGTTAGCTCATGTTAGGTAACAAAGACAGGGCCTTCACTGATTCTGCACTGGGTTACATTTTAACTTGTGTATGATGTGGCCACCCCCACAATATAACAGATCGCTGTTTCAAAGACTAACCTCTCAGGGCTTTCGTCAAGCTAAAAATAATACGGATTATAAGAAATTATAGGAGCAGAATTGGAAAAGTACACAGCTCCAAGATTACTTTGGGGCAATAAAGCATTTGCTTGCTACAATGTTTTATTGTTCTGTTCTCCCGAAAGCACGATTTACAATGGCTTCACTAAAGGCTTTCCAGTCCTTTTGGTAAGTGATCTTTTGTTTATGTGTCTTTTAATTACCCAGATCATTTTTTTTTCCCTTGACTTCAGCTCATCTTAAAAGTTTTCAGAGGCCGTGCCAGGATCGCTTAAGGGGCACCAGGTTTCTCACTAAACTGCCAGAAAATCACTATGTGTTTGTTCTGGGGAAATCATAAAAAAAATAAAAATAAAAAATAAATAAAAAAAAATAGGAAGTGTGAGGGAGTGGTCTTTGTAATCATTTCGTGGGCCCTAAACAATTTCCATGCTTTCTTCTTAGCCTAAACCAAAGCTATATATGGTCTGGGAATGAAATAGCCTCATGCCAGAGGTAATTATACTGATGTCTGTCTTGAAGGTTTGACACAGCAAGCTGACATTTCCTAAGTTAAGTCATGTGATGTTGGAGCACCAGGCATGTGCCTGGACTGTTGGCAGTTTTTCTGTTAAAGACACAGGGCCCCTTTAAGAAAAACTGCTTACATCCTTGGAAAGTCTCAAAACTTTTCACGGTAAGCAAATTGCAGGCTTTCCTGAGGGCATAGACCCAAGCAAATACGCACTCCGAGGGGAGTTTCTGACATTCACTTATGAACGAATGTCATATGGCTGGAAGACACCATGTCTTTGGGAGAAAAGAGTCTATTTGCTTCTTTACTGTGAATTTGGTCTGAAATCCTATAACACGGATTTTTTTTTTTTTTTTTTTTTTTTGTGGGGGAGTGGGGCAGGGCGGTGAGTGAGTGTGGGCCAAGCATCCATTGCCTCCCACTTTCCTATCAGCTGTGGGTCATTGAGTCAAGCGGAGCATATAGGGCTCTGTGAGGGGGAGGTGCCAGCAGCCTGGAGGGTGGGGCTTGCTGGCTTTGGGTTCAGCCTTCCAGTGGCTTCTCTGTTGTCTCTGGTGCCCTGCCTAGTCTTGTCTTGCCACCACAGGAATGATAACACATGAACTCACAGAGACTATGACGGCATGCAGAGGACCTGCACAGGTTCAGATCAGTGCATGGGTTCCACTCCTAACCACATCCTACTTTCTAGAGCCTGAAGCTTTGCTAATCATAGAGAGGAGGGGGAGCCCTGATGAGCAGGCTCTCCTTGTTATTATCAAATGCTCCTGAAATACTTGCTCTGTGTCAGGTTCTGAACTTTATCACTATGCCCTGTTGGCAAGCTGCTAAATTCAGGCTCAGAACTGGATAGTTTTCCTACAGTGACTGTCTCCGGTGAGCCCCTCATTGCTGTAGGACCACAGCTATCTTGTAATCTTCACTGTTAGACATCATGGCTCTTATCTGGAATCCATGTCTTCACACTGTAGACAGCTAAGGGGCTGGGCAGGGCTAGCTTCCACCCTTGGTCTGCAGAGCTAGCCTAGATCTACTACTGTTGCTTGTTTCAGTCTGATGACAGCAGGGGATTGATCCTACAACATTAAATGATGCCTGGATCTCTTTTGTATCATAGAAGAAACCGTCAGTATAACTCTTGAAGTTCAAGAGTGTAGACTCCGAGCAGACTCCACAGATACTCACCGTGTACTTTATAGTTAATTACAGAGTAGGCATTTTAGTTTGAAAGGCTTCCTTTTTTTTTTTTTTTTTTTTTTACATTCTAGATGTAGTAAATAATTCTGTGTCTTTTAGTAAATTTAGCCCCAAATTAATCTAGGCCAGACCTGTGTCCTTCTGTCTGTCCCCTGCTCAGATTATTAGCGTATGAGCTGCTCTTCTCCATTCCCAACTGTCCTTTCACACTTGAGGGCACTCCCAGACTACAAGCACTCGAGAGTCACCCTAATTCCCCAGTCTCTGCCAGACCCTTCAACCTGGCTAATCCTCATGCCTGACCCCTCTCTGCCCTTAAACAAACATCCTGCCTTGTATATCTCTACTTTTGCTAATCTTAAATGTGACACCTGCATCCCACCCTTTTACCTGTGGCCTGGTGGAAGTTTCTAGGAGGATAGCTCTGGGTGACCATGCCTCTGCGGTGTTACCTGTGAGGTGGAGAATGGTAGTCACAGACACCAACAGTGTGCCAGAGCAAGTGGCTATAGGAACTGGACAGTATAGCCTGTCTCACGCAAGAGTGTCTATTGAGTTCAGGGTTTTGGTATTATGATGGTGTAAGATCAGTGTTCATTCATGAACTATATTTAGATTTTGGAGTTTCCCCCACTGGACTGGTGGCATGTGAAACCCCATTCTCTCCTTACACTGGGTAGTTTCAGTGAGCTGTAGCTCCTTGTGCACCAGATGTAAACACTGGGTATTCTACAGTCTTCTGTGTGGCTAAGTGACAATGTCCAAGTGAATGGTATTAAGTGGGTTGTTTGGCTTGCAATAGCTCCAGTTCATGCTGCTTTCTTGGGACCTTCTGTATAACAAGAGTCATCCTGTCTCCCTCCCGCAGCCCTCTCTACTCTCTGAGTAGAGAACCTTGCATCATGGCTCCGAGTCCTTGGATCCATGATCTCATAAAGGAGAAGAGAGCCTAGAGACTTAGCATATTCTATTTTCATTGTAACACTGAGACCTTGTGTAACTTAAGATAACGAGCAGTTGCTCTAGACTCTGGAACTCTGTACTTGTCTTTCAAACCCCCTCAAAGAATAAATTGAACCTAACACTCTTGATTGCTTTCTCTAGCTCCCCATGTAAGAGCAAGTAAGCTAATTTGTTTTAGACTAATGGACAGAGCCAAGGTCGAGAGGTCACCTGGATCCCCAGCTCTGCACACTTCCTTCATTCTGTGGGTTGCGTCTGACAATTGCAATGACCTCACTGTGGTGAGAACAGATTCTTGTCTGACTTCATCACACTTTCATCAGAGCCAAGGCGGGCCTCAGTGTCTTCTGACCTGTTCAGGTTTTGACTGCCTCTGCTTTGAGGCTTAGGGATTTATTAGCCAGCTGGGCACTCACCAGGAACCTCGGTGACGGGAGCAGTGGGCCAAAGTCACAAGGTGCTCTTTCTGTCCCACCGGAACCCAGTTGTCTGTCTGGCTCTGTAGAAAAGCATATTTGCGACATAGCGCGGTCCTGTGGCCTACCAGGAGGCTGATGACGCGCACAGTGGCTTGTTCCCGCTCTGCTTCACAGGACATGCCTGGCCACTCGTGTGTCTGGCGGGGAGCAAGACATTCTTCATCATGGGATTTTGACTAGACTGCTTCCGAGCCTTGCACTCTCCAGTTGCCCTTCAGGTTTTACAAGGTGCTACATCCTTTTCATGTATCCTGGGAAGCAAGATCCTCCCCCGGGCAGTGGGGTCCTCCCCTGGGCAGTGAGATCCTCCCCCGGGCAGTGGGGTCCTCCCCTGGGCAGTGAGATCCTCCCCTGGGCAGTGGGTTGCTCCTGTTCCCACTACAGAAAACACAATAAGGGATAGAGAGCCGGGGCAATTGTGAATCGCTGCAGTTAATGTCAAATTGGTGGGGCAGCGGTCCAGTGAAGTTCATAACCACACAATGCAACCCCGAGGCTGGAATGCTGTCTCAACCATTTCTAATGGCAGGGTTATAAAAGCATAAAACGGAAGACCTCTTTCAGAGAGAGAGCAATAAATGGAATTCACGTGGGTGACCAAAACTCTTAACGAGTACTAGACCGGACACCAGTTTTGTTTTGGGACAACATTGCTTTAGTCAGGACTGGGCTACGCCCCTCTCTGTTTCTCCCCAATCTCTCCCCACCCTGGCTTCCTAACTTTACTGCAGAGGATGAGTTTGCTGGCCTGCTAGACTCTGGTGGTCCACAGCTGCTTAGCTCCAGCCTGGTCCATTTACACGGACACATGTGGCACGATACTCCCCCACAATCAGCAGGGTCCTAAGCATTTGCACACCAGTTCTACCCAGCTGCCTCCCCAGCAGCAGGAAGAACAATGATCAGATGAAGAAACATGCCCGGAAGTCAGAGAATAGCTCATGTGCGCATGTGTGCGTGCATTCCCATGGTTGCTTCGTACAGAAGGGCAGAGTGGGATACTGCGTATTAGCTTCTTTTACTGGGTGTCAAAGGAGTGAGCATCCTAGACATAACCTGTTCAGAATTCCCAGGGAAAGGAGATGTTGCGACTCGGTGGCCAGAACTGTGGAATGAGATGAAAGTCCAAAGCCAGCAGGACCGCGTCAGGGCCGCCTCCTTCCCTGTTGGAGTTGCTGCTCTTGGGTCCTTTCACAGGACCTGCATGCACTGTTTCCTGGGTAGCTAGACAGTATCCTAGGCAGGAGAGGGGATACACAACTTGAGTGATTTAAGATATGGTATGCTTTAGTGATGTATCTTGTCATTGTCGACGTTGTGGTTCATAAAATAACTGTTTTGTTTAAGACTGAAAAGGCCCATGAAAATAAGCAAGGCTGTAAAACATGAAAATGTACGTAAGCCTGGAAAGATAAATATATGAAGGTATATAAAGTATATAGGGCTTGGCTGTGGAGGACGAACATTGCGTGCAGCTGTGTAATTCTGATGGACGGCTAAATGGCTTTGCCTTAACCGCTCAGCATTGACTCGGGCCGTTTGCGATTGAGCCTGATTGTACTGGTTCCTTTAGATTGTGTGGCTCTGGTATAGAATATGGTACATTTTATTTCATACAACTTGAGAGTATATATTCAGGCTAAATATTGTAATGCTGGATGCGATTCCTGGAGGATGCCAGCATTCACCCACTAATTAACCTGTTAAGAACCAGCTGAAGCCTGCTCTTCAGTTATGGTCAGGGGGCTGACTTAAAGTACGTACTCACCCATGCTAGCATCCTATTTCGATGTATCTGCTTTTAGGAAACAACAACGAGAAAACTCATCTCCAAAGCCGACGAGCCTCCAGAGCCGAGTCAGCTGGCCGGCACTGCTCTCTTGTCAGAGCTGAGGTGTGAGTCCCTCGGTGGCTGCAGGAATGGAGAGGGGTGGAGGCGAGCCAGCTGCAGCTGGTGGTAGGGCAGAAGCAAAAGTCTGGGAGGCAATTTGGGTTCCACTCCTAATTTTGCCACGCCCCTTCCTTTGATGTTTGGCCACAGCAGGAACTTGACTACAGTTCTGTCCTGTGTGTGACACAAAGGAAGTAACGTGGCTCATGTACCATGATGGGCCCAGGTAATGTGGAGGTTATGGTAGTGTTTTTGTGATGAATTCATGGAGACTGGAGTCTGCAAGCCCCTTACTGGACAGTACCAGGGGATTTGGGTTGGAAATGGAATCTGTGGGCCAAGGACTAGGAGGGACTTTCCTCCTCCTGAAGAGGGTGTGGAGGTTCTAGAGAAAGGGCCTTTGGGTCACAGAAAATCATTGTGTCTGGCTGATAGAGACTCTTTGTTAATGTTTTTAATGCCAGTTGTCCCATTTGGAGGAAGCCTGCAAAAGAGAATCCTGATGACTTGGTCCTCAGGCAGGGACAGCGCTGTGTAACCTTTAACGTCAGAAACAGTTCATAGCTGCTCTGTGTATTTTGTATCTCCGGCTCTGGCTGCATGACACCAGGTGATCCCATGGAGTGGACCCAACTGATGAGTTGGGTTCTGGCTGATTCCAAGTGGCTAAGATGAGAGGCGGGTCTGTCAGCAGAGCTCTGGACTTCACAGAGAAGCGCTTAGGTCCAACTTAATCTTCTTCTTCCTTTCTAATCACAGAATTCCCCTGTGGCTCACAGGAAACGAGGGGTCTTTCGAGCCCCTCGAGAACCAGCCTGCCCCAAACTGGATCTGAAGAGCAAAAGACTTGAGCAGATTCCATCAGAGGAGTGGAGGTTAAATGACCCCCAGGGATGAGCCGGCTTGTTCTGAAGCAACTTCCTTGGTTGGGAGCCAGAGGGCTGGGTGCCCAGTATCTGAAAGCACACAAGATTTAAAGCAGAATGCTGCACTCCAGAATGTTCTGTGCTTTTCCGTGGAGTATGGAGGAGTTTTAGTCCCTCAAGTTCTAAAATGTAAACCTGTGACCTCCCGGGTACTGGACATAGAATTCATGCCATCGAAAAATAGACTCGACCTAGTAATACAACGTTTGCGGATTAGTGCCATCAGAAGATAAACATCTTAGATGGCAAGCATTGGGTAAGAGTTCTGCTGTTCGATCGTAGACATGGGTTTTCTTCTAGCCTTTTAAAGATGGTTTACATTTGAAAAGAATTAGGGCAACCCTGTATCTTTGATCAACTCAAAGTCTCTTTAGGGGAAGAGATTTGACACTCTAGTTTTTAACCAGAAATATAAATATGCATCAGCTCACACTCTTCCAAATTAGGCAATATAAACTTAGCATTTTTCATGACATCCAGATGAATAGGAGGCCTGTTTTATGCTGAAAAGCAACTGTCTTTGAGCCACTCTTGCTTGCCTGGGGCCGGTATGTCATTCTTTTTGACAGGGCTTGTCCTTAGTTTTTACTTTGACCTGAGCAGAGAGGAATTTTGGTTACAAGAGTTTGTCTTTCATTTATTTGTACCCAAACTTAATTATGGCTTCGCAGGTCAGTATCAACATTTTAAATAGAAAAAAATGTCCTTGAATCACGGGATGGTTCCTCCAATTTAAGATGTGTGGTTGGATCGTCAGTTAGACGCACGGAAAGTGTTGTTCAGTACTGCTGAGGCAAAGCACCATCTAGACTACTGGGGGAGGAAGACCGGACAAATTCATGCCCCTCCCCACTTTCTATTACACACCAATGTACACATCACACACACCCCATACACACTACACACTACATATACACCACATATCATATACACCATATACACCACATACCATACACATCACACATACCATACACACAGCACACCACACACACACAAACACACACACACCATATACACACCACACACCATATACACTATATACACCACATACACACACACCACACACATATCACACACGCACAAAACACACACATACCACACACAGACATACACACTCAGATTACACCCCCCACATAAACACACACCACACATACCACATAGACACATACACATCACACATTCACCACACATACATACAGAACAGACATACCACACATACACCACACACACAAACATACACACACCACCTATACAAACATACCTCCTGATACCACACTCATACCACACACAGAGCATATACACACTTTACACCCTACACCCTACACCCTACACACACACACACACACACACACACACACACCATTCACACACATTCCTCAGGGAAGATGGGCAAGCCATTATATGGCATGACAAGAAGTCTTTCTCTTCATTTCTCTACCACAGAGCTTTAAAGAATCCCTTAGAATGTGTGTGTGGGGGGGTGTCACTCTTGACACCACTTTCTGAATCCTTATGTATAATTTCCTGGGTATTGGAGTATATCTGTCATTTCTCACTCATTTTCTCCAGCTATTTTGGCAACAACATGTTTAAGACTTACTAAACAGATTAGCTTTGTTAGAGAGTGAGTTAAGACCCAGGTGGAAATCGAAGAGATTTGTGGGGCAAAGAGAAAGAGAAACTTCTTGGAGGAGTACCAGTAACTAACTTGGCCTGCAGTAACTTGGTAGAAGTTTCCTCCAGTTTGGTATGGGGTCAGGGACAACATTTTTGAGTACCTAAGCTGTACGATGCTTTTGTAATAGTTATCTCACTCATCACCAATTATGCAAATTAGACATAATTATTCAGTTTTCAGACTTAAATCCAGGAGGGCCGATAGAGACAAAGCCAGGAGGGCGGCTCCTTAGTTCCACGAATTTTTTTTTTTTTTTTTTTTTTTTTAAGAATTGAAGTGCTTGAGTTTTATTCAGAATCAATTGAGAGGCAAACATTAACCCCCTCATTTGTCTCCATAACACTGTCTGTTGTAGCCACCTGTTGTGTAAAACCACCCCCAAACCTGGTGGACTAGGTCAACCACAGTTGTATTTTTGCTCCTGCATTTGTAATTTGAATAGGACTGGGGAAGAAAGGCTTCGCTCTGCTCTGTGGCTGGACTTAGAGCTGGAGTTTCAGACTGGGTGCTTGCCTCCTCCCACATGGCTTCTGCATGGGGTTTGGGTTTCCACACAAAATGGTGACTAAGTTCTAAGAGCAGGGGTTTCAGGGAGGGAAAGGTGGAGAGGGGAAGGGGAGAGGGAGAGAGAACTAGCTCTAGAGAGTCTAGAGGCTTAGGTGGACGCGAGACTGATTTTCATAAAGTCCTTTGGAGGTTACAATGCATTACTTGCCCTGGGCACTGTTATTCTAAGCAAAGATCTTCCCAACATCCAAGATGGAGAATACAGATCCCATTTTTTGATAGGGGTGGGCAGGGCTCAAGACACTTATTTTTCCCCAGAGTGAGAGCCTCAGCTCAGCTCATTTAGGAACCAGGCTCTGTTAAATGATCAGGGAGGACTTCATATACTCCCACTGACCCCTGGTGTGTGTGTGTGTGTGTGTGTGTGTGTGTGTGTGTATTCTTGCCCATGCAGGCATATGTGGGGGACAGTGACTGACATAGGCTGTCTTCCAAAATCACATCTCCACCTTATTCTTTTGAGTGTTTCACTGACCCTGGATTGTGCCGTATAGGCCTGTCTGGCTGCAGTCCCTGGAGTCTGCTTGTCTCTCCACATACCCAGCCCTATGATTACAGGATTTTACTCAGGTGCTGGTGATCTGAACCCCTTACTCCCACAAGTACTTTAACCCACTGAGCCATGTTAAAGGGGTTGTTTGAACTTTGTGCTTACCTTGTGTGCTAGCTAAGACCGTGGAAAACTTGCTATCCAGTAACAACTTGGGTTTTTCTAACACCCTCTGAAGAATAAGGAGTCACAGACAGCCAGAGAATTTTAGAGAGAGAAAGGAAATTGTTATTGAACAAAACAGATGTGTGCACGAGCTCTTAGTTATTCCATATCTGACAGACATTTGTAGAAAGCCTGAGTATCATGCATCGTTCAAATCCCCCAGGAGATAAAAATGTGTGGTGTATTCCTGTCTCCAAGAACTAAAGGTGGAGGAGGGCATGAAGGTTGGAGCTGAGCAGAGATACATCTGTGTATTTGTTAAACCATTGCCACTGAACCAAGGATAGATGTGGAAGCAAAACTCGAAGAGAACTGATGCCAGCTGAGTGAATTATGTTATAGGGAGAACCGTGAAAGCCAGAGGAAACTCAACCCCAACCTTCATTTATCAAAGATGAAGAATCAAGTTCCTTCTGGAAGCAAAGTTGCCAACCTAGCTTTCTTGACTGGAAATCTAGTGCTCTTTCTAGAGTGCTACACAACATTTTTTTTTTTTTTTGTACTGAACAAAAAATGTGTTTGGAATATAAGAGCATTGGGAGTTCAGTTATTAAAATTTCTTGTGAAGCAGTCTTTATCTCTGAGTCCAAAAATAATGTAGGTCAAGGTCTTGATTAGATGTGTTAATAGGGACTAGCAGAATATGCAAATAATGGGACCAGGAGAGTATGCAAAGAAGGGGCTAAGAGAGTATGCAAATATGGGACTAGGAGAGTATGCAAATAATAATGGGACTAGGAGAGTATGCAAATAATGGGACTAGGAGAATATGCGAAGAAGGGGCTAGGAGAGTATGCAAATAATGGGACCAGGAGAGTATGCAAAGAAGGGGCTAGGAAAGTATGCAAATATGGGACTAGGAGAGTATCCAAATAATGGGACCAGGAGAGTATGCAAAGAAGGGGCTAGGAAAGTATGCAAATATGGGACTAGGAAAATATGCAAATATGGGACCAGGAGAGTATGCAAATATGGGACCAGGAGAGTATGCAAATATGCCCTGCTCAGATTAGGCAGAAATCTTATTGGGTCTAAGGGTTTCAGTTTCTGATCTGGCTGAAGTTTGACAAGATAACAAGCATTTTGGAGATTTAGTCTCATGTTATCACTCTATTTCTTGTGATATCTTGAGGGTTATAGTGAAAATATTGGCTAAAAGGCAGACAGAAGGATGTATAACACCCCAGACATCTGCTAATCTATAAATGAACTGTTTTTCATAAAAACTCATATTATGACCATGAAAGTATTTGACCCTGAATATTAAACACATTTTCCCCTACCTATTCTTTTGTGTTTTATATATTTGCCCCAGGATCCTAGAAGTTTGTCTGAGATAAAGAACAATAATTACTTAATTTTACTTTGACAGAAGCTTGGGGTATTTGGCCTAATCTTAAAAGTGTCTAGAAATTCCTAAAATGGAAAGCTTTTCAATTAAACTCATTTTAAAATTGGTATAGCAAGAATGATCAGGGAGTGAGGAGTTCATGTACTCCCATTGCCCCCTGGTGTGTGTGTGTGTGTGTGTGTGTGTGTGTGTGTGTGTGTGTATACTAAAAGAACAAAGGAGGTGTCACTCAACAAATGGTGGGCTGTGTTCGTCATCCCTGGTATGTCAGGTGGATGATGACAGACTTTCCAGAATTATGGACTCTCAGTAATATTTCTTGTATCTGGAAATGTTATCCGGAGCACCCACCATCCCAAACTTTATTTTGAGTAGTTGTGTAATGAGCTGTGCTCTGATTTTTTACCATCGTGTCCGTCACTCATGCTACTGAGAGCAGAGAAAACCTGTCTCTACTTCATGTGCCTAAGATTTCTCAAGACAACTGGAGCCCAGCACACCGAACCATTTCAAGATTCTTCTTGTCATAAATAAAATCAAATCAACTTTTATAACAGGATGGCTGCTACGGGCCAGGTATAATATGCTAATTTTCATAGCAAACTCTATTTTCAAGTACATTTCACAGTTTAGGTTTGGTGAGAAATGCTCAATTCTCACCATGTGAACTCTCAGACTGTTTTGTTGAGCAGTGCAGACATAGCTGTCTCGAGAACCTTTGAAGCCAAAATTAAGCATCCTTCACAGGAGTGTACATGGGAGGCAGTGCTCTATCTGAGAACCCTCGGTAAGTTTTCCATCTCTGCTGGCCCTGTGTGCTGACTGGAATAGCACGTGGAACATGATGCCTCTTTGGCCCTGCATAGATGATGCAGGAATGTGTGGAGAAAAGGTTTAGCTTGTCTGGCGTGGACATACTTGTGAGGAGTTTTGAATTCTGTAGCTGACTGGCATAGGAAAAATTTGCTTGGTGGTATAATGAATTTGACTTATATAGAAGACCCATGGGTGCTTGTGATAAGATGTCCCCTTTGCCCCCAGATACTGTAGCATTCCAGAGATTACCCGACTCAGTGACATCTTGTTGCTTTAAGGATGAAACTCCAGACCTTCATGGTAGAACTCTCGAACCTTCAAGGTCTCTGCAGACTCAACCCACTTTGTCCTTCCTTCTCCTTTTCTGGACCCCCCCCTTTTTTTTTGAATGCCTTTCTCAAGTTCAACACTGGTTGATTTCCCTAACCAGAGCTGTCCCCATCTGGGTACTCTAGCTGGCTGTTATTCATTGTGTAGACTTCAGCTTAAACTGTGCTTCTGCTAGGAAGCGGTCCTTCCACATGCTGCATGCTCTGCTCCAACAGAGTTGTCCTCATGGTATTGATCACATAATCACGTACCTAAAATGTCACACAACAACGCAGTTGCAGACTGGCTCTTCAGCAGGACCCTGCGAACACAGGGTTACAGATGTCATTTCCCTGGCTCTACTCTTCTCACCATGGAGGGAAGCATCTGGCTACTGAAAACAATCTACAAATAAATATATTATGTAAGGTACCTAGCAGAGTGCCTAAGATGTGGCCACCACCGTGTGACGATCAAGCATCATATATCTATATCTATATCTATATCTATATCTATACCTATATCTATATCTATATCTATATCATCCATATCATCTACATCTATATCTACATCTATATCTATATATTTAACTTTTCCACTTTTACAGTGCAGTTAATTTGATTTTACTTTATGCTTTTGTTCATCTGGGAATAAAGTTAGGCGTCCACTTCCTTGGTTCCTCAAGACTGGGTCAACAGAGGCTGGAGAGATGGCTTTGAAGTTAAGAAGGCTGGCTCCTCTTCTAGAGGACCTGGGTTTGATTCCTGACACCAATATGGGGGTTTAAAACTGCCTGCAACTCCAGTAGTAGGAATCTGATGTCTCTTTAGACACTTCATACAAATGGTGCACGGACATACACACAGATAAAACACTCATACAGATAAAGAAAAGGACAAGAATGAGCCAACATTGACACATCCCAGCTCCGGGGAAGCATGGCATAAGAATTTGGCATAAGTATTTTTGAAGACGTTGTTTTTGTGCTGAGTAGGTCCATGAACATTAACAGTCAGACTCATGTCTGTAAAGGAGCCCCAGTCCTCCGTTTCCTCTCTCTCCTCTCAATACCCTTCAAGGATGGGGGAGAGCAGTGTTGTTTGTTTTCACTTTCTGGGTGCCAAAGCCTTTTATATGAACTATTTCATTTTAATATGCCGTTTGAGATAGGTATTTTGATACTAACTTAATGGATAAAAGAAACCCCTGGGACCTACGGAGAATAAGAAATTTGCCTGAGGGGACCTAGACAGTGAATGAGGTAGCCTCTCTTACGGCGGCACCACCCACCTTTCTGGATAGCGTTCAAACATCTTTAATACCTGGTAAACTTTGTTTGTGCATTCAAATTCCAGCAAGGGTTTTAGAGGCACAGAAGCTAGGCATAGATTGTTCATGGAATGGTGTTGAGCCCAGGGACTTGTGTATGGTAACTAAATACAGTCTCTGCAGTAGAACTCTATCCCCTGCCTCTCTTCCGGGGATTTTAGCTGGAAAATAGATTTCCCCTCAGGCAACTTTGTCTGCTTCCCTGTACAGGAGTGTGAAGATCCACTGATAAGAAATGATGTGACCAGACTGATAAAAACCATGCAGCTGAAGAGAAGAACCTGGGGTTGGTTGCTTAGAGACGGTAGAGACAGCTGTAGAGATCTCCTCTTGCTGGGAGAGTTCATCCCTGGAAGTCAGACAGTGGAGAAGCCTGGCATCTCCCCTGTTGTAGGAGTACAGATGTAGTAGGTTTACTGTACCCAGAAACTTTTCTTCCCTTAGAGGAACAATGGCTTACAGAAAACAAAGACATTTTCCTACCATCATTCCTCAGGATGAATGATATTGTATCTTTGATATATTTTTTAAAAAATTAATTTTTGATAATTTTACTTATGGATACTATATTTACATCAGTTCCCTCTTTCTGTCCTCCCCAGCCCCTGCCACATCCTCCCACCCCCTTTCAAATTCATGGTCTCTTATTCTTTAATTGTTGTTGTTATATGTACATACACAGTTACATGTATACACACATAGTTACATGTATACATGCATGTATATTGTTACATATGCATTATACATACAATCTGCTGTGTTTATTTAGTGTTGCCTATATGTGCATGTCCTTAGGGCTGATCATGTGGGACTGAATAATCTATATCGCATCTCATCCCTAGAGAAGACTGATTCTCCTCCCTCAGCAGTTATTAATTGCCCACTGCTGTTCACCTAGGGGTTAGGCCTTGGGAAATTTATACTGTCTATGCTGGCAAGTCAACTGATATTGTCACTGTTTTGATCTTGTTTAGGAAAACACATTGTTGAGCTCTCATGGGTGCAGTTTCTCTGTCATATATAGAAGACATTCTCATGGCAGAGGTCTTGGTCCTTTCATTCATCTTTCCACCTCCTTCTGTGATGGTTCTTGAGTCTTAGTTGTAGCGACTTTTTTTTATACATATAGAAATTGGGGCTGTGTACCCCACAGTCAGTTGTTTTCCCAGAACACCGAATAGACAGGAACAGAAAGAAAATTCTGCACATCCTGTAATCATCAAAACACTAAACGTACAGCAGAAAGAAAAATATTAAAAGCTTCCAGGGAACAAAACTAACTAACATATTGAGGAAAGGTCATTAGAATAACACTTAACTTCTCAATGGAAACCCTAAAAGCCAGAAGGACCTGGATGGATATTCTGTAAACTCTAAGAGACTACAGATGCCAGGTCAGACGATTATACTCAGAAAAACTATCAGTCACCATAGACAGAGAAAGAAAAACATTCCACAGTAAAATCAAAAGCAGTATCTATCTGCCAGTCTAACTCTACCAAAGGTATTAGAGAAAAACTTAACCTGAAGAGGTTAACTCTAGTCTGAAGAAGTTAGCCACACTCAAGAAGACACAAGGAATAAATAATCTCTGAACAGTAACTCACACAAGGGAGAAACACACCTCACACCGTAACAACAATATAACAGTAACCAACAAGCACTGCTTGTGGATAACAGTTTCCCAATGAAAAGCGTAGACTAACAGAGTGGATTAGAAAATAGGATCCATCTTTCTGCTGCACCCAGGAAACACACCTCAACAGCAAGGATAGATACATCAGGATAAGGGGCTGGAAAATGATATTCCAAACAAAAGCACCCAAGAAGCAAGCAGTATGTAGCATTTTAACATTTGGCAAATAAACTTGAAAACTAAACTAATCAGAAGAGATAGAAAAAGACACTACATAATCTCAAAGGAAACATCCCCAAGAGGATATAGATTGTAAACAGTAATGCACCCAAAACAAGGGCAAGCAAAAGCACCGAAGTTCAATCAATAAATCACATATTGACCCTAACACAGTGACAGTGAATAACTTCACTACCCCACTCTTGTCAATGGACAGGTCATATATACAAAAACTAAACAGAGAGATACTGGAGTTAAATAGCTTCATAAGTATAATGGACCTAGCAAACATCTATAGAACATTTCACCCAAACAGAAAAGTATGCCTCCTTCTCAGAAGTCCATGGAACTTTCTCCAGAATTGACTACATACTTGGATACAAAGAAAGTCTCAACAGATCCAAGGAAACTAAAATAACACATGCATCCAATTTGATTACCATAGATCAAAACTGGATATCAAAAATAACAGCAATGACAGAAGGTATGCAAACTCATGGAAACCAAACAACTCAGTATAGAATAAAACAAAATGGGTTGAGAGAGAAATCATTTGTGAAACATGCTCCCACACTGGTTGGCTGCATGTAGAAGAATGCAAGTAGATACAATATTAATCACCCTCCCCTCGCACAAAATTTAACTCCAAATGGATCAAAGACCTCAACCTAATACCATATACACTCTGAATCTGATAGATGAGAAAGGGGGGGATGGGCTTGAACTCATTGGCATAGAAAAGGACTTTCTAAACAGAACACAAATAGCATATACAGTAAGTAATTAATAAATGAGACCTCATGAAACTGAAACCTTCTGTAGGACAAGGGACACCATCATTCAGGCAAAGCAGCAGACTACAAATGAAAAAAACTTGTCAACTATACATCTGATAGAGGGTTAGTCTTTAAAAGATATAAAGAGCTTAAAAAAAACCACAAAACACAACTAGAGATCAAGAAAATGAATAACCAAAATTTAAAATGGGGAATAGAACTAAGCAGAGAGTTTTCAAAGACAAAATACAAATGGCTGAGAAACAAAGAAGCATCCAACACTCTTAGCCATCAAGGAAATGCAAATTAAAACTACTTTGAGATTTGATTTTACACCAGGATGGTGTAAGGTTAGGATGGGAAAGGTCAAAAGAGAAACGACAGTTCATGCTGGTGAGGTTGTAGGCTGAGTGAAACACTTACCCAACACTGGTGGGAGTGCAAACTTGTACAGTCACTGTGGTGGTTTCTCAGGACGCTGGCAAGAGTTCTACCTCAAGATCCAGCTATACTACTCTTGGGCATATAATACCCCTCTACCTCTTGCTTATCCATGTTGGTTGCTGTTCTAGTCAAAATCAACAGAAATTGAAAACAGCCTAGATGTGTGTGATGGTTTGTATATGCTTGGCTCAGGGAATGGCACTATTAGGAGGTGTGGCCTTGTTGGAGTAGGTGTAGCCTTACTGGAGGAAGTGTGTCACTGTGGGTGTGAGCTTTAAGACCCTCATCCTAGCTTCCTGGAAGTCAGTCTTCTCCTTCCTTTAGATGAAGATGTAGAACTCTCAGCTTGTCCTGCCCTGTGCTTTTCTGGATGCTGTCATGCGATAATGGATGGAGCCTCTGAACTTGTAAGTCAGACACAATTAAATGCTGTCCTTATAAGGGTTGTCTTCATCATGGTGTCTGTTCACAGCAGTAAAATCCTAACTAAGGCAACGTGTCTTATCAGAGGAGAAATGTAACCATTAACGGAGCTATAAACCTGCAATTTACAAATGTGACTGTCTGCAAGATATACTGGTATAGTAATGGCAAGATGTTGTAGGATCAACCAACTTCCCTGATTAGATTTAAGGCCCATTCTACAAGATAGAACCCATGCCTGACATTACTCAGGTGCCTAAGAACCTGAGACTGGATAGACCGTGGGTCTAGGGGAAAGACCATATGCTAGTGTTCTGATAAAGCAACCTAGCCGAAAATGACTCCTAATGACATTCTATACTCATATATGCCATATTTACTTAAAATGACTGCTATACCTGTGCCTTCCTCAGCCATTGTCAGAGAAGCCTCTTGCTCTAGATGGGAACCAGCAGAGACCCATAATTAGGCAATGTGTAGGGAGGGAGAGAATTTGGAACACTCAAATGTATATGAAATGTCTTCATCGAACCTCTCTTTTTTAAGGCTCAGGGTGCTATTTGGAAGAGGAGGCAGAAAGACTGTATGAGCCAGAGTGATGGATGACTCCAAGAAAACAGGGTCTTACAGACACGAAAGGACCGACGCACATAGGAGCTCACGGATAGCAGCACGTGCAGGGTCTGCACAGGTTCAAGCCACATGGGGACCCAGCGCTGAGAGACAATAGATTCCTACCCCTAACGAAGAAGCTATCTGCAATTGACCCCTGCTTCCCAAAGAAAAATTATTGTTCTCTAACAGAGTCTCACTGGGTATATTAACCATATTTAAGAGCAGGCTTCATGCCCAGCAGTAGATGTCCAACACAGAACGAACACAATGGTATTTTTATAGACTTTTCATTTGCTTGCTTGTTTGCTTGTTTCGCATTGCTTTGTTTAGGCATTATGCTTGTATGTCATGTTTTCTGATGGTTCTGCTTTAATTTTAATTTTTTGAGTGTATGTATATTTCGTGTGTGTGTGTGTGTGTGTGTGTGTGAGTGTGTGTGTGTTTTAAAACCCTGCTTTGTTTGTTTTTGTTTGCTTGTTCATTTTCTAAAGAGAGGACGAAAGGGCAGGGAGTTGGGTTGATGTGGAGGTGGGGAGAATCTGAGTGTAGTTGGAGGAGGGCAACATGTAATCAGAGTATATTGTGTTATTATTATATTGTATTAATCAGAGGTTTTTTTTCTTTTGTGTGTTGTGGGGGGCGGGGGGAGGAAAGGCATCCCAAGAGAAGGAATTTTAAGAAATTCTAATTAAGACTGTGACTGCAGTGTTTCAAGAGCTCCAGGATGGAGGGAAGTGGCCCTTCTCAGTCTTGCCTCTGCCCCCAAACTGGGTGCTGAGCACGCACGGTCTTGATTCCTTTAAACCCCAGCAGTGTATAAGTTGCGTTCATTTAAAAACAATTTCTGGTAAGTGTGAGAATATGAGTTTGAATTCTACTTCTATCCTATCCTAGCTTTAGGAATGCCCTCACCTATAAAACAGGGACACAATAATTGGTTTTTAACTAACTTTTCCATGTAATTATGATACGGCCTATGCATGACTGAGGGAGTGCAGGATGCTTTCTTCATGTGATATGATGGGATTACATATTTGGACTTTGCTCCTGGGTTACTGGGGGGTGTCTAAGACCATGGAATCTCCTGAGTGATCAGATGATGAAAACAGATGTTGCAAACACCTTTTGCTGTCGCGTGGTGACTCTTGGCACGCGTCTGGTTGACGTCAGAGGAAGGAAACTGCTAGAAAGACTCAGCCCCAACTACATGTTCCAGCCTCACCTCCAGCCCTTATTTAATTATATAATTCCAGGAATCAGAAAAGGGGACGGATGTTTAGTTCAAGTACCAACAGCTAGCAATCTAACAAATCCTGCTCATGTTGTGAAACTTCCATAAGACCATATAAGCTCTAGATTTGATGAGCTTCTACGTGGGTGAACACACCAAGGGGCTGGGTGAGTTGTGTGCCTAAAGAAGCCAGGAACGCCCCTTCCCCTCCACTTGACTACATCTCTCTCCTATTTAGTTGGGTGACACGTGTTTAATATAATAAATGTGATAGTGACTGACGTGTTGTCTGAGTTCTGTGAGACATTCTAGTGAGTTCTTAATCCCGATGGAAGGTCTGAATTTGTAGACTTGCAGTCAGCCAGGTAGATGTATTGGGGTGTGTGTGTGTGTGTGTGTGTGTGTGTGTGTGGTTTGGATACCCCATTTGTAGTGGAGTGTAAGTAGATGTGGTCTGGTGGGATGGAGTCCCACAATGCATTGGGCTTACTCTGAGTGGTGAGAGCACTGAACTTAATTGTTGGAAACTGACTGGTATTAGAGAACCAGTGGATGGAGGACTGTGGAAAGATCAACTCATTTTCTGTCCAATTTCAACATAAATTAACTGGAGTCGGAAACTTCAGGCCAAGAGCATTGGACTAATATGAATCTCTTATAAGGTAGTAAAATTGGCCTAATTTAACACATTACTCTATGGGAAAGTATTCCGCAGTTCTCATGGTTGGCAGCCAGTGTTATGTAGGGACTAATAAAAGAGAATTGTCATTACAAATATAGTCAAGGACCTTCTGATGTTGGGGTTGGTTGTGTAACACCTATATCTGTCTTTCCCCTTAATGTGTGCATTTTGAAATGATTGATTTGAAGTTAATGCTGGTTAAAATGCTTTATTTCCACATATATAAAAATCTCAGTACAGCACAACTGTTGGTGCAAAGTACAGCTCTGAGAATCTTGGAAGAAGGGGCCCTGAGGCAGCTTTCTGGGTCTGGTCTGCTATGAAGCATGGGTTGATAGGGTCAAAGTCCAAGACTTTGGAAAACACAACCTTCCACCTAGAACTTGTTCTTACAAGTCTAGAGGCTGAGTCCAAGACTGAGGTTCAAGCAGGGCTTTCTTTTCAGGTTTCAAATGGTTTTGTAATTTTTTTTCCTTATGTCATCACATAGGGACATGAGGGTTGCCAAAGTGGAGAATGTGGGAAGGAGAAGAGAGAGGGAGAAAGAGGTGGAAAGCAGGGAGGGAGGGAGAAGAGAGAGACAGAAAAAGAGAGAGAGAGAGATCAAGTATGAGGTTACAAACTGTGGTCTTATAATCGAAATAGATCCCATTCTACAATCTCATTTAACTATTACAGTAAGGGTGAGACCACCATGGTAAAGACCCTATGATAAATTCCCCATCTCAAGACAAGAACACATTGAAGGTTAAGTTTCAACATGTGACTTTGAGGGGACACAGAGGCCTTGGTCTTTGGGAATGGCCAGGACAGAAGCATGTTTAATCTAGGGTGGACACGATGATGCTCTACTGCCAGTGATAAGTGTACAAGAGACTTTTTGAACTACCTTTGGGCAGATTTTGATGAGTGGACAGAACTTTGAAAATTAAAGTGACTGAACAGAACTAATACATTTGAGGTGGAGGGAACACAAGGAAACTGGCAAGAGTGGAAAATAAGGACAGTCTGGAGGCAAGGGTCAACCAGATTGGCTGAAAGATTATGGTATTTTAGGAGGACAGTTTGGTGCTGATGAGACTGCAAAACCTGGAAATGGGAAATGATGGGGAGGTATCAGAGGCAAGCAGGCTTTGCCTCCCTTCCATCCACTTGGTTGCCATTGACAACACTGATGCAGGGGAATGGGAGCATCACCTGGGGTTTAAGCAACAGGGAGCAGATTCCACAGAATGCGCTCTGCTCTAGAAATACAGCATGGGACAAATGGGAGCCACTCATCATTCAAATTTCCCAGTAGTCACACGCATGAGTTGCCGACCACTACTGCAAAAGTAGCAATAGGCAACTTGTTTCAATCCAAGTTGCCACACTGGATTGAAATAATGTAAATCAATTCTCTTACAGTTTTGGAAACCACAATTCAGAATCAAGATGTTGGTTCAGCTGTTTTCCCTCTAGAGTCTTTGGAGACAGTCTGTTTCCATGACAATGCCAGTTCAGAAGCCACATACATACTTTCCTCTGTGGCCTGTTCCTCCACGATGTTGGAGGAACCTTAACAACAGTACCTGCTGAAGTTAGCTTTCCCTCCTCAGCATCCTTGTAATATTGGATCCTTTATCTCAGTGTCCTTGGCTCCATCCTATATAAGAAGGCTCTTCTGGTGCTAATACAGCATTTTCTCACACAATGGGGATTTGGATATTGGTATCTTTGGGATCTTTTTATTCCTCCACATTAAAAAATATCAAAAATTAATTTGGAGATATATAATTCAGTGGTAGAACACTGGCCCAATTCTCGGCAATGAAGAGAAAATAAATCTAAAATTAAACTGCTGAAATTATTTAATATTTTAACATAATATGTAGAAATATTGCAAGCATGAAATCAGTGCACATGCAAATTGAAAAATAGGGCTGGAGAGATGGCTCAGTTGGTAAAGTGCCTGCTCTATAAGAATGAAGACCTGAGATCCAGTCCTTTTCATACCACACTCATGTAAATGCCAGGTGTGTTAATGCACATCTGTAACTCTCTTTTTAGGGGTGTGGTGGAGTTAGAAACAGGTAGATGGATCCCTGAAGTTCAATGATCAGCCAATCTAGCCAACTGGCAAACTTCTGGTTCTGTGGGAGACTCTGTCTCAGCAGATAGTGGGGAGAGCCAAGTGGCAGACCTAGAGCTCAACGTTCCACTTTGTTTTTATTGTATGTGTACGTATGTGTGTTTCTCCACGTGTACACACACATACACTTTAAAATACAATTATACTCTACATACATATAAAATATGCAGGAAGTTGTATAAAATCATATGTATATGCATTTCCCATTAAATTTTCTCCAGAGAGTGCTTAAATGCGTATCTCATTTCAGATTGGGCCTTTTCATTGGCTCTGCTGATTTGGAATCATCATTGAGAAAGTCCTAGGCTGTAGCAGAGAATACTGGGAGGAGAGGGTAGTAGGCAGTGCTATTAGCTTCTCTTCTTGACAAGGAGATTGTTCTGTTGTGGGGTAGAGGATTAAGTCCTGCTTTGGAAAATGGAAATGAATTGTTTTGCATGAAGGTAGGAATGTGGGTCTGGGAGTCAGAGAGGAGTCTAGCCGAAATTTGTACAAGAAGGTTGGGGAAAGACTGTGGTTGAGGAAAGAACCTTGGATTTGCCTGTTTAGAGGGGCCAGAGAGGCACAGAATACTGTGTAATAGACAGAATCTAGAGCAGTGGTTCTCAACCTAATGTTGTGACACTTTAATACAGTTCCTTAAATTGTGGTGACCCCCCATCTAAAAAAATTATTTCATTGCTACTTCATAATCATAATTTTGCTACTGTTATGAATTATCATGTAAATAAATATATGATATGCAGAATATCTGATATATGACCCCCAAAGGGGTCACAACCTTTAAGCAGGCAATGGCTGGTTTATAGGGAAGAGAAAGGATTCAGAGAGTAGCAACAGAGCCCCCATTTCTATGTTAGCCATAAGGAGCCTCTTGGTGGCTCTGGCAAGTCTTCCCAGTTGGGATGTGATCAAGGCATCCATTGCGGAAGCAGGAAGCTGCTGGTTCACCAACGTGTTCTTTAAAGAGTAACAATGCAGTTCTCACTACTGAGTAGATCTAACCCTGGCAAGTTCCGTGATGCAGAGGATAAAAAGAATGATTCAGGCATCCAGGGATCAAGTTTAAGTCTCTGTCCTATAAAACACTGGACCCCCAAGCTTGTCTCTTAATACCACTTTGCCTTAATCTCTTACCAGACATTTGAGATCCATCTCACAACCTCTTTGGGTTGCCGTAAGGATTAAACAAATGCTACAGTTTATGCACCCCACCCCAAAACCTGAGTTGCATTTTAATTCCAGATGTGACTATCTGGGAAATGGGGGTCTAATTTTTTTTTTTTTTTTTTTTTTTTAGGTCCTGAAGACTTGGCCTGCAAGAATGGATTAATGCTATTGTGGGGGTTGGTTCTAGAGAGAAGACTCCTTATGCTTTCTCCTGATCACCCTCCTGTGACTCTCTCATCATGATTTCCACAATGTTCTGATATAGCACAAGGACCCTGACCAAAGCCAGTACCATGCTTTGGAACTGTGACCCACCAGAGACACAATCTGTTGGATTCTGTTATAGCGGCATCAAACAGACTTATCCAGTCTATAGGTATATATTTATTTGTATAAACATATTCTCCTCTGGTCTTTTTCAGTTAGAACAGTGTGTCTCTATTTTAGCAATATTCAAAGACTGCTCTTTGCATATACTGTTGATTCAGTGTCTTGTCCCCTGTTACTTAAAGTGACTCTAAAGTGGTCCTGCACTTAGATTTGTGTGTGTCACCTGTAATGTAGTGCTGAGTCACACAGAAACTGAGGAACTGGGACCCTGCCAGCATGTAATTGATTGATGCAGGCTTTAAACATTAAAAATAGAAGAAACCGGAAAAGAAAAGAAATTGCGTATACCTAAAGCGATATTTATATTGTCACTTGGAAATATCATTCTATTTTCTAATATTATACATATGAATTCTCCCCCCCCCCCAAGGACTAAAGACAGAAATGTCACAGAGTTAAAAGCTTTAAAAGGCCGATAAGTGCTTCACCAAGAAACATTTTCCTCTACACTTCGGGGGAAATCATGCTATCTATTGGTGCTCAGCACAGCGGGGAAAGGAAGTCCTCTGCACATTTTTGTTCTCTGGCTCTTTATACTGAAAACAGACTAACGAGAAGAAATGGAAAACTGCATTTTACAAATTCTGAGACGTATCTGTTAGAGTTAAATTGAAAAGATAGATGCATACAGACACACATATCTTAACAAAGCCCAACCCACTCATTGCAGAGTATTCTCTTATATGTTCTTCCTGTAGATTTTTCCAAGGTTGCACACCTTTTACTCTCTGCTCCCCCCGCACCCCCCCCCATACACTAAGGATGCCTGGAGGGTGCTCTCTGCTTTCTTGCTTTTAGGTGATAAGTGTGGTGGTGTCATGAGTACTGGCTCTGGCTGCTGAGTTGGGTGATTCTTGGTTGGGTGGTTTTGCCCTCCAAGGGACTCCAGCAGCGTCTGGAGTTTTGATTCCAGGCCAGGGGAGGACTGTCGTTACCAGCCGACTGGGAGAGCTCTGGGTTCCAGCTAAGCATTTGTAGTGCACAGGACAGATGGCTGAACCCTGACTCCTACCTATGCATGTGCTTGCTCTACATGTCAACAGCGATGGATGTGGAGGGCCTTCTAAGCCTGCAAGGTCTGGAGTCAGGTCCCTAAGCAACGGTCAGAAGATGTGGCAGAGTCTTCTTGTTTTTAAAATGAACACGAACCATTTTGTCATTTCTAGGAAGTAAAGCAGTAGATGCTACTATGGAGAGACGCTGAGCCTGGGGTCACCTGTATGGCTCTGCTATGTCCTCATCTTTGCCTGGAAGTTCCCCTGGGGATCCCATGGCCAGCTAGTCACACATCTTCCATGTGTAGTCTTTCCTTGGCATGTTTGGGGAAGAGACAGGCAAATTCTCAAGGGTAAACTGGCTTCACTTCAAGCCTATCACTTGAGTTGCTAAGTGTCACTGTAGATAAGCTGGTCTAGATAGTGGTTTTCAGCCTTTGCAATGCTGTGACTCATTACTACGGTTCCTCATGCCGTGGTGACCCCCAACCGTAAAGTTATTTTTGTTGCTACTTCATAACGGTAATCTTGCCATTGTTATGAATCATAACATAAATCTCTGCGTGTTTTCCAGTGGTCTTAGGTGACCCCTGTGAAAGGTTCATTAGACACCAAAAGGGTCACACACAACCCACTGGTTGAGAAACGCTGGTCTCGGTCTAGATACAAAAGCTGAATGCTACAACTAAGTCATTCCCTTAAAGTCTCTCTGTAAGAAGATTAAAATATCACAAAGATTAAGTCTTGGAATAAGACCCTGATGTGCTAACTTCATAGCCACATTGCTCATTTTTTCCTTTAAAAATTTAAATTGATTTTTAAAATTAGTATATAAATAGGTTTCTTATGGATTTTCATACTTACATGTCTTTCTACCTTTCTCTTATTCATCCCCTCTCCCATTTCCTCCACCCATTGTCTTTTCCCCTCTAGCTGGTACCCTGGCCTCTCCCCCACCAGCACCCCATTCTGCTCTCATGTACATGCATTTCCTTACCCTCTCTTATCTTCTCCCTTCCATCGTGAGCATCCCCCTCACTTCTTACAGTATCTGCTCAACCCACACGTGTAATTCTAGATTTCACATGTAAAGGAAGAGATGCTACCTCTATCGCCTTGAGGCTGGCTTGTTTTGTTTAACACGACGATTGCCAGTTCTATCCATTTTCCTGCCAATGACATGATTTTATTCTCCTTTGTGGTCAAATGATATTCCTTTGGTCCACCCCTCTCTTGAGGGGCCTCTAGGCTGATTCCATTGCCTGGTTATTTGGAATGGCGTAGCAGAGAACGTGGTGGTGCAGGTCTCTGTGGTGTGTGGACTTAGCATCCTTTGTGTGTGTACACAGAACTAGTTGTATCACTTGGTCCAGGCTCTAGTCTTGGTTTTCTTAAGGACCCCTGTGTTGATTTCCACCATGGCAGCCCACGTTCACATTCCTACCTGCAAGAATAAGGTTTGTTCTTTGCCTGCCCCATTCTCTGTGTTAGCTGTCATTTGTTTTTCTTGATGATTGGTGTTCTGGCCAGGTGAGATGGAGTCTCAGCCAGGGTTGGTTTATATTTCCCCGATAGCTCAGGATACTGAATACTTTTTTGAGTATTTGCTGGCCACTTTAGGTTTCTTTTTAGAACTGTCCATTCAATGAATTTATTGATTAGATGATTTGGTTGTTCAAAACCATCTTTATTTGTTGTAAATTTTAAATATTTTGTATATTTAATCCCCTGTCTGATATGTAGTCAGCTTAGATTTTTTTCTCCCACTCTGTAGGCTGTCTTTCCAATATGCTGATTGCTTTGTTGCCCTTTTAATGACAAGGTTTTTAGTGACATGAAGTCCCATTTGTCAATTCTTGTGTGTATCACTGAACTCCCTTTTAGACAGTCTTTTTTTTAATATCTTGAAGTGTTTGATCTATGTTTTTTCTCAAGCAGTGTATAGACTTACAGGTCTTGCTTTTTTCTTTTTTTAAAAAAAACTTATTTTGAATTGATCTTTGGGCAGGGTGAGAGACAAACATCTGCTTCCATTTGTCTATACGAGGAAACCCAACTTTCTTGGCACCATTTATTGAAGGGGCTGTTACTCCTCACCTCCATGGTTTATTCTTGACACTACCATCGAAGATTAGGTGGCAATTATATGTGGATTTATTTCATTCTGTTCTCTTCCTCTGGTCTACGCACTCATTTTTTGCTCAGAGCCATACTGGTTTTGTTGCTGTGGCTTTGTAATCTAAGTTAAAACCATCATACACACATAGTCTCTTAGAGTCTGTGAGTAATTATTGCTAAAGAAGAAACACAGCATATAGATAGCGGGCTGCCGTAAAGATAAATGAGGCACAGCATACACAGTGGGGCTGAACCTGAGTGTAGTTCTCCGTCAACTTAGGATCCGAGATGCAGATTGGATTATTCATTTAGTTAAGGTAGAGGATCGTTCTGCCCATGCCCTGGGCACAGTATGAGAACACATGGGACTGAAGGATCATTTTTTTCTGAGTTCCAGCTAAAGCTGCTCTGTTCCAGGAATCTGGACCTTGTTGAACAGACTTCTGAGTTTGGTCTAGATTTTTCTCTATAGGGCCCTGACTGTGTCAGCTATGTCTCTTTCCCTGATGGCTTGAGAGCTGTTTCCTCTGCTTTTATTTATTTATTCATTTATTTATTGATAAATTTTCTGTCTCATTCGTACTTTCTTCACGATGACCTGTGAACATCACGAACCAAAAGTCTGTAGGCATCTGAGCAGGCAGAATTAACCAGAGATGCTAGATGGCTAGCATAGCTTTGGCCTGTGAAGTTATATGACCCTATACTCTCGGACACTTACCCTCTGGTTGACCTCTGACCCCAGCGTGACCATAATGGTTATTAGGAAATTCTCTGTCCTCTGAAAGGAATGCTTGGGAGGGTAATGACATAATTGTCCCTAATCCCGGTGGTGAGAAGAAAGTAAATGTCCACCTTTTGGAAATGTGTAATAAATCTAACAGGTAGAGTACATTTACCTTACTGAACTAACACATCCTAAGGGGAAAAGCAGAGAAGGGATTTCAGTGGAGAGCTTTTGCCCTCTTCATGGCCTGAGAGAGTTTCCAAGCTTCTTTAGTAGGGCAACTATATTCTCAGCACCAGTGGCACTTTTGACATGAAAAGGCCCAGAGCTCCCTGTGAGGAAAGCGTTGGTACCACTGTCTGGTTAGTTCAAGATGCAAAAAAGTTCCTGGTGCTCTCCACTGAACCAATTCCTACGCTTGTCTCCAAATCAGGGGAAAACAAATACTTTAGTTTTTTTTTTTTAATTTCATTTTATTTAATCTCACAGATCCTTTCATTTTGATCCTGTTTTGCAATAAATATGAGGTCAACCAATCAATCAATCAATCAATAAATAAATAAATAAATAAATAAAAAAGAAAAAAAGCAGACTCTTAAAATACTTGCCCTGTTTACAGCAGGATGCCCTTTAAACTTATTGAAATCATAGCTATTTGAGTTTGCAATTTCCCTTTGACTTGAAAGATAAGAGGGAGGTTGTGATACAAAACTATGCAGAATGGTCCTCAATACCTGGAGGAGATGGGGAAATCAGGTAGAGGGACCATAGACATTTACATTTTCCTGTGTCAGCCGTGACTCTTCAGCATAGAGTTGATTTTATGGAGAGAAGAAAACCAGATGTCTACCAGCATTTTTGAATGTTACCCATATGATGGGACGTGTTCTCACCTGTGTTCTCTGCCTTAACCTTTGTATCACCTGCCTGAAGGGGTACTACCATTCCTTGTTCTACAGATGAGGGAGGAGTGACTGGGTCATGTGACCAGGGTCACACAGCTGGTGAACGAGAGCCAAGATTCCAACCCAAAGTAGTCTGACCCCCTAAATGATTGTTCTTTTTCGTAAACTAAGATCCCTTTACAAATGGTGGATGTTTCCCCCACCTTTCTTCTCTGCTTTGTAAACTCACCTCTTTGCAATTTTTCTCCCAGAGGATGTTGGAATATTGAGTTGTGGAAGACTCGGGAGCCTGAGAAAGGAGAGGCAATAGTCTTTTTGTAGGCATGGTAGATAACCATTATTGCAAATGCCAATGCACTTGTAGTTTGTAAAGTGCTTAGAGAATGAATACAACCCTGTTATTACCTAGTAATCATGTGTATTATTATAATAGCATACAATTATTTAGCTTGGGTAAAATTAGAATGCCGCATATTTGAAAAGCCATCTCTGTTCTGCTTTTTCTCCACAGTCACCAAGGAATGCTGTTTCCTTACGGAATTGCATTGTAATCTGTTTTTCATGGGAAGTTGATTTGCATCAGATTTTCACCTTTACTCGGGGACTTCTGTTTTCTAGTAATATTCATGAATTTGCATTTGTTGACAGTGGGCATGCACTGGTTCCATACATGTAGAATTCATAGCATTCTTAATAAGAGAAGTTTCCATGGGAACCGCTTGGCTGAACCAACAAAAAAACGCTACTGTGTTTCAGACAGGCAATTGCTGTGAGAGGTACCTCCTTCCAGATGTGTCTGTGTCCACATTTGCTGGGTACCAAGGCCAGATGGCGACAGACAGATGCTACCAGTACCAGGAGAACCTTTAGGGCCGCAGCAAGCTTACCAAGGAGCCCTACCAGAAAACAATGAGCCTGACAACTGTTCTTTAACTCAAGAAAACTTTGATGGGGACCTGGTATGTGTGTGTGTGTGTGTGTGTGTGTGTGTGTGTGTGTGTCATCCTTTTGCTTATCAGCTTTCATTGGAAGAGAGGACTCAAGTCAGTATATATTATTCTGTAACATCTTAACAACGTTGATTAAAATTTTGTTGATAGATATTTTGAAATAGTGTAAATTTACTTTTCTAAACCTTTTCCAGTTCTGAGGAATTCTTGATGGGTCTTATTTTGTTTCTTCATCTGGTTGTTCATGGTGTTTCCAATCTTCTATAAACTTTCCATGGGGTGGAAAGATTCATGGGCTGGTAGACTCAATGTACCACACACAGAATTTGTACCTGGGATCATGGGATCTGTGGTACTCCTTATTACCATCCAAAAGCAAAGCTCTACTGCGTATGCTCCACCATGGAGATACCACACTGAACTAAAAAATTATTAGTTATGGAGCCTTGATATGTTTCAGATAGAGTTAAGAGAGATATTAAGAGCGCTACATGAAGTCTTCAGATGGGTGGTGGTTAAGTCAATGAATTTTATTTATTTATTTATTTATTTTTAGAATAAAATTACTCTTTAAAATGATCCTTTCAGAGGTACTATATGAGACTTTGAGGCTTCTGTATGCCTGAGCCCGTGGCTCCTCGTGGTGCTGCGAGCCTGATATTGCTGCGGCACCACTTTCTGCTCATAAGAATAAGAAACTCATGCTTAATTTCTGGCCCTCTCTAGCTGGAAAGTCTCCAGGGACCCGCTTGGGAAGCTGTCTGAATGTTGGTGCAGAAGGAAGGGCATGTGGTCTAGACATCAAGAGCGCAAAGGTTGTAGAACCACCTCAAGTTCCTGGGAACCACTAAGGGTACGGAGATTTATGGGAGCTTGGGCCTCATCCACCATTGTAGCCAGGAGCCCAGAATCAAATTAAATCATGGAAACCGGATCCAGCTTGCCCAAGGGTTTGGCAAAAAAAAAAAAAAAAAAAAGGCCAGTGTCTGTGCGTCTTGATGCTCCCTGCTTTTCCTACTTTAGGGGAAGCACCGAGTTCAGCGCTGGATCCACATCCAAGTGGCTTGGTTCCGTGCCCTGGCTGGTACAGGAGGATCCAGGCCCTCAGGTCCTCTGCTTCCTTGAGTTCCCTGTTTGCTCTCTGCAGCTTGCCCTGTGAGTCAGGGCGCAAACACTTGGATTGCTGTCTGCTCCGAGGGACAGGGTGAGTCTTGTCTAGTGAGGAAGAAGCTGGCGAAGCTGGCGGCTGTTTTGCAATCTTTTGGGACATGCTTGCAACAGAGGATTTCACGATGAGTAGATTTTGGTCTTTCTAAGAGGAAAATGCATCCACGGATGTATTTGTCTCCTGGCTGTGGTTTCTGAAGTCATATTAAATTACATTGAAAGCGCTCTTCTCATTGTCACAGCTCTTTGACTATTTCGTTAGATATTTAAAAAGATGATACGTGGGTGAAGGCCGAATGACTGGCTATTCCTGCCTTGGGGGAGATGTTCTCATGGGGGAGGAAATGACTGCTGGGCAAAGCAGGGAGGTCATTTCTAGGCAGCTGGATGGACAGAATTCTCTCTCCTGCTGTTCTACTGTCTCCAAGTGCAGCATTAGCTTTGCCAAAGGAATGATTTTTTTTTTTTTAAATCTCTTGCAAACAATTCCAAGGCTTTATTTTAACTGTGAACCTCAGGAAACCAGGGCCCCATACAGTGCTCTCTTGGCATTAAGTTGTGTCTGAGGGGCTCTAAGGCTGGGTCTGGGATGGCTTGGCAAAATGGGGAAGACAGACAGCAGGGAAGGAGCCCTGTAGAACCAAACTATTAGGAATTCTCCTTTGACTAGAATTTGTGTGCATCTAGACCATCAGTAAATGTAACTCTTTGCTTGAAAGCCTTGCTACTGTTAGCAAAGGAAATATTTTTAGCAAAGACTTACTTCATTTTCTTTTATTCTCTTATTTGAATAGTTTTGTTTCTCTTTGTTGCAGATTTTCTCCCTATCATCTGTCTGTCTGTCTGTCTGTCTGTCTGTCTCTCTCATCTATCATTTTCTCTATCAGCCTACTTCCTTAATTATTTAGATGCATCTTATCATTTCGTTTTGGAGATTTCAGTGTGTGTGTGTGTGGGGGGGTTATTCTGAGCACACTGCTGAGAAGTTTCAGTGGGTAGCAAAAGTAGGGTTCAGGAAAGGATAGAACAGGCCTGGCTAGTTAGGACACTCGAATTGTCCATAGGAAGCACACTTGCTGGAAAGCAGTGGTCACTCTTGCAGTCTTTTGTGATGGACGGGGGAGGTCATTTCCCCCTTGCTTGGCTCATCCATTCTCATCGCTGGGATGTTTTCCCTTGGCTTATGGCCTTGTTAATACCCCTTAGCTGGCTTATCAAGTTTTTACACCTTGGTGTGAATTAGTTTATTGGCCCCTTTTCTTAGAGTCTGGAGAATGGTAGGGAGAGGGTAGAAAAGAGAGGAAGAGAAAAGAAAGGCAAGCCACTGGGTATGCTTCAGGTCCACTTTCTGCTTTAAACCTCCTAGTCTGGTACAGCCTGTGGGCTCTGCCTCGGGGCTGCCAGGAGCAAGGCTGCCTGAATCCTTCAGCAGTTCTCCAAACAGATCCTTCCTTTCCTTAGTGAGATATGACATCTGTTTTAAATTAGGTCAGTCTTGCAGGTAACGGCGCGACCCACACCTTCTTTGGAATATGTGTGGAAGCCATAATGAAAATGAAGAGAGTAAATTATTACTTGTGTGTAAGATACTCAGTTTGGTACATTCAATTTTTTTTTTTTTTAAGGCCACCAATAAACAACTTCTGGAGAGCACATTTTAAGTCCACTCCTGTGCAGCTGCCGTTGTGTTTAATAAAAAGGTAGGAGAGGAGAGGAGTGTGTCTGGTGGAGGTGCGGTAAGACGTGGGGGCAGGGGGTGCCTCCGCTGGCCCATGCTGAGACATCCCTTCCCCCTCAGGGACCAGCCACACAACTGTGGTATAGTATAGAATAGAGTTTAATCAGGGCATGGGGAGAGAAATTGAGAGGGTAGTAGAGACAGAGAAAGGCAGAGGGAGAGTAGAGGAGTAGAGACTGGCCATGAGTAAGTGGCGGAAGAAGTGGGTGGGGAATTGGGAGAGAGCGGGGCAGGAGAGAGAGGACAGAGCCAGAGCAAGAAGGTAAGAGAGAGGAGGGGGCAAGCAACCTATTTTATAGTGAGTCAGGCACACCTGGCTGTTGCCAGGTAACTGTGGGGTGGAGCCTAGACAAAAAAAAAAAAAATGCTAACAGCCGCAAGTTATTGTCCAAGATGGATAGATTTTATAGGTCTCTATGTAATGTCTCTCCTAAATGAATTAAAAATACTTAACACTTGGGATGTATATGTTTACTTACAGGCATCTTTAACTCATACTCAATATGATCTTGGTAAATTCTTCATCAGGTGAGTATGTCATTGATTACATTTTTCCTTAAAGATAAGGATCAGAAGTTAGGTTAGATTGTCTTGTGGTGACAAATTGCTATATTTGATTTTGTCTTTTGGACGAATCCTCCCAGCTCTAGAGTTATTCAAATAATAAACTCCTTCCAGATTCCATTTAAGTCATATCATAATATCATACACACACACACACACACACACACACAAATATACACACACACTATATATAACATAATATATAATAGTACATATTGTATATTGTAAATGATATATTATATAATATTGTAATATGATATATTATATATATGTATCAGGCTGGTATCTTTCTTTATGGTACCATATGACACGTGGAGCCATGCTTCTGAATCTCTCAGTTTGATACTATTGCAGTGAAACACCTGAGGTAATCAATGTTATACACTTGATCTCAGCCAACAGGCTAAGAAGGAATGCAATTAATTTCATAAGGAAAAATATGTATTTTTTGAGATCACCATTTTAGAGGTTTAAAATTAAAATGGTACAACACAGGCTGAGCAGGGCCTTCCCCTGACATCATCTAACATCATGGCATGTGGTAATGTTGCCAGTGTGTGCTGGAGCCAGTCAGTTCACAAGTTGGAGATTAGAAGCACAGGATGAGACTGGGAGTCCACAGAAAGGCAGTCTCACTGTGTGCAACGACCATGGCCTTGACGTGGAGAAGAGAAGTTTCCCTGATGAGTGTGGTGCTGGGGCCCATGGGGTAAAGACACTTGTATGTATCTGTGCCTTTCCTATCATCTAGTTATCTTCCTGAATCCCCAGGACCTCTGTGACACCTAAAACAAGATGGCATCCTTTATTTTGTCTGCCCGAGCATAATTTTCTCTTTCCAAGCACCCCCTCCCCGTGTGCCTGTCTGTGGTTCATCAATGCCTGCATCTGTCCATCTATCATCTCACATCTCTAGGGGTCGGAGAGAACTTACGAGTCACACTCTACTGACACATTACACTGAAAAATTCCACTTTGAGGGAAGACACAGAAAAAGATTTGCTTTTCACCCCAGTACCCCAAACGAGTTTTATTGACTGATGAGGTATCAACTCAAGGAGAAAATTACGGTTGATAGAGATCATCGCAGACCCCTGAGTTTCTGCCCCAGGCATTTTCTATTACGATTAGATTATGTTTTATTGAAAAGAGAATTTGAGAAAGTTAACGTGAGAGTTACGTATTTAAATCGTAAATTTCAATGGGAAAACTTTTACTGAAAACAAGTTCTCTTTCGCGTCTCATGTGGAGAAGGATCATTATTTGTGTAATTTCTTCCATTCTTACAGGACTGCTTCTGTCCCTTAGGATGCATTAAACAAGTAACTCAGTCAGTTGTTGAACCTCTGTACAGAGAGTAGATTACTATTTCTCTTCTTTTCAGGGACTGCAAAAATGCACACATTTCTCCTTTTTTAGTATTTTCACAAACGTTATCCATTTCTTTTTAAAACAGAGGCTCTTAACATTATACTGGCTTATTTTATAGCTTATACTTACAACAAGCTAAACTTATATCTATTTGTCTGTCTCTTTATTTTTCTACTCACACACATATTTTAGAGATAGGCTCTCACTATGTGGCTCTGGTTGGCCTGGGACTCTCTATGTAGAGCAGGCTGACCTCAAACTCGCCGAGCTCCACCTGCCTCTGTCTCCTGAGCACAGGGATTCTCAGGTATGCACGCCAACACTCAGCCCGTATTTTCTTTCATATTTTGTAAAACAGAACTTTAGCCAAAAGGAATAAAAAAAGAGAAAAGAACAGGAAGAAGTTTGATGGCCCTGATTAATTAATTAATTAATGCTTTCTCAGATCTCCCTCAGCTACTAGAAAAATGAAGCCACTAATCTCAGCCAACGTGGTCCCGTCACAGTCAGACTCTTGTGGGGATCATTTACACGTTAGCAGCCATTGGACTGGAAATCGTCAGTAAACACGGCCCCTGCATCTCTTTGGTTCAGAAAGAGCTTTTCAAGAAAATACAAATGCAAACCAAAGCAAGTGACTGGTCACGTCAGTCTCCAGACCCACAGATTCTGGGTCTGTGATGTTCAGACCGGGTTTCCCAGCAGCAGAGGGACCGTCTAATGACAGGCCAAGAGACAGTTTCTATTTTTAATCAAGTTTCGAGCGTTACAGGTCTCTTGGCATCTAGAGTTTCTTACTATTTGAATGAGCACCTGGGTTGCAGAATCGGATGGATTCCACTGATGCACACTGAACGTATATTTTTCGGGACGTCTAAGTGACAGACAGCGCTGTGCCTCTATTTTCTCTTAGCTGCAAAATTCTCTCCTGGAGGGAGGAGAGAGAAGCTGGTGAGAGTCAGGAAGCAAGTGCGACTTAACACAGCTCTGGAAAGTCAAAGTTGCAAGATCCACAAGGCGCCTACTGCAAAGCACGGAACAGTTGTTGCTGGGAGAGGGAACTTGCTGACTGGGCAAGCTGCCTGAGATGCGAGGAAAGCTCCGGGAATGTAGGTTTTGGGTGTGTCGCCCGTGCTGGGGTGAGCTTTGGGGTGATGCAGCTGCACATCCCCTGCTCTGTAAGTAATTCCCACTAGATGGCTATTTCCGAAACTTGGAGTGCGGAGAGGCAGTCTCTGGATCAGCAAGCGTTTTCTACTGTAAACGTAAAAACATCTAAATCTGCCTGATGATAATTTAGAAAAAAATTAAGCATATTCTTAGTCAGGGCGGGGATTCATTTATAACTGAAAAATAGTTTATAATTGGGGGGGGCTCAAGCATACATGTTTGCGTATTAACAACTCCAATTATCGACACTAAGATTTATTTATTTATTTATTTATTTATTTATTTATTGTTGCACAAGATCATTGGCCATATTGTTCTAAAGCTATTAATCACACATTTCCAATTTCTTAAGTAATGTATAATTTTTGTCTGATGTGTAAATTTGCCTTGTTATATATTTATCTATGAACATCAGGAGAAATAATAGCTACCACGGGGTTTTGTGACTTATTCTGTGCAGGTGTAGAGCATTATAGAAGAGAGGCTTACTGGGCAGAAGTAGGTCACCAGGGGTAGGTCTTTGAGCGTGAGGGACTAGGAGTTAGATTCCTGAAAGGCAGACAGATGGACAGATAAATAGTAAAGACTACATACTTCTGGCTTCTTCCTTCCCCTCCTGACCCAAGACGAAGGTCTTCAGATGGTTTTTTCCATTATGGTGAGGGCTTTATGTTCTTCCTTTAATCCTGTGCTCTCTGCTTCCCCGTCCATGGTTGCAGGAAGCCCCCAGTGCCTGTTCCCACCACTGCTAGACTGAACTCCTGACGCTCTGCCGTCTCAGCCATCCCAGATTGAAATCCTTCAAACACCATGAACCAACATGAACTTTAAGCCATGAAATGGCTTCTGCTCTGTGTTCTGTCACAGCTGCAAGAAAAGGAATGAGCCCACGACTTGAGTTGAGTGGAGTCTGCATTCCTGGGTAAAGTTGCAGGATCACCTTCATTCGAAGGACGCTCCTGTTCACAGTCCCTCCGCATTGAAGTTCCTCTGTGTTGGTGGCCATTCAGGGGAGCTTTCTGATAAAATCTCTTTTCTGTATTTCCTTCGTGCTGGTGAGAATGGTCATGTGGCAGACTACAGTCTTCCCACTTTCACCGTCTGCCTCTGAAGTGAGGAGAGGCCCCCTAAGTGTGTGTGGAAAAGCAGAATTTAATAACACCAAAGAGATATATGTACCTCAACAGAATCAGAAATGATCTAGTGGCATATAAAAACATCTGTGCAGGTTTAAGACAATTCACCCTGGGTTGTTTGTTAGATAGAGTTTTCAGTCTTTAAGTAGAATTCCCAGGTTCCTCTGGGTATAGAACTTACAAGTTGAGGCTACAGCAGGTTCGTATGAATGCCAGTGAAAGTGGCAAACGCTAAATTAAACACCGGACGGGGCATAATGCAACTCGCAAGTATATTTAAGTCAAAAGTCTCAAGGAAACTTCAGGTTGAGGTTAGGAATGGCTCTGGAATATGCCACAACACTTTCAAAGGCTGCCAAGTATGTTTTAGGTGACTTTGTTGGAACTCTTTGGAAAACACTATGCATGGGAAGTGTTATATACAGCTAAATGCCTGAAGCTAAAGACCTCAGGTTCTGTCCTGGGAGACGGGCAATGTGTCTTGTGAGGTCTCTGTGTGCTGTTGATGGTCATATAGGCGTTTTCTGGATCACCCACCACAACACTGGATGTACTTTAATCTACAACAAACCCTTGATGCTCAGGAGGGGCTGAAGGCATCTCCTCTCCCTGCTATCATCTACTCACAGATCAGAAGCCACTAAAGCGGCTGGTGTTCCCTTCACCTGACCTTCCCATTCTGATTGCATCCTAAGCTCTGCTAACCATGCACTGAGTCCATTCGTGAATTCCCCCAAACGGAAGGAGCTATCCACTTGTGACCGGAAGCTCTAATCACCCCTCCCCCAACCCTCTTCCTTCTCAGGCATACCATCCTCTTGCATTTGGTGCAAAGGTATTAGGACCTGTTTCATGCTGGCTCCTTATCCTACTCTCTGTTCTAGCCAAACAGAATGAGCAAAACACCCTTTTCAATGGCATCAGATCTCCTCTTTACCTTTCCAACTCAGGGACCCAAGAGTCAGTGGGTCATTTAGGTACGGATCTAGACACCTCAGTCTGTCCATCTTCTTCTCAGACGTCCACAATTTTTTTTTTTTTTTTTTTGGTTTTTTTTTGAGACAGGGTTTCTCTGTATAGCCCTGGCTGTCCTGGAATTCACTTTGTAGACAAGGCTGGCCTCGAACTCAGAAATCCGTCTGCCTCTGCCTCCCGAGTGCTGGGATTAAAGGCGTGTGCCACCATGCCCAGACTTCCACACTTCTACCAATATCTATGTCCACTCCTCTGTTCACTGTAGCCTCTGTCCCATGGATCACAATTCTAAGAGACGCCAGTGGAAGGTGAGCTCAGGCTCCCACCTCTTGCTTATGTTAGTGCTACAAGTTTAGTATAGAACTTTTATCTGACTGGCCTTTTATCTCAAGATTTAATTTTTTTCACCTACTAGCAAAGGGGTCTGATGTTAGGACGGGAGCTTTAAGAGAACAGAAAATACAGGTTTAGAGAGAATGGTTTGCAGCTGCCTGCCTCCCACATGTGGCCTATACAGCCACACTGGGACAGCATGCTGCCTTTAATACTTCATTCTTGATAATTCAGTAAGCTTGCTAGAATATGCTCATATGTTCAGAAATCCCAATATCTTTGGTACAGAGAAATAATAAAATTAGTCAAAAAAGCCTTTGAAGTCTCTGATCTAAAAAATTTTTAAAAACATAGTCTGCGTGTGTTCATTAATCTGCAGAGCCCATTCATCTTCATATCACACAAACAACTAGGACTTAGCAGGGCAGAGGTGGTCATTAGGGGTAGAAGTTGCTCAACCCCCGATGGCCAAATTCTTTCATCCAAGGTGGATCTCAGAAATCTCTGGTGATGTTTTCCTGGGAATCATGGCTTAAGGAACACTGGCCAATGCCTGCCCCCCTTCCCTGAGTGATGGAAGTCAAACGGTATCTGTGGTGGGAGTGTACTCATCAGGACCACATTGTCTCTCAGTGCAGATGTGGTCCTGTGCCTCCGTTGCAGCTCATGAGACACTAGAAGCTGAGACTTCCAGGATGATGAGACTTGTGATTCCCCCTTCTCCTGGCCTGCCGCTGCTGGAAGTGTGACCACAGAGGTTAGAGCAGTGGGCCTCAACCTGTGGGTCTCAATGCCTTTTGGAGGTTGAATATTGGATATCCTGTATACCAAATATTTAAACTATGATTTGTAACAGTAGCAAGATTAGAGTTATGAAGTAGGAATGAAATGATTTTATGGGCGGTGGGGGTCACCACGACTCAAGGAACCATATTCAAGGGTTACAGCATTAGGAAAGCTGAGAACCACTGGATTAGAGCCTTCATAGCTTTCACCTACCCTATGAAAAAGGCACAGATGAGCCAAGTATAGCTGGTGGTGCATACCTGTAACCCCGACACTTGAGAAGCAGGAAGGCTCGAGTTTCAAACCATCCCAGGATTCATAGTATGTTATAGACTAGGTTGAGATACATAATCCAACACTGTCTTAGAGGGGGAGAATGCCACTTACGTCATGGCAAAAACTTAAAGGCTATGACAGTCAGGTGAAGTCCTTCGGCTTGGACTGTACACCTCTTCCTTTACAACGGGTTTACAACCTGTGGATCATATCCGTTTAAGGGTTGAACAAACCTTTCATGGGGTCACATGTCAGATAATCTGCATATAACATATTTACATTATGATTCATAACAGTGGGAAAATTACAGTTGTGAAGTAGCAAGAGAAATAATCATGTGGTTGGGGGTCACCGTACATGGGAAACTATGTGAAAGGGTCGCAGCAGTAGGAAGGTTGCCTGCTTTATAGGCTCTGTCCTCCTGCACTGAAGCTATTGCAGTTGGACATCTTTACTTGGAGCTAAGCCTAGCTCTTACCTTGATTTCTCATTAGCGTAAAAAGACCGTCCCAGGACCAGAGAGATGGTTCAGGGGTTAAGTGTGTACTGGTTACATTCCCCCAGAGAGCCCAAGTTTGGTTCCATGTCAGGAGGCCCACAGTTGCCTGTAATTACCTACAGTTCCAGAAACTCTGACACCTTCACCTCATCTAGCCTCCACAGGAACCCTGCCCCATCCATCCATGTGTGTGTGTGTGTGTGTGTGTGTGTGTGCACGTGCAATTTAAAGAAAATCTTAAGAGGTCCATATTACAAGCAGGAGGAACTGTTTCTAGACAACTGGATAAACAGTATCGACTTCACCCTAGAGCTAGTGAAGATGTGACTGATGTCACACCAACAAGGAGACAGACCGAAGGCAGAGTATCTCCTAAAGGACTTTTTTAGAGCTTCCAATGGAAAACAGTTGAAGGCTCTGAGAGAGAGGAAAACCTTCAAGTGCTGAAGACCTCAGCCATGTTTCTCTTATGTCAGCTTTGTCAGCAGCACACGTGGGTCTAGGTGTTGTATGAACACTAGCATTTCTGAGCACTGACGTTCCCATGAGAGTGAGAAGCATTGCGAGTATTTAGAGGTGTGCAGTTATCTTGTGTCTGAGAATAGTTGGATTGACACCCTGGTTCAGGGGATGGTTCCTCTGGCTCCCCACAGTTGTATTGATTGTCCTAGGCCTCTCGGAGACAGTGGCACACTGTAACGTTTAATAATGGAGATCCGGTGTCAGCTCTGCAGCGTGCCACCCTGTCCAGCCTGTCCTTAACTCTCTCTCAGTCACCGACATGCATTTCCCTTCTTGACTCCCTTTGACAAAGGGCTTTCTGTCTCTTCCGTCCATTCTGTCCTCCAAGAAACACCAACACAGGCAGCTTCATCAGGAGCTAGCGTTGCTAGTGTCAGGCACAGCTCATTGTCTGGGCTGGTGGCTTTTATTCCAGGAGAGCCCTTAGAATAACACCCAAACACCAAAAGGCAAAAGGCAGATTGATTGATTTCTGAAGCTTTTACAGGTTTCTCTTGTATGGCCAATACACAGAATAACGATCTTTCAATATCCACAAGACACCTCAATCACACCAAGTTGCAGAGAGGGTGTGACTTCAATGACCCGAGAGCAGAGTTAGTTTTGAGTAAGGAAATGGGGTCACGGGGAGGTTAAGTGGATGGCCTGGGGTTAGATAACAAAATGGTGACTCAGCGTTGCAGCTGCTAGATCTGAGGCCAGCCAAGAAGACCAGAACCCATTTCCTCTTGATAAGGTAGGTGCCTGTGTTTGTGGTCTGTCTTGGGAAGCTTTTAAAGACCACATTCCTTTTGTGACTGCAGATGTGGTCTGTGACTTTTACTGGAATCTGGAAAACACTTCTAAGGTCAGCCTGGTATGCCAAGGGCAGAAAAAGCACTTTACTGTCCGTTGAGAAGTATGACACAATTCCTAAGGATTGCCATCTTTTCCACGGCTCATGACTGAACATCTAGCACGCTCAGAACAGCCTGAGGAAAGATGGGAGCATCTTGGGATGGTCAAACTGTGAGCCATTTTTACAGGACACGCAGGATGCATCTGTATGTTGGGCACCATGCCAGGCATTTTTTATGGATTATCTTAATTAGTGCCCAGGAAGACCTTGTTTACAGGTCAACCTAAGCCCCTCATGAGATTCAGAATGAAGTTCTTCAGGGGTTAAATGCCCAACCAAAGCAGACACTGTTAAAAGAAAATGGCCAGTTAAGGATTGTGAACCCCGCTTCGTCTGATTTAGAGGCCATATTCCTTACCACCAAGCTATGTCAGATTCTTGCAATACACATGGACTATTTATCATCTCGGTTATATTAGAATGTTTTAGGTTAAAATATCATAGGATGATAATTTTTCTCTCTTTGGGTAAGTCAATAGTCTGATTGAAAACAAAGCTGGGACTTTTTAACCACAAGATTAATTATTCTATCTGTAAAGCAGAGATTTCTCTTCTGCCGGCATGCCTTGGGAGAAATGTTAGTAATACAGCTAAGGAAATAAAATCTTCTAATCCACTGCGTTAAATGGAGGTATCAGATGAGGCCGGAGACGCTTGTAATAGTGTGCTGACTCTCCCCACGTCTTTTTTCTTCCGACTTCCGTTAGTCTTTATATTCCAGGAAATACAGCCCACTAAACTAGAAGTATGATGGGATGGATATCAATGAGAGAAGTTACTTAACAACAGTTATTCATAAACGGGACATATATGAGTATATGGGGGCCCCATTGACTTTTTTGAATAAGAAAGATATAACAAGTCCTAGGAAATTCTGAATTGTTTCAAGGTGGCAGAATGTCACTCGGATACTGAACAGATGTTGTAAATTGACCTAAGAATCTTAGTAAGAGTCTGTCCTGTCTTTCCTCCTCATCTGATATTTATCATTTCTTGTTCAACCTGTTATACCATTTCCATATGTACACTTACTTACATATACATGTGTGCATATTGTACGTTAGGATCTAAATATGAGGGAGAACATGTTTTTATTTTGAGACAGGATGACTTCACTTAATCCTATACATTCTAAGCCCATCCATTTTCCTGAAAATTTGGTAATTTCATTTTTGTTTAGAGTTGAGTCTTATTTTATTTTTACATAGGTGACACACGACAGTGGAAGGGCATACGCGTAATAAGGGATGCTGATTGTTTTTACAGCTTAACTGCCATAATTTTTTTTCTCTTTTTGTGTGTCGGTATGAATGCTGAGATAAGTACATAAGAGCATCATTGAGAACAAAATATTAAAAGTCCAGTCTGAAGCACCACAGCTTGGGAGTGGCTATCAGTCAGAAGCTCTACAGCTCAGAAATGGCTATTCTGATTGTATAGAAGTTCACTGAAGTGTATCGACTTTGGGCCTGGCTAAACTCATTGAGTGATTTTGTTGTTGTTGTTGTTGTTGTTGTCGTCATTGTCATTCTCAAGTTCTTTAAAAAATTTATTAATTTTTTTCATACAATACATTTTGATTATCTCCCTCTCCTCCTCACATCCTCCCAGATCCACAGTACCTGGTTTCCATGTAGCTTTTCAAAAGACCATTCATGGTTATTGTTCCTCCCCATATTCCACTCTTTACCCCCCTGCTCCCCATTCAATCCCCCCCTATTCTAGTTTCTCCTTTGTTGCTTTATGACATTGTATTCTAGCTTCCATTTCTGGGGACATTCCTCCCTCCAGCTGGTCCCTTTTTATCTACTGAACCTCTGTGGTTATTTAGATTGAAACACAGAAATCTGTAGTTTCAAAGATAATATCCACTTATAAGAGAAAACACGCAATATTTGTCTTTTGGAGATTTGGGTCACCTCACTCAGGAAAAACAATTTATAATTTTATATAGAATCTCTCTCTCTCTCTCTCTCTCTCTCTCTCTCTCTCTCNCNCACACACACACACACACACACACACACACACACACACACACACACACACACACACACACACCCCCCACACACACAAACCCCTCTAAACCCAGGATATCTAGAACAACAGAGACACTGCAAGAGATAACACAATCATAGATTTTTTTAAAAAAAGATTTATTTATTTAATATATATGAGTACATTGTAGCTATCTTCTGACACACCAGAAGAGGGCACTGGATGCTACTACAGATGGTTATGGGCCACCATGTGTTTGCTGAGAATTGAACCCAGGACCTCTGGAAGAGCAGTCAATGCTCTTAACTTGCTGAGCCATCTCTCCAGCCGCAAAGATTTTAATGTATATGACAGAGGCATGGTAATAAATACAGCATAGAGTTGGCATAAAAACAGACATATTGATCAATAGACTAGAACTGAAGACATAATTCTACAAATCTATGAACATCTGATTTTTTTTTTTGATAAAGAAACGTGAGAAAAGATAGCATCTTCAACAAAGGGTGGTGGTCAAGGTGGAAATGTGCAGGTAGAAGAATGAAAATAGATATCCATTTATCCACCTTGTACAAAATTTGACTCCGAACAGATCGAAGGCCACAATGTAAGAGCAGAGATCCTGAAGATGACAGAAGAAGAGAGGAGGCGAATGGCCTAGGATGCAATGGTATAGGAAAGGACACTCTCTGAATAGGCCACTGAGAGCACAGGTATGAAGATCAATAACAAGTAAACAGGACCTTGCGAAGTTAAAAACCTTCTGCACAGCCAAGGACAGTGCTGTTTGAGCCAACTGGCAGCCTTACAGAGGGGATTTATAAAAAAATGACCAATTATGCATCTGGTAGAGGCTTAGTATCTAAAGTATATAAAGAACTCAAGGCAAAAGCAAACCCGAAACTGAACAGCTCTGAATAAAATAGAGCTCATTTTAAAAAAAAGAGGGAGTGAACGCGAGCAGAAAAGACAAAACACAAATGGCCAAGCAACACCTGAATAAACTGTTCAGCATCCTTAGCTATCAGGGAATTTGCAAATCGGAACTGTTTTGAAGTTCATCGTTCCCCAGACATAATGGTGAAGATCAGGAAACAAAAGAGAGCACAGCCTGGCTGGCACGCAGGGGATGAGGGACACTCATCCATTGCTGGTGGGAATGCAAACTTGTACTGGAAACTTTCTGTGGAAACCAGTTCTTCAGGAAGCTGGGGAAAGATCCACTTGAAGATCCATCTCTCCCACTCTTGGGCATAAAGGACTCTATATTCTGCCATAGAGACCCTTGCTCAGCCACGTTCACTGCTTCTCTGTTCATAATTGCAAAAAATTGGGAACAGTCTAGATGATCATCAACGGATGAATGGATATGGAAATGTGGTACGTAGACATAATGGAATATTATTCTGCTGTTAAAAAAGTGAAATTTGCTGGGCGGTGATGGCGCACACTTTTAATCCCAGCACTTGGGAATCAGAAGCAGGCAGATTTCTGAGTTCGAGGCCAGCCTGGTCTACAAAGTGAGTTCCAGGACAGCCAGGGCTGCACAGAGAAATCCTGTCTCGAAAAACAAACAAACAAACAAACAAACAAAGAAAAATGAAATTATAAAATTCATAGGTAAGTGGATAAAACTAGTTATGGTTTCAGGATCTTTACGATAAAGTTTTAGTAGGAAGTAATTTATTTAATGGTGCATGTTAAAATCACAATTGTAAGTTTGTACCTGTCTAAGGTGGTGCTGCAGACTCTATTTTTCTTCTCCCATTGATTTTAATCGTTATTTCAGTTTTCTCACAGTGAATATCAATTTCATAACTTAAATAAGGTTGTCATGATATTTTTAAATTATAGTTTCAGCTTTATAAACTTTTTTTTAAACCTATGTCTCAAAGAGCGTCATAATATATAGGCCTGTTGTTACTTCAGCCATCCTATACGAATAAGGAGTCTCCTCTACCTCCTTAGCAGTGAGCAGCACAGCCATCTCACAATAAAGGTTACACATAGGTGAGACAAAAGATACAGTCAGGGCTGGTGAGATGGCTCAGTGGGTAAGAGCACCCGATTGCTCTTCCAAAGGTCTGGAGTTCAAATCCCAGCAACCACATGGCAGCTCATAACGATCCATAGCAAGATCTGACGCCCTCTTCTGGAGTGTCTGAAGACAGCTACAGTGTACTTACATATAATAAATAAATAAAATCTTTAAAAAAAAAAAGATACAGTCATTTTCAGCTACACAGGCAGGCACATATGTGTGCACTCCAAGTGCCTTACACTGTGCACTGAGGTAGGCTTTGCCTTTTAATGGTCAGCTGAGACTCTGATATCAATGTTTTGTGTGACGTACTTTTCCATGGCGGCTGCTGCTTTTAGAATTGCTTTAAGTATTTTCCGATTACAAAACCATGGGACCCAACATTCTGCAGCAATGGCTTCTATTGGCCACAGTTAAGTTTTATGTCTGGAATGTTGAACTATGCAGGTAAAACTAATATCTTTGAAAATAAGTGGATATTTTAAACAAGGAAGCATACATTTGAAGGAAAAATTCTCTTGCATGGTTCCAATAGCCTATTTTAGGTAGGGCACTTTTTTTTTTTTTTTTAAATGATGACTGAGTTATTTAACGCTTCTTTTATGGTACTATCATTTAATACAGTGTGATGTATTTTAATTTTGAAATTATGATTTTCTTCTTTTTATGAGTGAATTAATTCTTGGACAGAATGCCTCATCACCAACATTGCTTTATCTTTGTTTTAAACAATGTTTAAATTTCCTGGGCTTCATCTTCCTGGTCACTTTAATGGTTTAGAAAAATACATATGATGAGATAAGATTGCATAAAAGTTCTTCAGTACATCCAACCTCTTGAGGATGAATAACTCACTCTCTCACTCCTTCATTCCTCCACCCAACCATTCTGCTTTTTCCACTTTTTAAACTGAATACTGATTTTATATTAAGTCATGAGCAAGGATCCCTATCATGTCATACAAAAGAAGGAAAGGCATTGGGCTGGAGGGTTAGCAAATTATAGGAAGAACATTTGTGTGGGCACACATAAAGTTGAAGAGTTTGAGGTTTAAAAAAAAGACAAAAAAACTCTCCTAACTCTCATCCGTATCTCAAGTTTCAGTTAGGCCATCGTGATGGCATTCTAGCTTCGTTCTGTCGCTGTGGTAATACACCCTGACAAAAAGCAATTTAGAGGAGAAAAGGGTTATTTTAACTAACAATTCTAGATTGCAGTCCATTATTTTGGGAAAGGTCAGGCAGTAAAGGCCTGAAATATCTAGTCATGCTACATTCACAAGAGCAGAGAGAGAAATGAGTCGACACATGCATGCTTGCTTGCTTGCTTGCTTGCTCACTTGCCTACTTGCTTGCTTGCTTGCTTGCTTACTTGCTTGCTTGCTTGCTTGCTTGCTTGCTCGCTTGCCTACTTGCTTGCTTGCTTGCTTACTTGTACCCAGCTTGATTTCCTTACTCTTACACTGTTCCTGTCTAGGGAATGGTACTGCTCACAGTCAGCTAGGGCTTCTCGTATCAGTTAACTTAATTAAGACAAGATCTCACAAATATGCTCTTAGGCCAAACCAACATATGTAAGCCCTCATGGAGACTCTTCCCAGGTGAGTCTCAGTTGTATCAAGTTGATCAAAGCTAACCACGACGGATGGTTAATCACGACAGTCAGATTGACAGATCTGGGATTGACTAAGACATACCACTGAGCAGATCTGTGAGGGCATCTTGGAAGTACTGAGGGGAAAAGACCCTCTCTTAGGTACAATGACCCAAGAAAAGAGCAGCATTGCTTGCCTACTGTTTTTTACTTCTTGCTTTTGAAGGTATCTATCCTGGTGCTGTTGTGGACACCGCTGCTGCCGCCAAAGTTTGCTGACATTAGAATCCAGGATCTTTGACTTTAAATGTAGACTGGAGACCACTGACCATCCGGGATTCTTCCAAGTAGTCAGCACCATATTGGGACCACTGAGACATCCAGCTTTATGGACGGAGAAGCTACAGGATTCTCGCCTCTCTAGCATGGAGACAGCCGTTGTTGGACTATTTGACCTCTATTGTGTAAGGTATTCTCATGATTCTTCTTTTCTGAGATATATCTCACATATACTGATAGATATGTGTTCTCTGTCTCTGCCTCTTTCTCTCTCTCTCTCTGTCTCTCTCTGTCTCTCTGTCTCTCTGTCTCTCTGTCTCTCTCTGTCTCTCTCTCTCTCTCTGTTCTCTTCCTTTACTGAATCCTGTCCTACCTAAAGCTCTCTGTAGCAGTTCATCTTGTTTTTTTCTTCTTCTCTCTCTCTTATTCTTTTTTGTTATTTAATATTAGGTGGGACTTTAACTAAATGAAGGAACTTGGAGAGTAATACGCTGTTATGCTAAGTGAAACAAGCTAAGCCCAGAAAGAGAAATATTGTGTAACTTGACTTATATGTAGAACAGAAGACATTCAATCTCATGGGAACCAAAAATAGGAATGGTGGCTCCCAGTGGGTTGGAAATAGTAGATTAGGAAGATGCAGGTCAAAAGGCATGCGCGTTTCAGTTGGAGAGAAAGATGCAGGGTTTTCATTTTGTTTTGATTTTGTTTGTTGTTTGTTTGGTTTTTTTTGTTTTTTTTTTTTTTAACACGTAAGAGTCTCATTTAGAAAAAAAGTGGATGCAGCTCTCAAGAGGCACTGCTCATCTTGGTGTAAATTTAACGGGAAGATGAAACATTTAAGGTGAGACACGAAAAGATAGAATACATTCTGAGGTGGAAAGACTACTTCTAGTTTTTTTGTTTTTTTTGAAGGTGTGCAAGGCAAAGTGAGCATTCTCTTTCTGTTGAGGTAGCATCCGCATCACCTGTGATGTTGAGGTAGCATCCGCATCACCTGTGATTTCTTTGGCTCAAGGCTCACAAGGGTTCATGATTCGAAGGTGTGCGAAGCAATGGTTGTATGCCTGATGTCCTCTCACCACACGATTTTCTGTTCCACAGCGGCAGCCATGCCGTCCGTGATCTCCTCTAAGTGCATTTACACCCCTGCTTTCTCCGCCCAGCTCCAAGGCCAGGCCCTGCTGTTGCTCAACCAGATCGAAGGTTTAGCTGTGTCTGCTTGTAGAGATTGACATCAGCAGCCCAGAGGGCAGACAGAAAATAGCTGCTGGCAGGAAATGAGCAGATCTGGTGCAGAAAGATAGAGGGGAAGGAAACGGGTAGATAATTGGGGAGATCTTTATGAACACTTTGCTTTAGTGATTAAAGAAAAATATTTGGGATTATTGACATCTACAAAAAAACTGTATACATCTTCAGTTGGCTTCTCATATTCTTTACTCACACTGAAAATTAGATTTTTGCTTCAGTGAGACCATTACCTTTTATTTCTCCTCCAAGTAACATAGCTTAAAGCTACAGTAATATAGTTGAAATTATACTTTATCTATATTTTAAATGAATGTTCTTAGCATGTGAAACATTATCTTTTTGGGATTTAAATATCACTGTGCATTGTATTACAGCTCTGGAAATTTCAGCATTCAGAGCACACTTTCCAAGCTTAGAGCTTAGTGTGTCAGCTGAACACTGAATTTTTAAAAAGTACTTGTCACTTATTTACGGACTGCCAGAAAGCAAGAGAGGGAAAGAGGTTTCAGCTGAAGTTGAGTTCGGAAAAATCTGCTTTGAAAAAAAAAAAATAGTCAAACTCATCCACTGACTTTTGCATGTACAAACAGGCGAGAGACGAACTGTAAGGCAAGAGTTTGCTGATGTAGTGAGGCTGGCAGAGGGGGAGGGAAGAGGCAGTGTCCTCTCAGGGTCTCCGTTTCCATGCCCCCCCCCATCACCCACAGAGCGAGGTGGTCAGGTCTCCATTCACCACAGTCTAGGGATCGCCATGGTAGAGCTCAGTGCAGAGAAGAGCATCTCTCCTGTGAAGAGATTTGCTTCCTCAGTGCTTCACACTGGAAAAGGCCTTCCAGGGAGACCTGCAGGCTTCACATCATGAGTAAAACATTGCACCTACTCACTGTGTAACAGTGGACCTACTCACTGTGCAACAGCGGACCTACTCACTGTGCAACAGCGGCCATACAGCAGAATGGCAGAATCCTGCCTGTAGTCTTGCCTGGTTTGTGGAAGCTGAGTTTAGAACTTTATCGCTACTATACTACCATCAAATGAAGGGTTTTTTTTTTTCTTTCCTTCTTTCCAAACTGAATTCTTTACTGTGAATATAGCTCCAAGCTATCCTGTATAACCAGAAAAAGCACAGACAAAAAGACATTCTTTACTACCCGACTTCACAGTTTAATTTGGGTGTCTTGCATTTTTATATCATCAGTACAGATCAGCTCTAGATTATAAGACCCTATTCTATACACAGAGGGGTGGGGAAGAAGAGATTTGTGGGCAACATGCACACACACACACCAGGCACACATGCACACCTACAAAGATCTACATGGCTTCTCATATTCTTTACTCACACTGAAAACTGGATTTTTGCTTCAGTGAGACTTACATTTTATTCTCCCCCAAGTAGCCTAGCTTAGAGCTACAGAAATATAGTTGAAATTATTGTCAGGTTTTATTAAAATATATACAGATGTGTGTGTGTGTGTGTGTGTGTGTGTGTATGCATGTGTGTGTTTGAACCCCAAATGTTCAACTTATTTTCTCGTAAGTGTGGAAATCCAGAGCCCATTGTTCTGAATTAGGACATAGATTAAGTTATTGAGATATTATGCTACAGGTTCCCAGGTCTTGAATAGTGTTGGGAACACATAGGAAGTGACAAGAAGCTATCCTGCTTTCTCGCTGCAAGATAATGAGTCCCATTTCAGACATATTAGACACTAGCCATCCTTTCTTTCACCCCTGTCCCCATTCCTCTCCATCATTCTTTCGTCTTTCCCTTCTTGGCAGCTAGTCTTGGTCAACTGGATTGGATGGAGAATCTCCTAGACTCATTGCGGTGTTAGGCTTGCTTGTTTTTGCTTTGTTTTGTTTGTTTTGCTTTGTTTTGTTTTGTTTTTTATTTTAATTTTTTTGTCAACTTGTCAAAACCTCGGGTCATCTGGGAAGAGCGAATCTCTGTTGAGAAAATGCCTCCATTTGTTCTGTGGACAAGTGTGTAGGATATTTTCTTGATTAATGATTTTTTAAGAGAGGGCCCTGAACACTGTGGACATATCAGCCCTGGCTAAGTAGTCCCGAGTTGCATTTAAAAAAAGCAAGCTGAGCAAGCCAGTATCCAGTGACGGTCCATGGTCTCTTTTTCAGGTTCTGCCTTTCAGTTCTCACCTTGGCTTCCTCTGACGATGGACTATAATCTGTAAGACAACTAAACCTTTCCCTTCCTAAGTTGCTTTTTAAGTCATGGTATCTTTCACGACATAGGAAGCAAACTAAGACACCACTAAATCACATCTCGGGATATTTCTATGAGAGAATTATTAGAATGAATTAACGAAAGTGTAAGTCCTGCCTTGAATGGAGGCAGCATCAGCCTACAAGTAGAGGTTCAAGATGAAATCAGAGGGTGGAAGCCTCCCACCTCCCCAAAACATCTTTTCCAGCTTCCTTGCTACTAGGATGTGCTTGGCCACACCCTCCCCACTGTGATTGGCTAAGACTCTGAAACCATGCGCCAATAAGTCTTTTTTCCTTTCGGTTCTTGCCAAGGTATTTTGGCACAGAGATGAAAAACTAGCCTGTGCCCTTTCCATTTCCACTTCTTTCTGTTTCTTCTTCCCTCCCCCCTTCTTTTCTCCACAAAGTATTGATGGAGCTCGACACAAATGATCAAAGAAAACCAGGGTGTGTATGTGTTGCGGTCTTTCAAACCACGCTCCTTTGACTAGCAACTTAAATGGAAGGTAAACTCTCTAAGGTTAGACCTCAGCTTTTCAATCCCCCCTCCCCCATCTCAGTTTGCTAACGATTTGTGTTAAAACCTTATATATCATTAAGCCGTGTGTGCAGAACTGTAACATTGGGAATTGAAGTAGAAAATGTCTATGTGGTTTCTAACCTTATCGCTTCAAAGGAGGTTTGTGTTAGAAAATGGAAAATGAGCAGGGCATTGACCAATTAGGTGAACGGGGACTTTGAGAGTTTGAAGAAAGAAAAGAACGCTTTATAAAACTTGGGAACAAGCACACTGGGCGTCATCCAAGACGCATTCATAGCCGAAGTCTGTTCTTCAAATGGTTATCTTGGCATGCCTTTATTTATGGTCTCTAATGGGTAGGAAATCTCTGAGCAAAAAGAGAGTTATGAACCTAGTTAGGAAGATTATAAATGGCTCTTGACAACGTGGCTTAAAAGGAGACATTATGGCATCCAGGGGACAAGAATTTACATTTTGTTCTTAGCGTGTGTATTTTGCTTCAAAAAATCATCAAAGATATCAGTAGATAATATTTCTTAAGCTCCCTTAAGAGCCCGATATCTTAAGATCTGTACAAAATCAAAGACATAATCACACACAGTTACGCCACCTCACCTTTGTATGTTTTTAATATCCTTGCTACAAGACGTCTCAAATAATTCTCAACACGAATCTCAAAGAAGAAGTAATTTGGCAAATATGGGTTTCCGTGTTGATAGGAATAGGAGTTATGGAACTTGTCAATTCTTAGGCTGGTAGGAGCCCAACCAACCAGTTACTTCACATTACAGAGAGGCAGTACAGAAGAAAAGCTCCAACACACTCTACCTACCTAGGGGAGAAAAGTATTTGCTGAGACTTTACAGGCAACATTGAAGAGAGGTTGTGGATACGAATGTGGCTGTTCCAGTAATTCAAGAAGGCCGAGTTAACAGATTCCCAGGAAAGTCTTTTCAGAGTCCATCTTTGGAAGGAAGACAGTGGGGGGTATTAGTAATGACCCCAAAATAATTCTAAAAGAACCCTTCCAAACTTTGAGGTGTGCAGGCTCACAAAGGAAACCAGGGCGTACAGGACAGCAGGAGTCTTACAGAAGTGTCCTGTGCATCAAGGCTGCAGGAAACTGCATGGTTTTGAGCAGAGCATAGCACTTCCAACTGCTCCAACATGGAGGAGTTTTTCTTTTTCTTTCTTTCTTTCTTTCTTTCTTTCTTTCTTTCTTTCTTTCTTTCTTTCTTTCTTTCTTTTTTTTTATTTCTTGTTTTTTCAAGACAGGGTTTCTCTGTATAGCCCTGGCTGTCCTGGAACTCACTTTGTAGACCAGGTTGGCCTCGAACTCAGAAATCCGTCTGCCTCTGCCTCCTGAGTGCTGGGATTAAAGGCATGTGCCACCACGTCCTGTGAGTTTTTCTTTTTAATATTGATTCTAATACACATTAAAGCACATTGAATTTACTGAACACAAGAAACTAACCGGGGATGGGGTGGGGAGGGGTGTCCATCTCTTTCCTTGCTTCATAGCTGGAAAAACTGGAAGAGGTAGGTTCCATGTGGGACTCACTAGCCAGTAATAATCAATGTGATGCAAAGAGGACATGGACCGTGGGACAACGTTCAGGTTGTCATAGCAGCGGCAGATGCCCTGATCAACCATCCAGAACACTGTAAGCCTTTGCTTCTGGCTTTCTGTGCATCTTCCTTAATGTCAGCAGTACAGCCACATTCTCCAGGCAGTTGTGGACAAGGGAGCAATTTATATAGGGGACACTGTGTTTGTGTAGGGGACACTGTGTTTGTATAGGGGACACTGCACAGCTGTGGTTAAAGTGAGGACATTTATTTTCACCAGTGCCTTTCCCTCTAACAGGTTTCTTCCAAAGATCACATGCATGTGAACACACACACACACACACACACACTCACACATGCACTCAGGCACACATTCTTCCTCAGGCTACCCATCATTTATAGGACAATTATTATTAAAAGAACTACAAGAAAAAATCAGGAGAAACATTTCAGTGAATGTAGATGATATGGTCAGTTGAGGAAAATCCAGAACCTTGACAATACATCTCAACACATGCACATTAATCAGGACCACAATGCTTCTGCACTGCCAATTAGTGGGTCTCACAGGACATATCACTTCTTTCCTTGCGCTTGTCCCATCCGGGTCTTTCTGGCTCAGAGTCCCGGTGAAGGCAGAGGTGTTAAGATTTCTCCATGATGTCATTGGTGAGACAACACTGAGCTCAGAACTTAATCCATCTCTACCCGTATGTTCTCTTCTACGGGAAGAGAGAGAAAAATGTCTTTTTGGCTGCTGGGGAGAGAACAGAGAAGGGAAAGGTCAGTTTCTGGCTTTGGGACAGCTGGATCACTGCTGGGAGTGCTGGGTGACTTTTGCTCCTGCCAAATGGGCTTTCTCCAGTTGTTTCAGCCTTCAACATGCTAATAGAAAGCTCTTGCTTTCTGCTTGTGTTGGCTGGAGCTTGCATTAAAGTACTGGCCACTGCTACCCCAGATAACATTTGGAAGTACTGTGACTCAATACAACGAACGGTTCTCACAAAGTTCAGGAGGTAGTAGACACAGAAGTCGGAGGTGGGAAGAAGGTACCACTGTCATTCAAGGACCACACTGAGGAAGGCTCTGTCATTTTCCACACGTGGCACCTGAAGTCACCTGGGAGCCAAACATCTGCTCTACCCTGTAGTAAGAAAGAGGGTGCAGAACACACACACTTCTTAGATTCTTAGATTCCAGGATCTGGAAGCAGTACAGGCCATTTTTATTCACACTCTGTAAGTCAGAACTAGCTTCAGGAACCTACAGTGGTGTCGGGGTACTTGGCGATGGAGCCCTGGCTAGTACAGAGCTTCCAGACACAAACTTTGTCCTCTGGAAAGAGAACATAAATCACTGAAGGCGCCCAGGCTGTAGCGCTGTTTCCAGGTTGTTTAGAGCGAGCACTAGAATTCGATTCTGAGCCTCAGTAGCAAACGAGATTTATTAGGGAGAGATGAGATTTCTGTAAGAACTGATAGGAACATTTTGTGTTTCTGGTCCCTCTTTGATTCAGTTTTAATATGGGTATTCCCAGGGGAAGCAGTTGACTGATTTAATTGGACCATTTGCTTGCTCCTCAGTCTATGTCCAGAAGAAACTTTTCAAATAGAAGAAACATTCAATAAGAAAAGAAATGGAATGAATGATAGGTAAACAAACAAACAAACAAAAACCCAAACAGCAAACGTTCACTCATATCTTTCATAGCAAATGGCAATTTCAAGGAAGAGAAGGTAAGCACGCCAACTTCTGCGTTCAGAAGACCACCATGCACCAAGTCCGAAGTATGGAAGCCATGATATTTCTTGACAGCACAGCAGATTCCTGTGAAGTTACAGAAAGGAACAGTTGCGTTTGTAATTTCCTCTATGTCCCTTTCCCAACGCTGTTTTCTAGAAATAACTTCCCGTGTTACCGTTCAGTAATGAAGGCAGCCCCACCCAGGCCTCTGTTCGTTGGCATCTGGTGCTGTTGATGATGCCTGGATCTTCTAATGGAGAGATGACATCAATCTGGGTTTAGACATGGAAGAATCAGAGTTTATTTGTGTTGTACCCTGTAGACATGTTAAAGAGAGTACGCTGGACGGATTGCGATGTGAGCCAGAAATCCAACTGAAACGACCTCAGACTCAGTAACTGCGAAGCCTGAGCATCTATAGATGTGGTTAGATCTGCTTCACCTAAGACCATTGAAAGGGCTCTCACCTGCATCTTTTGACTGACCTGCCTACCCTCCCCACTCTCTCCATTCCTTCCCTCTCTTTCCTCATTACCTTTGTTCTTCCTTTTTTTCCTTTCCCTCTCTACATCACCTTCCCTTCCCCCCTCATCCCATGGCTTCCCTTGCTTGCTCTCCATTGTTTTCCCCATTCTTACTCTAAGCCTAAATCTTAGGCAGAAGTGACTCTGAGTTTGGATCGCAGAAGGAAAGGACCATAGAAGGAGGCCTTCTATTTGCTATAACCTGGAGCTGCATCAGAAATAGAGCAGTCCTCTCATCCTCATCTGGATTGGGCTGGTATGTCAGGTCGGTCTGTGCTAGCCACAAGCACACCTTTATGATCAGAAAATGTCAGGCCAACAGATAGGGATAGACATATAATTTCTGAATTGGAAACACACCCAATGACTACAAAAAGCCCGCCCCACGTGTCCTCAACAAAACAGATACAAAGACTGACACGTCTAAAATGCAAGCCTTTACCTTTCACAACTTTATGGAGTGACTGGGAGATTCTTTTGTTCCCATTGGCATGGCTGAACTCTGAGGCATTAGTCTGGTTAGCTGAGTCCAGTCTTGTAAGGTTGCCTGGTAGCTGCTTGGCGAGCCTCTGCTAAATGACATATCTTTGTTCTTCCTGGCTTCTCATCTTTAGTGGTTCTCATCTTTAGTGGTTTAGGCTGGCGTTCTTGTGAACCCTAGTGACCAGACAATAGAAAGAGATGGGGTTACACCCGAGCTTAAAAAGGGCCACGTGACCAAAGCAACTCATAGGAACAGTCTAGAACTCAATGGACAGAGAGAGTGAACTTTCCTTACAGAGATCACGTGTAAAATGTCCCATGGCAGAAGTGTATCCGGAAAGCAGGATTTGAGGTAAGTGCATGGTCTAATAGGCTATGTTCTTGTATGTGGCTGGGTCACCTTTATAGAAACCAGTTCACAGATTCTGTTCCCATTACAGCTTGATTATAGATAGTCTCTCTGCTCTAGTTTGCTTTCTATGAGGCATCTTCTCAAATAAATTTCCTTTTTCCCAGTTGACTCTAGCTTGTGTAGTTGATTAAAAAAAAAAAAGTAATCAGCAAATCCAAGAATGAGGATGAATGAAAGAGAAGGGGTGGGGGGATTGAGAGAATAATAATGAAGATGATTGGCTTCCCCTGGTTCATGGGTTACTTTTATTGGGTAAGTGTTTAAAATTGATTCAGTAGGTTGTGAAGTGGGTAGGTGGAGTCATGGTGTAAAGCCAAGCCATGCTTTTCATGGAACATGGAGAGAGTTAGTTAAATCAACAACAACAACAACAACAACAATACCAACAACAACAATTAAAACAAAGCAAAGTGACTGATGGCTGCCCATGAATACAGATGGGGCTGAAACTATTTTACAATGCCTCATAACTTCTAATAGAATGTGGACACATACTGGTATACTGCCATATACTGGTGTAAATGAAATACATGCCAGCTAGATTATTTATGTGATGGTCAGGGACTATGCATGATCATCTCTTTATGTGTGCAAGGCACAGGCTCACTGGTCACCAGCTTCTCCATGAATGGCCGAGTGGAGGAGGGACAAGAGGGAAATCAGGAAGGAAGAGCACTTTAAGCTCAGCGAATTTCCACATCCTGGCTGCGCCTGTTTACTTGTTTGGTTCTCTGGAGAAGGCTGAGTTCATTGCAACAAAGAGGTATTTGTCAAGAGGATACATGTGTTTAACTGCAGTTCAGAAGGTTCCAATTCCAGTTTGTCAAATGAAGGAGCAAAGAGAGACAGTGTGGCAATATAAGAAGTCATAGAGGAACCACCAGAATCTTAGACAGAGGAAAGAATGTAGCCATCCTCACTCGGCTTGGGTTCAAGTTCTTCATCTGGCATTAGAACAAAATTAGCTCTCCCTATGGCAGGAGACGCAAATATCCTTCCTTCCTTAAGAGTTATGTGGAGCGAGACAGCAGTTATTCAGAAGGGGGAAGAAATCTTACTCTTGACAGAGCATCTGGGGGGGGGGTTGGGGGGAGAGGATGGTATTCTAGATGGAGAAGGCCTGGAGGACATTCTCCTCCTTGTAACCTCTTAGCTACAACTTAAAAAAAAAAATAGACATCAGTATTTGCATATTCCATTTCTGAGCTATCTATGGCAACGGGGAAGGGAGAAGACTGGGCTGGAGAGTATAAAAGAGTATAGATAATTGGTACCCACATGTAATTTTCAAGCCTTATTACTTTATTTCATCCAGTAAATTTAACTCTGTACTGTTATCTCACTAGAGTTCTAATCAGAATTACAACAAACAGCCTGTGAACATTACTTCTGTTTTCAGTTCTTTATTTCAAGGTCGTGCTTTTTAAAGGTACAGAGCAACCCCAAAGCAGCTCAGCAGGAGGAAGGATGAGCGAGGACAGGAAGATGAACGGTATCTGTGTGCTGTCTCTGTTAGGTGACAATCAGCTTATCAGGAAAGGGTCAGCATGATGTCTGTGTCATTACCATCGCAGCCTTGGAAAGCGGACAGGATGGCTGTCACATTCCCACATCATCTGCTGAGGGACTTGTAATGGCGGAGGATGGCAAAGACCAGGAAAGCTCCTGAATAAAAACCGATAAGAATCAGCAGGACAAAATAAAATCATCAACTCAGCCATCAAGAAAGGACAATTCGGGCTGTCCATGTCACTCAGCAGGTAAAAGTGTTTGTCACCGAGCCTGACCACCAAAGTTTGAAAGGGAGACTGACTCCCATAAGTTGCCCTCTTATCTCCACATGTGCTCCCACCCACAGTCTGTCTCACTGTCTGTCTGTCTGTCTGTCTGTCTGTCTGTCTGTCTGTCTGTCTCTCTCACACACACATACACACACACACACACACACACACACACACACACACACACACTAAAAATGTAAGGGCAATTGAATTAAGACTACGATAGTGGCAACATTACCTGCATGTATCAGCACTTACTCGAGGGTTAGAGACCCGTCACTACCTGCCATAGCCTTACACCTCCATCAGCCTACTCCTCTTGCCTTGATTTTGGGTCCTTGCTTTCTTCACGCAGGAGGTCAGATTGACTCCTTAACTGTTGAGTTCCTTGAGCTGTGAAGCAAGACTTGCTCACAGTCTGTGAGTAGCAGCTCGGAACAGTCAGAGATGAACCTGCCACCAGGAGAGCCTTCAGAAGGCTTCGTGTGTGGGTGAGATCAAGAGCTGGGGATGTTTCGAGAGGCAGATAGTGGGAAAAGATGAATGCCTATAAGCGAAGCCTCATTGAAACACGTGGGCTTTAACTTCAGAGAGGGATTACTGGTCTTTATCTCACTCATGACTCTGCTAATTAAACTACTTTGGGAAGCAAGCCACACTATTCTTTTTACTGCCAAGTGTCTGTTGGTTGCTTTAGATATGATTGTATTGAGGTGTACTAGATTTTTGAAAAGCCAGACTACAGTTTTCGAGCAACTTGGCGTTCAAGACTTTCGATAATAAGACCAAATATTGACAACACACCTTGTGTGGCCAAACAACGTTTCCAGACACTGTGACATGCAAAGAAAGAAACAAGACCTTCTCTGCATTAAACACGATCATTTCAGAGACAACCTTAATTTACACGGCAGTGAATTATAGGCCAAAATAGATTTGAGGCAAAACTAACCTGTGACCTCACAGAGTGTTCTGAGGAAGCTGGGGTCTGGGTTGGACCTTAGAAGAGGAGTAAAGAACCCCAAAGAAGAAGAGGAAGGCCAGGCAAGAGGTAAGGCTCAGAAGTTGCTTTTGCCCAGAGCCAATGTGCTTTTTAATTAAATTCTGCTCCATTCAAGGGTTTTTATAGTTTTGAAGAGCTCAATCCCCATTTCTGCCCCTGCAAATGTCTTTCTCAGCTGGACCTTTTAAGCAGCCATTGTCAGTGACTGAGCTGAGACCTCCTTGATGTTCTAATTGCTGGGTACTCTGGACACTTTGCTGTGATGTCTGTTATATGGGCAACCTGTCACGTGTTGCTTGAGCTCACTCGGAAGCTGGCTCTGAAAGCAGGCTTTCCCCTCCCCCCGTCCCATTTCAGATCCAGGCGTATCTGTCTCAAAGTGTCTCCTGAGACTCCTTGCATCGGGATGGGCTGCCTGCCCCAATTCTGTGATAGGATGGGAAGAGAACGGCAAGAAAAGCACAGGGTGAAAAACCATGTTCTTGTGAACAGCTAGAAGGCGAACCGCTTCCTAACATAGGTTATAATGTTTCTCGGGTGATCTAAAAATACCCACAATGCAGTGGGAAGTCAGGAGCTTGTCTGTGTACAGACTGCTCCGTTCTTCCCACAGCACTCTCGAATGGTCGCTCCAGCTGACTGCCCCAGTGCTTCCTCACTCATGTTCTGCGGGATGTTTGCAAACTTCCAGTTGATGATGTTACTGGGCTACTCCTGTAGTCTCTGCTGGATCAGAGGCATCTGATCTTGATGATGCTTTGCTGTCTGTCTGTCAGTGCTCCTTTCTAACTGCTATTTATTCTTTTCCTTTACTCGCAAAATACTTAATAAACCCACTCATCCAAAACCCGAAGCACAATGCAGTAGATAATTCTCTGGGCCACACGGAGCACCACAGATGTAGAGACTGCACGGGGCAAACAGAGAGTAAGTAGAAAACTCTTTTTACTCCTTTGACAAGGATTCGTCACACTGACCATTGAGGGATGGACCTATCTTTAGGTAAACACCCATATAACATGCATGTTCCTTCATTAAGATATCATGCAATTAGACTATGAATGGGACCAAATGTTCTCCTCACTAGGCATTTATAAATGGGATGGTGTGTCTAATACGCATTGGATGACAAATTCCGTGTGAGGTAGGATGAGAGATTATAGACACGAGAAAGAAAGAAAGAAAGAAAAAAGCTCCTCTCTCCAGAGTCTTGCTGGAACAACCTCTCCACTGAGAAGCAGTTGACATCTCTCCCTTCCCAACCGCAGAAATCTCACCAGAAACCCTATTTCTGGTAAAAGCCAAGTCCTAAACCCCGGTGCATCTCCAGTGCCTTCTGGTTTTACTTTATCAGATTGTAATTCCATCCAAGGCTTCTTCAGAGGTGTGATCGCACCTATCAGAGAGAGGGGGTGTGTACCTGCAGTCTTTTCTACCTGTACCCCAGTTCCCAAATAATGACTCTGAGACTTAGCTACTTAAGGCTTGGACTTGTTCCCACTCGCTCAGAACTCAGTTATCCCATTCAAGCTAGTCTAAGTTCTGCCACGTGGCTGGCCACCTCTCCTCAGTTTCAGGCACTGACTTCTTAGAGTTCAGGTGACAAATCTTCCTTACCCGACTTAACCTCCAGAGTTCCTCTCTCTGCCAGACCTTTTGCTAGTAGGCCATCAGCTTTTTATTGACAGCTGATGCTTCCACCCAGGACACAAGAGACTCTCCCTACAGGAGTGGGTTTCTTAGCAACCTTCTAGTGTGTAAGGACAGCAACCAAATGTTTACTGCTAAGACTAAGCTGTGGCTGACTCTTGAGAGATGCCCACCCCTGAACTTTTTGTGTATTTCCTTTACTTCCCAAGTACCTCTCTCTTTTAACCCCTGTGCTTAAAATCTGTTTCAAATCTCTTTTTAATACACCTAACTCTGCTTTATACAGAAATTTTTTTTCTGAAATTATTTCTGAAATTCTTTTCTGTGTTAAAGCTAAATACCCTGCATTTACTTGAGTGGGGTTCTCCAAGAAAAGAAAAAAAAATCCTCCTCAATTTTTCCTTCTGAGAGACATTTTTGTCTCTATCCCTGCAGTGGGTGAGGCATGGACCTCGGACATGGCTGAGATAGGAGTGACTAGTCAGGTCGTTGCTGAACACTATTTAATTCATGGATGCTAATCGGTCACAGGTCAGAGTGACAGCTTCTGCTTTACCCCACAGGTGCCATAAGGGTGACAGGTTCCACCAAAGAGAGTGAGTTAGCTTTCATAAATTATCTTCAATCTCTTCTGGTGCTGCGGCTTGAATCTAGGGTCTTGTGCTAAGCAGTGGCTCTACCATGGAAGGTCGTCTCCAAGACTCTAAGGCTCCTTTACACTTGCTCGTGGCTGATGGATTGACTGGAATGTACTGGAATATGTGATGTGTCTACAGTGCTGACTGGCTCAAAGTAGCATAAGGAAGCTAGGGAGTTGGGGATCTTGGCTGCAGATAACGTGAAACCGGTATCTTTAAAGAAGTCTGACGTAGGTCCCCTGCATGTATGTAGCTTGTGGGACCCTAATCCTCCTGTGTCACCTCATCCAGCCTTGATATATGCTTGACCTTACTATAGCTTGTCATGCCATGTTTGTTTGATGCCTCTGGGAAGCGTGCTCTTTTCTGAGGGAAGGCAGAGGGAGTGTGGATCTGGGGGAGAGGGAAGGTGGGGGTAGGGAGACACTGGGGGGAAGGAGAGAAAGGGGAATCTGAGGTTGGGATGTAATATATGAGAGAAGAGTAAAAAAGAAAGAAAAAATAAGTTTAGGGAAGTTTACGTTCTTTCATTATGAACATATCAGTCACCATTAAGCCAAATTACTATAATAAACATGATGGGAAGTGTCAGACACATCTGGTTTTCCCGATAGTGATTAAAGTCTGGACAGTAACATACGGATTGATGAGTTGTTTAAATGAGTCTTATTAAGTTACAGATTATAATGGCTACAGATTATAAAAAATTATTTTAAATAATAAAAATGTGTGGCTGTGCCATGATATGGAATATTAGCATCTTTTAGGCAGCTTGATGAAAGTTAATTTATAGTTTTTAATCTGATAAGTGTTAGTTGAGCACCTATTACATTTCTGGAATTATTTTGAAGTTGTGGCATGGAATGATGCAATATATATATATATATATATATATATATATATATATATATACACACACATCTGGCTCCTGTAAGTTTCCATCTAGGAATAAGGGAAGACTATTTCAAAAGCCAACAGTGAATTTCAGATAGCAGTTTGTAACAGTGACCTAAGATGATATAGCCATGAGAATTGCCTGTTGGGGGCCCTAAGAACTGCCACAGCCAGGGAAGGTCCTCATTCTGAGAACCTGCTGTTTGAGACAAGTTAATATTTCCAGGAAGTATTTTTTTCTGAGTAGAGTGAACAGTGTGTAGAAAGACCCAGAGGCAGAAACACTTTTAATTGGTACAAGGAACAAAAATGAGAGCCATATGGTAAGCTGACATGTAAGGGGATGATGTTTATAGGTGATGGAATTATAGGCTATGGGGACAAGACACTGATCTCAGGCAGAAGGGAATTAATATTGAGTATGAAAAGGCTGCAGGTAGCAATCAATACTGACTTAAGCCTTATGGCATGGGTTTTATGGTCTGGTCAGGAGATGTAACATTCCTGTGTGTTCTGTGGAGCTCTTGTAGACAGGTGAGAGTAATCAACTAACTGTCCTTTCCATGGTGTATGGTGGTGGAAATGAGGTTCAGAGAAGGCAGACATGTTTGTGGGACAGTCGTAGTGATGACTCATACAATCTAGGATTATGTTGAAGGCCATTGAGTTGGTGAGGAAAGGAGCTATGACCTGTGATGATGAGAATGCTAAATGTTATCATAAGATGCTCCTTCCTGGACCAATGAGACTGATGGCAGTTGGTCCACCTCATATACTCCTATCCTGAGGCAGAATGACACAGGTGGCACTCTGGAGTAGGGGAAACCACCAGGGGACTGTAGTGGGTAGACAATAAGGTTTCAAGATGGTGGCAGTGGCTGTGATCACTGAGGTATGATTGGCTTGTACCAGATAATTCTGTCGGCTCAATGGGACCCAGCACCTGCTCAGCAGAAGAAAGCAGGAGCTGTCTCTATGGTTCACAGTACTGAGGGTTGTTTGACTGGAGGGTTTAATCTGTAGGAGTAGAGTCAGAAGGGGAGCAATGTGCAGAGTCCATTCTGGGATCTCTAGGATGCTTCCAGATGTCAGGGAAGCACATAATATTGAACCTTGATGTCTGGCCTTCTCTGCAGCTAAGAAGCTGGCATCCAAGTTGTTAGAAGAGTTATTGGAATGGGACTAACAGGAGATGGTTGCCAGAGAAGGATCCTGAAACTGTTATCACAGCTATACGAGGTCAAAAGAAGGGCATGGAAGAGGAATTGGTAGAGGAGGGCTGAGTTAACGATCGATGGCCTTGGAGACAGAATGCTGGTGACAGAATCGTGAAACACAGCACAGTTTTTAAAACTTGTTTGGACTTAGGTAAGGAATCAAGTCCTGGCTCCGAGCCATTCTAAGAGGTGTGAGCCTACTGGCTGACTGTCATCTCTTTAAAGGGGTGAAAAGGACTTCGCTGACTTCCAACCAGGACAGAAGGAGGTAGGATCCCATCCATGGTGCCATGCCTCAGAAGGTCGTGCAGGGGTACATTCATACATGAACACTTCAGCTCATCATTACAGGTGGATATTTGCATATGGACAGTCTAGCACATGGCTGCGGGGGTCCATTCCTATATGAACTCTCTGGCTTATCGCTGCAGCCCTATAGTTCTTGCTTTTTTGAGAAATGAAAACGAAAGTCCAATCTTTAAACACTGTAAGTTCCTGTCGGAAGTGAAAATAACTGGGAAGGATTTGGGGACGTCAGTGCCATAGTGTGGAAGCAGACACTACACTGTCCTTGGCAAGCCATTGCATGCACAGCTGACACCTGAGTCCAGCCTTTACTTGCAACCTTGAGCAGAAACTGCCACTAGAATGTACTGGCCTGAGGAAACCAGAGGTGATAAATCCACGTTGCTTCAGCCATCAAGCATGTGGCAATGTGTTATTTGGTGACAGAGAGTGAGCAAGGAGTGATAACAACATACCTCCTTGGGTCTCTTTTAAGGTGCACACAAGTCAGTGCAATGGTAAGTGTTCAGCCCAGAGGCTGGCCCATCGTAAGCATCGTTCATAGTAGTTCCCCAGCAGTGTAGAGCTAGATCTTGGATTCTCTCTCCTTGGCATCATGACCCCATAGTGAGGTTTTAGACTCGGAAACCTATTCTGAAGTGTTCATGGATTTCTGAAAGGCCAAGCTGCCATAAGATTTTGAGTAAAGGTTTAGAAAAGACAATATCAGACATGGATCCTTCACTACCCAGCATTTGTAATTATAGAGGTGTTTTGCGTAGGCAACTCAGGTATGTATGTATGTATGTGTGTGTGTGTGTGTGTGTGGTGGAGGGATTATCTCAGAGGGGCAAAAGTCACTTAATAGCACTTGTTATTTCTTCCAGAAAACAGGGCTTCCTCAGCTAGTTGAGGCTGAACAAAAGAGAAGAACATCCGAAATAAAACAAAAGGTTATGGTATGTTTTAAGACTCTTTAAAAACCTTCAATTACCCAGAATAAACCACCTGGTCCCAGGCTGACAGGAAGGTCCGCAATTGCAGCTGCTAAAAGCCAAACTCAGTGTATCGGCTAGGTGCTAATATGCCTTTATTGAGGTCTATAACTTCAAAATTAAGTTTTCAGAACCTGGGCAGATTGAGTCTCATTAACTTCTCTCTTCTTTGAGGATGAGATATTAGAAGCCTGTGAATTCTGACAGCTGTTGAAAAGTGGAGTTCCTGGATTTCACGACATTTTGTTAACAATGTGTAAAGATCGCCCCTAAAGCCAATCTGCGCTGGGTTGCTTTGATTAGGACATTCCAGGCAAGGGGTTTAAGCACATGTTCATTACAGAACCCACAGGTAGCAAGCGTAAAGAAGCAATGATGTTCTTGCCTACAACCTGCTGTGGTTAACGGAGTTCCTTCCGTGCTCGGACCCTAGGAAGAATGGCTTTCTTTACTGGAGACACACTGTGGGCTTTGGTAATGAGAGAGAAACTGAGAGGAGAAGCCTGGTTAAGACCTTAGTGAAATTCTTCTCCCCTCTTTCTTTTTAAATTAGATGTACCTATTCCACATCTCAAAAGACTACCTTCTGCCAGCAGCCGTCCTTCCATGATTTCCTGTTGCCAATTTAGACTAAGGTATGATGGCATGGGATGGATGCACTAGTAGGCGTTTCTCAAGGGCTTTTCTGAGGCAGATCACCAGCCCAGACCACCTGAGAGAGAAACATCAGAGGTTACTACACAGAGATCCTTCTCATCCACTGGAGAGCTAGTCAGTAACCTTTGAATAAGGTTTATCGATCTGATGCTCACAGTTTTCTTTTTCCTCCTAATTACTTTCTTGACAGCTACTGTGATTGCTAATGGCAGCTGAGCTTGTCCCCATTCTTGTGGCCGAACATTGATTGGAGCTTCTTCTTCTTCTTTTTTTTTTTTTTTAAATCACTAGATGAAAGTTTCTTTCTGGCTTAACTTTTATTAAGCAAACAAGGTGTTCACTTAACATACTGTGTAATGCAGGTAATCTTTTGTGGCTTATGATGTAAAATTGTGATCTCGTCATATGGAGACCACCCCAGGTTCTAAAACAAAGTGGCTCCTCTAGCAGGTGGTCTTAAGTCTAGCAGAATTCTCTAGAGTTTATGTTCAGAGCACAGACACAATGATTCTTTAGGCTCCATAACTTATAACTCTGTTAACACGAATGGAGCTGGCTCTGGACATCTCTGAAAACACCCCATAGATTTTTCTGGAGTAATCTCCAGTGGAATGGGGTTCTTAGGTTGTTCCAGAAAGCCCACAACAAAGCTGACCATTCACACTGTAAACCATTACCGATTTAGCAGGGCCAGTTCTGGGCGTCAGCTCTGCTTGCAGAGCAGGCAGAAGCCCAGAGCCCAACCCAGAGGCTTGCGCATGCAGCAGAAAGCACCCCAGGTTGGTTTATGAAAGTGTTTCTCATGGCGACAGGCATGCGAGAACTAGAGCTGGCCAGGCTCTGTGCTTCTTACGTAAAGCGCCTTTGCTTAAAAGCGATTTTAAAAATAGCTGAACGCGCTGGCAAAGGGCCTTTGTTCATGTTAGGTTGTTCTCTTAAGGCAGGTTCAAAACACATTACTCCGATGGGAAATAAACCATGTCCTTGGGTCCTTAGCTGTTTCTGATGGTGGTCTTTGGGTATAGGTGGTCTCTTTAGTAATTTTATTGCACATATTTAATGCACATATTGATTAACACTGGTTTATTTAACTGCTTGTGCTGCAAGGTGGGTATAAACCTTGAATGGACAGTGTTAGAATCAGCTTAAATTTTTATAGATATAATACAACTGCTATTTCTACAGGCATATAAGTGCTCTGGCTATAAAAATACATTGCTTATGTTAGGTTTGTGGGTGGTGCTGAAGGGAAGCGCCTAATGACTGGCTTGGGAAAGTCAAGCACCCAGCTAGAGCTCAGGCGAGAGAGGGATCCACATACTCTGTCCCGAGGACTAGGAGTGATCGCATAGGAAAGGCAGGCTCTGTCTGAGGTCAGCAGATGAGCAGGCTAAGTGAAGGGTCTGTCCATCAGTGTCACGGTGTGAAATAAGCCACAAAAGCGAAGACAGGGCAGAGTCTAAGCCACGGTTTAGTCCTGTGATATAACACAACACCGGCCTTCGAGTAACTCGAAATAGATGGCTACCCCAAGCAGGGGGAAAGATCAAAGATGATAACAAAAGAACAGAAGAATAATCTGCTCCCCTTTCAGGATTGTACATGAAAATATAATGTTTTTATTATAGCTCATATGATATGTAATTTTATATTAAATGTTACAATATAAATATCAACTAGGTTAGGGTATATAACATTATGTTAAATTTATTAATAATTCTCAAAGATTTCATATGATGCATTTTTCAAATCCCCTCCCCCACTCCAATTCCTGACTCCTCCAAGATCCAACTTCACGCACATTTTTCTTTTCTTTTCTTTAATACTCCATCGAGTCCGATCTGTGTTGACCGTGCATTCCTAGGTATAAGGCCATTCACTGGAGCGCAGGTGACCCATCAGAGGTTACAACAATAGAAATCTTATCTCTCCTTCCGCTAGACCACCAACTGTTAAGGCCTGTGCATTTTTAAAGTGCAAAAGTCGTGTCTTACCAATTCAGCTCCGCGCCCGGCACCCACGTCACACCGTTAAATTTTGCAAAACAAACAAAACAAATCTGCCATTAGCCTCAGTCAGAACTTTGATTCAATGAGATAATCTCTGGGTTAGAGTCTCTCTGCGCTTTAATGTTGATTTTTCTTTACATTACTAATACTTATATAGAAATGAGGAAAAGGCACCCCCTCCACCAAAATGTCTGCAAATTTAATGGCATCATGAATGTTTTTGACATTTAAATGTAGTGTTTTAGACAGATAACACCACCTTCTTTTTGTATTATTTTCCTGTGCTGGGATTAAAGAGACAGAACCATGGTAGGCAGAGATCCACTGATAAGCCACACCCTCAGCCAGGATCCACTGATAAGCCACACCTTCAGCCAGGATCCACTGATAAGCCACGCCCTCAGCCAAGATCCACTGATAAGACATGCCCTCAGCCAGTCTCCTCTCAAGGTCTCAATCCGAAGCTTGAAGCTGATGGTGCTGTGTGTTTAGATGCAGTTTTCATTTTCTACTGAGTGCATATCATTACACACTGAGATAGAATACCATAATAACTTTAATTTTATTTTTCTCCAAGTGCATATTAACTTCATTTTATTTTTAGTGCACATTCTTTGGTGCTACTGAAATGCGAAATGGGAAGATGAAGATTGAGGACTGCATTAATTCCTTAAAATATGGATGAAGCAGAGATGAAATCAGATAATATCTTTTTAGCGGGATGCCGAAATGCTTTGGGTTTTTGTTTGTTTGGTTTTTTTTTTCATATGATTTGCCTCGAATATCAGAGTTTTGGTCTTTATTTATTTATTTATTTATTTATTTT